>NC_091848.1:12908425-13216081 GCF_037783145.1 Equus przewalskii
TGAAAAGGTGAAAACAACCCAAATGTCTTATTAACAAAGGAATGGATAAGAATGTGGTACATACATACAATGGGACATTACTCAGCCGTAAAAGGAATGAAGTACTGATACGTACTACAACATGGGTGAATCTCAAAAATATGCTATGTGAAAGAAGCCAGACACAAAAGGTCACATATTCTATGATTCCGTTTATATGAAATATCTAGATTAAGTAAACCCATAGAGATAGAAGGCATATTAATGGTGCCACTGCTGGAAGGAGGAGAGGAATGGTGAGGGACTGCTTAATGGGCACAGAGTTTTCTTTGGGGTGATGAAAATGTTAGAAAAGAGGTAGTTGTTGCATACATTGTGAAATGTACTAAATACTGCTGATTTGTACACTTTCAAATGGCAAATTTTGTTATATGACTTTCACATCAATAAAAAAGTGAATCTCAATCTCCACCTCATATGCTACATAAAAATTAATTGAAAATAGATCATAGACATAAACATAAAATAAAACCTATGAAAAAAACATAGGAAAATATCTTTGCACCCTGGGAGTAGACAAAGAACTTTTAGACAAGACATAGAAAGCAATAACCATAAAAGAAAAAGGTATGTTAAACTTCATCAAATATAAAACTTATTGAAATGAGTAGTCAAGCTACAGTCTCAGAGGAAATAATAAAAAAAAGATATATGTAGCCAAGATACATTTCAATAGGTGAATGGATCAACCAACTGTGGTATATTCATACAATGGAATATTACTCTGTGATAAATAGAAATGAGCTATCAAGCCATGAAATGACATGGATAAGCCTTAGATGCATATTAAGTGAAAGAATTCAGTCTGAAATTGATTCCAATTATATGACCTCCTGGAATAGGTAAAACTAAAGAGTCAGTAAAAGATTAGTTGTTGCCAGGGATTTAGGGGGAAGTAGGGAGAGTTGAATAGTTGAAAACAGGGAATATTTTTAGGGCTGTGAAACTATTCTGTATGATACTGTAATGGTGAATACATGACATTATGGATTTGTTAAAACCCATACAACTTTATAGCACTAGAATGAAAGTTAATGTATGCAATTAAAAGAAATCATATAGGAGGTTGGGGGACCCAGGAAGGAATGCAGGCGTGATGAGAATCTAACTATTACAATGTATGAAACAACCTCAATGAACTTTAGGCTAAAGGCAAAAGGAATTGCACATAAGCACTGTATTCTAGTTGATAAAGGTGTTTCCCACAGGGACATGGATTAACAATTCTGACTGTTATACTGCTATGCATGTATACTGGAATTGACCAAGTAAATGGACGGTACAGGCCAGGAGCCAGTTTTCTCACTGTTGGAGTGAGAATTTACAGTTAAAGGGAGAAGATAGAATGATCTATGTGGTAACAGATAAGAGTTGGAGATGTCTGTATGAATTCTTGTAGCTTAGTATACCTACACATGGTTACATACAGAAATATTTATGGAAATATATATTATACAGATTAATATATATGCCTGTATTTCTTTGCTCTGTCAGCTGAGAAGCCCTATAAGCAGTGATACCCCCAATAGCCATGAACAAACCTGGTACCCAGATCTTTGTTTCTAATATCATTCTTCAATAAAAGGAACTAGGACTTCTTGGAGAAATGTTTGATTCTACATATAGGGCAGGAAATACTCAACATACGCCTAGAGCATCTTGTAGTGCCAGAATGTTAGGAACTGCTCAATTAAAAAAAAAAAAAAAGAAAAAGAAAAAAAGAAAAAGAGGGCCCAGCCCTATGGCTGAGTGGTTAAAAGCCTGTGTGCTCCATTTTGGCGACCCAGGTTCGTGGGTTCAGATCCTCAGTGCAGACCTACTCCACTCACCAGTCATGCTGTGGTGGTGTCCCACATACATAAAAATAGGGGAGGATTGGTACAGATGTTAGGTCAGGGCTAATCTTCCTCAAACAATAAAAGAGGAGGATTGACAATGGATGTTAGCTCAGGGTGAATCTTCCTCAGCAAAAAAAAGGAAATGAAAAGAAAAGCTTACATTGATAGGAATATGTCAAAGAGAGCCAGGAACTAATTGAAAGAGATTCCAATGGCCAAAGTTGGAACACCTTGAGCAACGAAATAAAGTCATATTGGATGATGACCCAAAGTATAAAATAAATATTCCTAAGTACATACTGATATAAACAAATGATTAAATTGATAAACAAATGGGAATAATGTGTAAGTTATTAGCACGGAGGAATTCCAAGTAATTTATGTTGATATTCTAACCATAAAGATAAGGAAGTGGAACATTTCTTAAGTGTGGGCTTCATATAGTAACTTTCTTCCAAAGAGTTATGGAAAAGGAGAAAAAAGTAACAGTGGAGAAACCTGACAAACACTACCTCAACCAGGTGATCAAGGTCAATAGCAACAAAACAAATGAAATGGTATTGGATTATAACCCAAAGTATGAAATAAATATCATGAGCCCATAGTGATATAGATAGATGATTAAATAAAGAAGTGAATGGAGGAAAAGAGATGAATCTCTCTTGCAGCAAAATTCCAAATGGTTTATGTAGATGCTCCTTATTCAAACAGAGGGAGCATAAATCCCCACTGTGCACAGTGACTACCTTCCAAAGAATACAGTATGGAAAGGGGGAAAAGAGAGTGACTATACAGTGGAGAAACCTGACAACACTACTTCAGCAAGCTGATCAAGGTCAATATCAACAGTGATAAACCATATTGGTAATATGAACCTTTGATATGATGTGAAAAATAAAACAGCACTTTACTTCTGTGGTCTTCATTCCCTAAATCCATATTTTCGGTCTAATAATGAGAAAAACATCAGACAAATTCCATTAGAAGGACATCCTACAAAATACTTGACCAGTACTCAAAACAAGAAACATCCTCAAAATAAAAGAGGTCTGAGAAGCTGTCAGAGCCAAGAGGAGTCCAACAAGGTATAACAAGTAATTGTAATGTAGTATCCTGGATAGGATTCTGGAACAGAAGTTTTACATTAGGTAAAAAAAAGAAACCTAAGGAAGGCTGAGGAAACTCTGGACTTGAGTTTTCAATAATATAGCAATATTGGTCCATTAATTGTAACATGTACCATAGTAATGTAAGATGTTAATAATAGGGGATACTAGGTGAGGGAGCCTGTGGAAACTCTGTACTATATTCTCAATTTTTCTGTAAATCAAAAACTTTTGTAAAAAAGTAAAGTAAGTCTATTAAAGTATATATGGCAAATGACTTATATTCCTGTTAGTTAAAAGAATCCTGCTTAATAGTAAAGGCAAACAAAAAGAAATTGGCAAATGACTTGAACAGATACTTCACAAAGGAAAATATATGAATGCCTAGTAAGTGCATGAGGTACTTAATGTCACTGGTCATCAGTGAAATGCAAATGTAAAATCACAGTGAAAAACCACTGTAGACTCACTAGAATAACTAAAATTTGAAAGACTGAAGAAACCAAATGTTGGTCAGGATGTGTAACCCCCATACCTTGCTGGTGAGATTATAAAATGGTACAACCACTTTGGGAAATGTTTGACAGTTTCTTATAAAAGAAAACAATTCCAATTTTAGGTATTTACACAAAAAATGAAATCATATGTTTACAAAAGGCTTGTACATGAAAGTTTATAGCAGCTTCACTCATAATAGCTAAAAACTGCAAACAACCCAACTGTCCATCAATTTTCATGTTTATTGGATAAAGCAACTGTGTTGTATTCATAAAATGGGACATTACTAAGCAATAAAATGGAACAAACGATGTACTGATAACTATAGCAACATGAATAAGTGAAAGAAGCCAGAACATTATGCTAAATGGAAGAAGCGAGACACAAAATAATTCCTACTGTAATGTACTTTATATGATATTCCAGAATAGGCAAAACTAATCTATGGTAGAAAAAATCAGAAGAATTGTTTACCCTGGGAAAGGGTGGTATATAGACAGGGAAGGGGCATGAGAGCACTTGCCTGGGTGATGGAAATGTTCTTTATCTAGACAGGTGTGGATTACCTGGGTATCTGCATTTATCGAAAGTCATCCTATTGTAAAGTGAAGGTGTGCATTTCACTATGTAAATTTTACCTAAATAAAAAATCTAAAGGCGAGAAAAGCTTAAGGGCTTTGAAGTGATAATTTTAATAAATTGAAAAACTATTTTAAAAACTTTTCCATTTTTTTCCTGTGTTTAAAAAACTATCAACAGAGACATTATAAAAAATTCAAGATTAGACAATTCTGTCAGGAGATTTTTGCTGAGAAAAGGAGAAAAGAAGCATAATAATAGGTAGAGTCAGATGTGGAGTCAAGGGAAAGTTTTTTATTGTACCTATTTATGTTTAAACTTTTTATTTTGAATGAATTTTAGATTTATAGAAATGTTACAAAGGTAGAATAGTTTCCATATACCCTTCACTTAGTATCCCCTAATGTTTGTATCATATGTAGCCATTGTACATTTATCTGAACTAAGAAATTAATATTAATACAATAGTATTACTAAAGTAGAAATTTTATTTGGATTTCACCAGTTTTTCCATTGCTTGGTTGTTTTTCTGTTCCAAGATCCAATTCTGGATACTACATCATCCTATTTCATTCGTCTCCTCCAGTATGTAAGTTTCTCAGTATTTCCTCGTTTTTCGACTTTAAGATAGTTTTGAAGAGTACTGCTCAAGGTATTTTGTAGAATGTCCCTTAGTATGAGTTTATGTGATGTTTTCTGTTCTGTGCTTTCTTAGAGTCTATATTCATCTCTTTGGCCTTTATTAATCACAGGGCCAAACTAACAGCCAAACTTCTTTGCATCTCCTCTGTGATCCAGCGTTCACTGGCACGTGAAAGTCATATTACAAACCCTCCAACCAATCCCAGTCCATACCCCAACCACCTCTTATCTAACTCTCACAATCTAGCCAATATTTCCCCTGCCTTAAATCACCCAAGGCCAGGTACCAGACCACTGCTGCAGCGCAGAGCCTGTTGACCTTATTCAAACCAGCCCATCCTAAATTGTTTCCCCTGCCCTGCCTTGCCTTTTCCATGGAAAACACAATAAAGGTTCTAGGTCATGCTTTCCCTTCGCTCCTGCTTCTGCCTCCTGACCAAACCTGATGCTTCCCCATGTGGTCCTGCATGGCATGGTATGCTCCCTTCTCTTGGGAAATGTAAGTAATAAATTTTTCTTTCAATGGCATTAGCCTCTCCATGTCATCACTCTGTCATTTCCATAAATTAAAATCCCATGGGTACATTTTAATACATTTTCTCATCATTAGACTAGGATTATGAGTTAGAGGGAATAATATTATAGAAGTAAAGTGTTATATCATTTTAGGGGCACATGATGTCAACATGACTTATTATTGGTGATGTTAACCTTGAATATTTGGTCAAGGTCCTGTCTGTCAGGTTTCTCTGCTATAAAGTTAATATTTTTCCCTTTCTGTATTCTAGTCAATAAAAGTAAATCACTAAATCCAGCACACACTCAATAAGTGGAATTAAGCCCCACCTCTTGGTGGGAGAAATATCAAAGAATTTGTGGACATATTTTAAAAAGGACCACAATTATTGATAAATATGTTAGGGTAGATATTTCAAAGCTATTCACATATCCTGTTTCTCATTAAAGTTTTGACCACTAATTACAGCATTCATCTATGGACCTTGCCTCTGACAATTATTACTGTGATATTCTAATGGTGATTTTCTATTTCCTTCATCTCTCTGCATTTATTACTTGAAATTCTACTGTAAAGATTAGTCCCTTCTCTCTCTCTGTTTGCTTATTTATTTACATTAATGTGAACTCATGGATATTTATTTTATTTTTTTGGTGTATAATCAGCACTATTGTTATTTTGTGGCTTAAATGGTTCCAGTTTTGGCCATTTGCAGCCTGTGTCCTTCTAACATGCCCCCATCTCCCCATTCTCATCTTTCTTTTTTTTAAGCACTCCCTTACTTTCTGGGACTATATGATACACCAACCTCATATTGTATTTTCCATGCCTGGCCCTAGAATCAAATGATATTTATTTACAAATCAAGATCTTATTGCAACTAGGCATGCTTGCTGCTTTTAGGCTTAGAGCTAGGATATAAATATATGTATACTTACCCATGTATACTTACCACTGTGTTGGTGGTCCCCATGACCACTGTCAGGTTCAGTGTTTTGCTGGAAGGACTCAGAAGTCTTTATACTCATGGCTTATTACATCAAGAGGATGCGAAGCAAAATTAGCAAAGGGAGAAAGCACATTGGATGAAGTCTGGAGGAATTTAGGTGCAAGCTTCCAAGAGTCTTCTTTCAGTTTTACAGGATGCACTTGATTCCTCCAGCACTGAATTGTGACTGCATGTTCAAGTATTCTCTGCTAGGGAAGCTTGCTTAAGCCTAGAAAACCAGAGTTTTTCTTGAGAATCAGTCACATAAGCACACGGTGATTGCAGTTTCTGAAGCTCCACATCTTCGGAAGGAAAGAAAGTGATCACCATAAATCACATTGTTGGCACGAATTATCTGAACAAACTGGTATAGGAGTTCAAGGCTCCAAGCATGCAAAATTCTCATCGGTTAGAACATTCCAAGAGCTCAGTTCCCAGGAGCAATCCAAAGGCCAGTCATGAAAACAGGCCCTTCTGGGAATGTGCAAAATTTGAGCAACTCAGTCCTGCTGAGTTTAGACTTTCCTGCACACACACCTATCTATATTTATTTCGGTTCTACTTATTGGTATTACATATGTTAAAATAAACCTGAGTTCATACTCATATCTCTGACTAATCCAGCAATACAAGTTTTGTTCAAGCTTTCTCCTTGCTTATTTATAACTTATTTCTCTGACAGTGAGAAACATTGCTCCGTACTCTACAATTTGCTTGCTTACTATTTGTTCACCTCTAGTATATATGTAAAGTAGTTTCAGGGTTGCTAACCTGTACTCCTGTAAGAAACACATTTATCAGCTAACTGAAGTACAGTTTTTATTACAATAATTTTTGTCTTTAGCCTTTCAGTATCCTGCCAAAACACTGTTTTCTGTAGTTACTTAGGTCAGCTCCTTTCTTCCCAGACCCCTTCAGTGAAGTTATATCATACATTTATAATTCAGTTAGATTCATTTATCACAGTCTGCATTCCATCCTGGGATTCTCCAAAATATTGGTTGATTTTTTTAAAAATTGGTTTTCATTGAAGGTCACTCTTTGTGGTGTTTGATTCTATGGGTTTTGAGAAATGTATAGTCATATATCCACCAACACAGTACCATACAAAATAATCTTATCATCTTAAACATTTACTTGTTTGGTCCCTCTGTAGTCAGACACTCTCCCCTCCATCCAAACCCTTGGAAACCACTGATCTGTTTTCCATGCCTATAGTTTTGCCTTGTCCAGAATGTCATATAAGTTGAGCCATACAATATGTAGCCTTTTAGATCTGGCTTCTTTTACTTAGCAATGTAGCTTCAAGAATCAATATTTTGTTCCTTTTTATTGCTGAGTAGAACTTCATTTTCTGGAAGTATTATAGTTTATCTATTCACCTGTTGAAGGATGTCTTCCAGGTTTTGGTGATTATTAATAAAGCTGCTATAAACATTTGTATGAAAGATTTTGTATGAACATAAATTTTCATTTCTCTTGGGTAAATACCTAGGAATGGGATTGCTGAGTCATGTGTTTGAAAGAAACTGCCAAAATGTTTTACAAAGTGGCTGTACAATTTTGCCTGCCCACTAACAGTAAATCAGAGTTCCAGTTCCACATTCTCAATGGCATTTAGAATTGTAAGATATTTTGATTTTAGCCATTCTATTATGTGTTTAGTAGCATCATATTGTGATTTTAGTTTGCATTTCCTTATTAATTGATGATATTGAGTATCTTTTCATATACTTATTTTCATGTGAAGTGTCTGCTCAGATCTATTGCCTACATTTTTATACAGTTGTTTGTTTTCTTATTGATGAGTTTTAAGAACTCTAGATAGCAGGATTCTGGGAAGTTGGGAGAGTGGGAAGTGCTAGGAATGTATCTCCTTACCTAGACAACAATTACACTGGCAGAATCTGTCTCATGTAACTATTTTAGGACTTCGGAGTCTGTTGAAGGTTTACAACTTTCAGAGGAAAGCTTAGATAGTAAATCGCATTTAATTTTGGTCAATTTCAGCTCAGCCCAGTAGCAGCTACCTATCCCCCACCCCTAGCCCCAGCCCCTTGGCCAGCAACTGTGCACATCTTCTAGGAGCAGCTTGCATGCCGCTTGTGAGAGCCAGACTGGGCCAAAAGGACCCTGTTCCCTCCAAATATCAAGAATTTGTTCTCTGATCACTACTTGCTGCTTCTAATCTCAGAGGTGCAGACAAAGAGGTGGGTGGCCATTGTTATTGCACCTCCCCCATTGTTGCAAGCCCTTTCTCCTCCAACTGAAGTGATTTCTAGGGAATTTAAAAGCCTAGCACCCTTCTCCCCCTTCGTTTTTCTTTTTTCTCTCTTTTGGGAGCCAGACATTAAAGACACTCAAAAGTAACTGCATATATGGAGGAAATTAGAAAGTCACCATGCATGCCCAGGGAAATGCTCAGGCTCAGATAAGACCTGTGATCCTCAGTATAGATGCTGCCTGCAACAATAAAAAATAAATAAATAAATAAACAAAATGTAGAAAACCCTGGAGGAAGGGGGAGAGTCTGATTTCCAGGGTTGCCACATTTTTAGATACAAATGTCCAGTTTTCAACAAAAAAATAACAAGTTATACAAAGAAACCGGAAAATGTGGCCCATTCAGATGGAAAAAAAAGAAAGCAACAGAAACTGTCCCTTAATAAGATCTGATGGCAGGTCTACTAGAAAAGACTTTAAAGCAACTGTCTTAAAGATCTTTAAAGAACTAAAGTAAGATGTGGAGAAAGTCAAGAAAACAATGTATGGAAATGAAAATATCAATAAAGAGATAAAAATCTAAAAAGAAACCTTAAAGAAATTCTGGAGCTGAAAAGTACAATAACTGAAATAAAAAATTCACTAGAGCTGTTCAAGGGCAGATTTGAGCAGACAGAAGAATCAGTGAATGAAGATAGGTCATGGAATTTATCAAGGCTGAGGAACAGAAAGAAAAAAGATTGAAGAAAAGTGAACAGAGCCTAAGGGACCTGTGGGCATCATCAAGCAGAACAACGTACATGTTGTGGAAGTCTCAGAAGAAGAAGAGAGAGAAAAGGGCGGAGAGAATATTTGAAGAAATAATGACTGAAAACTTAACAAATTTGATGGAAGACATGAATATAAACATGTAAGGAGCTCAACTAACTCCAAGCAAGATGAACTCAAAGAGACCCACACTGAGACACATTATAATCAAACTTTCAGAAGACAAAGACAGAGAATCTTGAAAGCAACCAGAGAAAAGTGACATGTCACATCCAAGGGATCCTCAATAAGATTATTAATAGATTTATCATCAGGTACTTTGGAGACTGTGCTAGAAGGCAGTGGGATGATATATTCAATGTGCTAAAAGAAAAAAAACTGTCAACCAAGAATCCTATATCCAGCAAAACCCTCCTTCAAAAGTGAGTAAGAAATTAAGACATTAGCAGATAAAGGAAAGCTGAGGGATTTTGTTACCATTAGACCTGCCTTGCAAAAAATGCTAAAAGGAGTGCTGCAAGTTGAAATGAAAGGGCACTAGACAGTAACTTGAAGCCATGTGAAGAAATAAAGCTCTTAGTAAAGCTAAGTACATGGGCAATTATAAAAGCTAGTATTATTGTAACAATGGTTTGTAACTTTGCTTTTTGTTTTCTATATGATTGAAGAGACTAATACATTAAAAAATAATCATAAAAGCTAGTATTATTACAACTTTGGTTTATAACTCCATATTTCTTTTCTATGTAATTTAAGAGACTAGTGTATTTAAAAGAATTATTGGATTATGTTTTGGGGCACACAATGTATAAAGATGTAATTTTGTGGCATCAAGAACTGAAAGGGGTGAGGATAGCATTATAAAGCAGCAGAGTTTTTGTATATTAGTGAAGTTAAGACAAAATTTTTTCCCTAAGCTTAGGAACAAGGCAAGGATGCCCACTTTCACCACTTCTATTCAACATAGTGCTGGGAGTTCTAGCCAGACTAATTAAGCAAGAGAAATAAATAAAAGACATCCAAATCAGAGAGGAAGAAGTGAAATTATCTCTGTTTACAGATGATATGATCTTATATATAGAAATCCCTGAAGAGTCCACAAATACAAAAACAGAAGTTATGGTTAGTGCTAGGAAAACTGGATATCCACATGCAAAAGAATGAATTGCACCCTTACTTAACACCATATACAAAAATTAATTCAAAATGGATCAAAGACCCTAGTGTAAGAACTAAAACTGTAAAACTTTTAGAAGAAAACATAAGGCAAAATCTTCATGACATTGGATTTGACAATGATTTATTGGATATGACACCAAAAGCACAGGCAAAATAGACAATTTGGGCTTCATGAAAATTTTAAAATTTTGTGCATTGAAAGATACTATCAACAGAATAAAAAGGCAACCCACAGAGTGGGAGAAAACATATCTGAGATTAATAAAAGATTAATATTCAGAATATGTAGAGAATCTCAACAACAACAAAATAATCTGATTCAAAAATGGGCAAAGGACTTGAATAGATGTTTCTCCAAAGAAGATATACACATGGCCCATAAGCATGTGACAAGATGCTCGACATCGCTAATCATTAAGGAAATGCAAATCAAAATTATAGTGAGATATCACCTCACACCTGTTAGGATGACTCCTCTCAAAAAACCGGAAAATAACAAATGTTGGCAAGGATGTAGAGAAATTGGAACTTTTATGCACTGTTGGTAGGAATGTAACATGGTCCAGCTCCTGTGAAAAACAGAATGGCAGTTCCTCAAAAAATTAAGAATAGAATTACCATATGATCTACCAATTCCATTTCTGGGTGTACACCCAAACAAAGTGAAAGCAGAATCTCAAAGAGATATTTGTACACCCATGTTCATAGCAGCACTATTCACAACAGCCAAAATATGGAAGCAACCCAAGTTCATTGACATGAATGGATAAGCAAAATGTCATATATACATACAATGGAATATTATTATTCAGCTTTAGAAAGGAAGGAAATTCACACATACGCTACAACATGGATGAATCTTGAGGAAGTTATGCTAAGTGAAATAAGCCAGTCACCAAAAGACAAATACTGTACGATTCCACTTATGTGAAGTACTTAGAGTAGTCAAAATCATAGCGACAGAAACTAGAATGGTGGTTTCCAGGGGCTGGAGCAAGGGAGGAATGGGGAGTTATTGTTTAATAGGTATAGAGTTTCAGTTTTACAAGATGAAAAGAGTTCTGGAGATGGATGGTGATGATGGTTGCACAACATTATGAATGTATTTAATCCTACTGAACTATACACCTAAAAATGGTTAGGATGGTAAGTTTTACGTTATGTGTATTTTACCACAATAAAAAAACTAGAAAAAAAGAATTCTTTATAAAGAATTCTTTGTGAGCCCTTTATCAGATACGTGCTATGCAAAAATTTTCTCCCAGTCCATGGTTTAGCTTTAGTATCTGTTTTTTTTGAGGAGAAGAGCTTTTAATTTTGATGAAGTCCAGTTTATTAATTTGTTCTTATCTGGGTTGTGCTTTTGGTGTCATAGCTAAGAAATCTTTGCCTAACCCAGGATCACAAAGATTTTCCATATTTTTTTCTAGAAGTTATATACTTTTGTGTTTCAATCTATGATTTTTTTAAAAGATTTTATTTTATTATTTTTCTTTTTCTGCCAAAGTCCCCTGGTACATAGTTGTGTATTTTCTTTTTAGTTTTGGGTCCTTCTAGTTATGGCATGTGGGATGCCACCTCAGCATGGCTTGATGAGCGGTGCTATGTCCGTACCCAGGATTCGAACTGGCAAAACCCTGGACCACTGAAGCGGAGCATGCGAACTTAACCACGGGGCTGGCCCCCTCAATCTATGATTCATTTTGAGTTAATTTCCATATAGTGTGTAAGATATGGATGCAAGTTTATGTTCTGGCCTGGAGATATTCAGTTGTTCTTCACCATTTGTTGAAAAGTCTCTCCTTTATCCATCGTATTGCTTTTGTGCCTTTGTCATTCATCAGTTGTCTATTTATGTGTGGGTTTATTTCTGGGCTCTCTATTCTGCTCCATAACGTATATGCCTATCTTTATGTCGATACTATGCTGCTTTGATTACTGTAGCTTTATAGTACTTCTTGAGATCAGCTGGTATTACCCCTCCAACTTTGCTCTTCCTTTGCACAGTTGTTTTGGCTATTCTAGGCCCTTTGCGTTTCCATGATGGACTGTGTATTTTGTATTCCATCAATACAGTGACATTCATTCCACAGTTAAGCTTTTAAATTTCTACAGTCTGCTGAGATTTTGATTGGCATTAAGTTAATTCAAAGAATCAATTTAGGGAGAA
This sequence comes from Equus przewalskii, assembly GCF_037783145.1. Classification (NCBI taxonomy): domain Eukaryota; kingdom Metazoa; phylum Chordata; class Mammalia; order Perissodactyla; family Equidae; genus Equus; species Equus przewalskii. The sequence goes on from NC_091848.1 coordinate 12,920,973, forward strand.
TTGACATTTCAACAATATTGAGTCTTTCAATCCATGAAGAAGATATATCTCTACATTTATTTGGATCTTCTTAATTTTATCTCAGGCATATTCTGTATTTCAGTGTACACGTCTTTCATATCTTTTGTCAGGTTTATTCCTAAGTATTTTGTATTTCTGGTGCTATTATTAATGGTGTATTTTTTGTTTAATTTCAGACTGTTTGCTGCTAGTTTATAGAAATTGAACTGATTTTTGTATATTGATCTTATATTATACCACCTTGTTAAACTCGTTTATTAGTTCTAGAATTTTTTTTTTTGCAAATTCCATAGTGTTTTCTACATACACGATCATATTGTCTGCAAATAAAGCAGTTTTACTTCTTACTCTCCAATATGGATGCCTTTTATATTTTTTCCTTTTATTTTTTTCTTGAATGCACTGGCTAGAACCTCTAGTTCGATGTTGAATAGAAATGGTCAGAGTGTAATCCTTGTCTTTTTACTGATCATAGGGGAAAGGCATTCAGTGTTTCACTATTAATTAACTGTAGGTTTTGTATAGATCCCATTTGTCAGGTTGAGGATATTCTCCTCTATCTCTAGTTTGCTGAGAATTTTTATCAGAAATGGTTATTAAATTTTGTCATGGCTTTTCTGCATTTATTGCTGCATCTATTTCTATATGTGGTTTATATTTTTTAGTTTGTTAATATAGCGAATTACATTAATTTATTTTCAAATGTTAAACAAACTCTACATTACTGGAATAAACCCCACTTGGTCGTTATGTATTTTTAAAAATATATTGTTAGATTCACTTTGCTAAAATTTTATTTAAATTTTTGCATCTGTTTTCATGAAGGATATTCATCTATAATTTTCTTATAATGTCTTTGGTTTTGGCGTCAGGGTAATGCTAATTTCAAAGAATGAATTGGGAAATATCACATACTCTTCAATTTTTTGGAAGAGTTTGTGTAGAACTGGTATTATTTCTTCTATAAATGTTTGGTAGAATTCACCAGAGAAGCCATTTGAGTCTTGAATTTTCCTTTGGAGAAAGTTTTTAACTACAACATCAATTTATTAAATAGATAATAGGACCATTCAAGTTATTTATTTATTCTTGTGTAAGATTTGGTCAATTGTCTTTCGAGTAATTTGTTTGTTTAATCTAAGTTGTTGAATATTTTGGCATAAAGTTGTTCATAATCTTTCCTTATCATTATTTTAATATATATAGAATCTATAGTGATGTCACCTCCCTCATTTCTGATGTTGGTAATTTGTATTGTTTCTTGTCTTGTTTTCCTGATTAGTCTGGGTATAGGCTTTAGGGATCTCAAAAAACTATCTTTTGGTTTCATTGATTTTCTCTATTTTCCTGTTTTCTATTTCTTTAATTTTCACTTTGGTCTTACATCTTTTTTTTTCCTACTTACTTTTGCTTAATTTGCTCTTCTTTTCCTAGTTTATTGAGGTGGAAACTGAGATTCATTGATTTGAAAACTTCCTTATTTTTTAATTTCAGAATTTAGTACTGATATTAATGAGGTCTCTTTTTTATAAGAACACTAATCTCATTCATGAGGACTCCACACTCATACATATAAATATTTTGGGGAAACATTCAAATCACAGCATGGACTGTTGAAATCTACAACTATAATTGTGGATTTGTCTATTTCTCCTTACCTTCTGTCAGTTTTTGCTTTCTGTATTTTAAAGGTCTCTTGTCATTAGGTGCTTAAATATTTATGACTCTTACAAATTTTGATTGTTCTACCTTGATCATTATGAAATGGCTTTCCTCATTAATATTCATTGCTCTAAAATATATTTTATCTGATATTAAAATAGCCACTCCAGCTTTCTTTTGACTAGTGGTAGCCTGTTGTGTTTTTAAAGAAGCGCTTTTACCCTTTACTTATTGAGTCTTTATATTTAAAGTGTGTTTCTTATAGGCAACACAGTTGGATCTTGCTTTCTTATTATTGTGGTAAAATATACAGAATGTAAAATTTACTGTTTTAACTCTTTTTAAGTGTACACTTCTGTGGCATTAGGTATATTCACATTGTTGTGTAACCATCACCACTATCTGTTTCCAGAACTTTTTCATCTTCCTCAACTGGAACTTTGTATCCATTAAACACTACCTCTGCATTCCCTTCTCCCCCATCCCCTGGCAACCATTATTCTACTTTCTCTATGAATTTGACTACTCTAGGAACCTCATATAGGAGGAATCATATGATGTCTGTCCTTCTGTCTCTGGCGTATTTTCACTTAGCATAATGCTTTTAAGATTCATACATGTTGTAGCATGTGTCAAAATTTCCGTTTTTAAAAGGTGGAATAATATTTCTTTGTATGTGTATAATATTCCTTTGTATGTGTATATATATACACCACATTCTGTTTTATCTTGTCATCCACTAATGGACACTTGATTTGCTTCCACCTTTTGGCTATTGTGAATTATGCTTCTATGAACATGAGTGTACAAATATCTGTTTGAATCCCTGCTTTTACTTCTTTGGGGTATATACCCAGAAGAGCAATTGCTGGATCGTATAGTAATTCTGTGTCTGATTTTTTTGAGAAATTTCCATGCTGTTTTCCACAGTGGCCACACCATTCTACATTCCCACCAGCCATGCATGAGTGTTTCAATTTCCCTACATCCTCACCAACACTTGTTATTTTCCGATTGTGTGTGTGTTTAAATAATAGCCATCGTAATGGGTGTGAAGTGGTATCTCTTGGTTTTTATGTGTATTTCCCCAATGACTAGTGATGTTGAACATCTTTTTGTGTGCTTATTGGCCATATGTATATCTTCGTTGGAGAAATGTCTACTCAAGTCCTTTGCCCATTTTTAATTGGGTTGTTTTGTTTTTTGCCTTAAGAAAAAATCCAATCTTAGCATCTCTGCCTTTTATTTGGGGAGTTTAGACCATTTATATTTAGTGTGATTATTGATATGGTTAAGTTTGAGCTTATCATCTTGCTGTTTCTTTTCTGTTTGTCCCATCTGTTCTTTGTTTCCCCTTTCCTCTTTCTTTTCCTTTTTTTGATGAATCAGGTATTTGTTTTTTTTAATCACTCCGTTTATCTCCTTTGTTGACTTATTAGCTACAACTCTTTGTTTTCCTAATTTCAGGATTGCTTAAGGGTTTGTAGTATACGTCTTTTAGTTTTCAAAGACTTCCTTCAAATATGTTACATGTTATACATAGTGCAAGAATCTTACGCTAGTATACTTCCTCTTCTAGCCTTTATGCCATTTTTGCCAAGGATTCTACTTGTATGTGTGTTATAAACAACACAATACATTGTCATTATTTTAACAGTCAATTATCTTTTAAAGAGATTTAAATAGTACAAAGAGTTGTATGTTTTAATCCAGGTAGTTACCATTTCTGTATTCTTTGTTCTTCTGTGTACTTCCACCTTTCTATCTGGTATGGTTGTCTCTCTGCCTAAAGGACATCCTTTAACATTTTTTATAAAGCACATCTGCTATGGCAATCCATGTTCATGGATTGGAAGACTCAGTATTGTTCAAATGTCAGTTCTCCCCAAACTGATTATAGATTCGACACAATTCCAGTTACAATTCCACCATGATTTTGGTAGAAATTGACAAACTTTTTCTAAAATTTGGAAAAGCAAGGGACCTAGAATATCTAAAGCATCTTGAAAAAGAACCAAGTTGGAGGACTTAACTACCTAACTTCAAGCCTACTATAAAGCTACAGTAATCAAAACAGTATGGTACCGGTGTGAGAAATGACAAGTAAATCACCTACACTTATACAGACATTTGATTTTCAACAAGAATGACAAAGTCATCTGATATGTAAAGGAAAATCTTTTCAACAAATGATTCTGAAATATCTAGATATCCATATAGAAAAACAATCAACCATTGTACCTACCTCATATCATTAACAAATTTATTTTAGTTAAATTGTAGACATATATAAAAAGTAAAACTATAAAGATTTTAGAAGAATATGTGACTTGTGGGTAGGCAAAGGCTTTTTTGAGCAGGACACAGAAAAGCAATAACCAGAAAAGAAAAAAAAGGGATAAATTGGACTTTTATCATAATTTAAAACTGCTGATCAAAAGACACTAATAAGAAAATAAATCATAGGGGCCAGCCCTGTGGCATGGTGGTTAAGTTTGGCACACTCTGCTTCGGTGGCCTGGGTTCACATGCTCAGCTCCCAGGCATTGACCTACACCACTCCTCAGCCATGCTGTGGTGGTGACCCACATGTAAAATAGAAGAAGACTGTCACTCAGAGCTGATCTTCCTCAGCAAAACAATAAATAAATTAAATAAAATAAATTATATAGCCATAGAATGAGAGAAAATATTTCGCAAAACGTACATCTGATGATGAACTCATATCCAGAATACAGAAAGAAGTCCTTCAACTCCATCATAAGAAACATGAACAACCCAATAAAAATAGGCAAAAGATTTGAACAGATGCTTCACAAAGGATATGCACACAGCTAGTAAGCATATGAGAAACCAAGATCTAGGCTCTAGGTGTACTGTTGCTACTGGAATGTCTTTGTATAAATGATTAGTGGACATAACTAAGAAGTAGTTTCTTTTCTTAAATCATGAGTTAATATTGATATTTCTAATTCAAATGTAACATTATGGTATTTTTCTATACCTGGTTTTATTTTATCTGTGTATCTCTTCTCTTACAGTGAAATCTTGGTTCCTAATTTCATGAATATATTTGCTTTCTTCTACAATTACATAAAGAAGTTTCACAATTACAATACCTATGCAATTACCAATAATATACCAAGAAAGTCAAGTTTAAAGATTTCTTTTTCAGTTCTTTTTGTCTTTAGAATATATCACAATAAGGATGTACAGAGTACTTGGTCAAAGTCTAGTTGAACTGCAGTTTTCTCTTTTGTTATTTTATCAGTTTGATTTATAGTTAGGTTAATTTGTTTCTGTTTCTATTTAATAATAATACATCAAAAGAATGATAGAGATATAAAATCGTCATTTTATAGTTCCCAGTGTAGTAAATGATTCAAGTAAGCATTGTCAATATATTTTAAAACCTTTGGGTGAAAATTTGTTGGGGTCAAGATATTCACATGACCTCAAAGTAATACCCCACTCATGACATTAATTAATTAGGGTAATTTTGTGCTCATCTACCTTAACCCAGTGATCAAACTTAGCAACACCAATAGTAGGGCAACCTGATATTATGTTTCCTGAAGTGATACAATAAAAACGCAAAATCAGCTATGAAGTATTCTTGCCAAAATGTTTAATATGAATCTAATCATGAGGGTAATAATCAGACAAATCCAGAATGTGGGACATTCTACAAGTTAACTGGTCTGGATGCTTAAAAAATGGCAGTGTCATGGGAAGTAAAAACAAAGATAGTGAAAATTGTTCTAGATTAAGAGAGACCTTAGAAACATAACAACCAAGTGTAAAGCATAAGTCTTAATTAAATTTTGGATTAAGAAATACAAACATAAAAACATTTTTTGTGACAATTGGGGAAATTTGAATATATAGCATATTATACGATGATGAAAAATTATTAATTTTTAATGTAAGGCTATGGCATTCTATTTATGGAGAGGATATCCTTTTCTTAGGAAGTTAATGCAGAAAATTTTGGAGTTCAAGTGTTTTAGTGTCTACAATTGACTTTCAAATGGCTTAGTAAATATACACATACAGAAGGAACTAAAGCCAATCTGGCGAAACATTAACAATTGGTAAATATAGATGATGGTATAGGAGTATTTATTTTAGTGTTCTGTCAACTTTTATGTATGTGTGAAACTTTTTTGAATAAAAGATTGAAAAAAATGGAATTCGGGACTGTGGAGAGGGCAATATGAGCTATTGTCACCAGGTGGTGCTGTTGCTTTTCAAATAAAGCTAAATAAACAGTCAAACAGTCTATGTGGTAATTAACTGGATGTTTATTTAGGCACAATCTGGGTGTGTGGGGGGGGAACACAGACTAGAAACCCAGTTTTTAAATTTTATCAATTTTCACTCTCATTTGTGTTACTATAGTCTTCGTAATTTGAAGAATTTCAGCTGTGAATTTCCTTTTTCTCACAGTCTGCCTCTCTCCCTGCTTTGTCTTTCCCTTCCACTAGGTGTCATTTGGATCCCTACTCCTGACACAGTAACCTTCCCACAGTATCTCTCCCCTTTGTCAGCTCCCCATTCCCTCCAAACTATTCCTCAGCAAAGTGTTGAAGTTTGATACCAGTCTGCTTTCCCACTGTATTTCCTGTTACTGCTTTGCATTAACCCTACTTATGAGTAACCTCGATTGCTGACCTTTTTTTAAAATGAATGTCGCATATTTTCTTGCCCTTGAATGTTTCACTTCGTATGTCTCTATACCCAAGATGCCTTTCTGCCCATGCCAAAGTCTGACCTTATCGTCCTCAAAGCGTAGATTAAATGTTATTTCCTTTATGTAAACTTCCCAGACACCCTCTTCAGAGATATCCTTCTTCCCACAGCACTTTGTCATTTCCTTATTACAAACTTACTACAACTAACCACATTTTGTAGTATCTAATAATTATGTGTGAACACTAAATTATAAAGACTTTCCAGGTAGGCAGTTTATTTTTATAGTCTCCTCATTGTGTTTCATGTTATGTGGCATTCACTAAAGTTCAGTGGAATTGAATTTCAGGATTAGTCAAAGCTAGTTTACAGTAGTGGTGAAGGTGCTGACCAAGCACTGCCAATTGCCAGTCTTACTCTGGCTTTTCATTTTGCAGATATGCAATGAGGAACCAACCTGGATGAAGGATGTTCATGACTTATGAACTCCCACTAACCAAAAAATTGATCAATTTGAAATAAAATTCCCATTCAGTTTGAGATTATATGTCAAAAATTTTAAACTTTGGCATGTCATTTGATCCATATATTCCACTTCTAAGTAAGAATGTGATAAGATGCTCAAAAATTTGCTTTAAAAATATTTGTAAGGACATGTTTATAAAAGAAAAATTGGAAGCACCCTAACTACCCAACAATACAGGATTAGTTAAATGAATTCTAATACACCATACAATAGATTACTATGGAGCCATTAAAGACGGTGCTAGAGAATAATATTTAGTGACATAGAAAGAGGTCCCCGATGTATTATTAAGTGGAAAAAATTACAGAATAGCGTTGCCATCATAATGCCTTTTAATGAAAGAAAAAATATCTTTGCATAGAAAAAATACTGAAAGTGATGGCAGAGATATTTCTAGGTTTGGAGATTGAGTGTTTTCAGTTTTCTCTGTTGCTATCTTTTTTGTTTTAATGATAAGTAGCTATATTAAGATAACAATAAAAAAGTTCCTTTTAAGAAAAGAGTTCTATCCCCAAAGTTGTTCTGTTGTATACATAAAATTAAGTAATGCAGGAAAGAATTTCAGGCTCTAACACTAGTCTTTGGGCCTCACATAGAACCAGGGGACAAGAAAGGCCAAATGAACTCAAAGGGAAGACAGTGTTAGAGATCAGAAAAGTGAGAGAGTTAAGAAGTTAAGGTTAAGGAGGTTAAGGTAAGTGAGGGTTGAGGAGTGTGGTTATCACGTTCAGGAACAGAGGGAGACAGGAGTACATGTAGGAGAACCGTAGGAATCAAGCAGGTACCAAGATTGTAATATAGTAGAAAGATAACTACACTTCAAATCTAGGTCCAGTATTTAGTATTATTGTTTGCTGGGTGGATGGTCTTGAGCAAATAATTTATAATTTTGAGGGTCAGAAACTACTTTGAAGGTATTTTTATTCTCATTTTACAAGTGAGTACAGTAGCACTCAGAAAATATAAGTGAAGTCATATATATATATATATGTAAGCTAGGATTCTCGACATCAGCACTCCTGCATTTTGGATGAGATATGTCTTCGTTGTAAAGAGCTGTCCCGTATGAACAGGTACATTAGTATGGGATAATGAGTGACGTCCATTTTAATAAAGAGAGAGTTGCCCAGTGAGAAGGAAAGCAGGTGAGAGGCGTTTTGTAGTTCATGGAGAAACTAGAAGTGATATGCCATTTTACATAAAATCTCTCTAAATATTCTGTGTATATCTCACCAAGGAGTGCTCTCCCCGGTCGGGGACTCTGCAGAACTTCAGCATCTATAGTTGGCAGGCATATGCTCCAAATCTATGCAAGTCAAGTCAAGCCACCAGCAAGCAGAGCATCTCATGTGAGTGGTTTTAAGCCCAACCTTCATTAGAAAGGGGTCTTTTATATCCTTCCTGTCTAAGCAGAGACATGTCTTCAGGATGGCTCAGCCTGAGGGCATCCAGATATGTGTAAGGGGGTGAGTCATTGTCCCTGACTTGGAGAGAGAGTGAAAAGGGTAAGGAAAGGGGATTCTGACCCTGGTGGAGCTATTTGTGGGTTGGGAGGAGTCTAAAATAACTCTTCAAATCATGATGCCATGTTAAATCCCCCCCAGATTTGGAGTAGGTGTTATTTGTATTAATCCCATTTGTTTAATTTTTTAAAGAGAACTGTCATTGACTCTTACCTCCACAGTTCACCTCAAATTTATTCCAAAGTAGGGATATGAATTTAATAAAAGTGGGAATGAAAATTTAACTTCACGTGTAATTTAACTTGCAGATTTCAATTAAAAAAAAAGTTTTTAATATGAAATTTAAACATTTTCATATTTTAAACATTAGAAAATACAGTAAACAAAAAAAAAAAGAGAGGGGGATCTTATCAAGATGGTGGGATAGGTGGACTCTGAACTCGTCTCCTCCCATGAATACAACCAGATTACAACTATTCTTGGAAAAATTACCCAGAGAGAGAACTGAAAACTGGATAAAAAGAACCCCCACAACAAGGGACAGTCCTGACTGATGCAGAAGAAAAAAAGCCACCTTTGTGAGCCATGGAGCTTCACAGTGGATTGGGAGCCACGCTAAGGTACACAGCCCTCCCTGGAGAAGTGGGGTCCTGAGCAGGGGCCTGTTACTGCTATAAGCATCCTTCAAACTCAGCACAACTGAGACGAGTGTCCTACTGTCTTATTTTTCTGGCTATTAACTGCAGTGGGGAATATCCCCAGAAAAGCTATTGGATGAAAGCTGAAAAAACCTGGCTCTTAAAGGGCCCATGCACAAATTCATCCATCTCAGACAGCAGCCTAAAATCACCAGAAATAAAGCTGCACAGTCTTTTGGTGACAGAGACTCACCTAGTAGGCTCCAGGTGCATCTTGGTGAGAGGTGAGACCTCTCTGGAGATGGAGACATTGGTGGCAGCCACTGTTGTGACCTAGTACAGGCATGCTTTCACAGATGTTGGCAGACACCATTGAAGTTCTTCCCCTGGCCTGTTAGCCCAGGGGTCTGCCACACTAAATAGAGCACAGATTTAATCCAGCTCAGCCAGGGCAGGCAGCCTGCCCTAGGGAATGGCCCCAACCTACAGCAAGCCGTTGGGCTACTTGTCAGCCTGCATAGATTGGGTGCCTTGATCCTCTGTAGGCAGGCAAGTGTCTGCCCTGGTGGGGCAGGGCCTGTGTGAGGACTAGGTGAACTGTTGGGGGCATTGGTGGAGAGGTGAGAGTCTCTGCAGTAGGGCAACTGGGTATGCTTCAGGGGGTCAGGAAGTGTGCATGGGCCAGGACTGTGTTGACAGTATGTGTGGACCTGTGGGTGGGTGGGGCTTATCAGTGGCAGAAAACCTGTGCTTCACAAACAGCCACAAAGGGGATCGGTCCCATCTTCCAAAGCCTGAAACCATTGAGTGCTCCTGTGCCTAGGGCCAGCCACACTCAGCTGCAATCCTGAGAGAGCTCACAACAGCCTTGTAGGCCTGAGGCCTACAACAACTGTAAGCCCCTGAGCCTAGCAACAAGCTATAGTGGGTGCCTACTCAAGTAACAGGAAAACTGTAACAGGAGTGTGCTATTAGACCTTGTAGCCAATGGAGCTAGGGCTCCCCAAACCTGATTTATAAACAGCCAGCCAGGGAAGGAAAGCCTAGACTCCCTGGGTACTGCAGTAAGAGTAACCTTGCCACAGCAGAAGGACACAATAAGCTCACACAAGGGTTGCTCCTGGAACATTTGGACTGGTGATGAGAGAGAAGCACACTGCCAGGCCTCAAAAGGCATTTCTTACAAAAGGCCATTTATCCAAGATCGGCAGACAGAGCTGACTCACCTGATTTATAGATATAAGCACAGAGAAAGAGGCATAACGAGGAAGCAAAGGAATACATTCCAAGCAAGGGAACAGGACAAAACCCCAGAAAAAGAACTAAATGAAACATAAATAAGCAATCTACCTGACAAATAGTTCAAACAAAAACTCATAAGGATGCTCACTGATATTGAGAGAAGACTGGATGAACATAGTGAGGACGTCAACAAAGAATTGGAAAATATAGAAAAGAACCAATCAGAAATGAAGAATACAATACTGGAAATGAAAAATTCACTAGAGGGACTCAATAGCAGAATAGATGATACAGAAGAACTGATCAGTGAGCCAGACGAAAGAGAGGAAATCACCAAGCTGAACAGATAAAAGAATTAAAAAGAATGAGAACAGTCCAAGGGAGCTCTGTGACAATGTCAAGTGCACTAACATTCGTATTATAGGTGTCCCAGAAGGAGAAGAGAGAGACAAAGAGTCACAGAATCTTTTGGAAGAAATAATAGCTGAAAACTTTCCTAACCTAAGAAAGGAAGCAGACATCCAAGTATAGGCAGTGTCGGTGTCACAATCCAACGTACACATCAGGATAGATGCGGAGAGGGCTGATGGCCACTCTGAGTTTATTATAACCAGTGTTTCAATATATACATAGCTTACAGCTGTTAAACATACACAGGTGTTCTGGACAATGTAATTAGCGAATGCCAAGAATTCTTAGTGATTTCTCAAGGAGCCCTCCCTTGGCCTCTGTTTTGATATTATCATGTTATTGCTGTACTCGTATATTTTATCTCAGAGCATGCAAGGCCTCCTAGGCAACAGCCCCTCCTGCTCCCGATATTGTGTCTCCATCTGTGCCCCTGGGCGACTGATGCCTGGCTTAGGTTGCCTCCCCCTGGAGGTCTTACCTGTCATTGGCTAACCGGCCTTCTCACCTCCGGGTCACAGTTTGTTGGCAAGCCTTTTCCAGTGATTATTAACCCTTCCTGCATCAGGGGCGGCTATAAGGCAGCACAGAGAGAACCAAACAAGATAAACCCAAAGAGGCCAACAGATTATAAATAAAATGTCCAAAATTAAAGATAAAGAGACAATCCTAAAAGCAGCAAAAGAAAGGCAACAAGTGACATACAAAGGGAAGCCCATGAGGTGGACTTCTTAGCTGAAATCCTATAGGCTAGAAGAGAGTGGCGTGAGTTATTTAAATTACTGAAAGGAAAAAACCTACAGCCAAGAATACTCTATCCATCAAAGTTATCATTCAGAATGGAAGGAGAGATAAAGAGCTTCCCAGACAGGCAAAAATTAAAGGAGTTTATCACCAAGAAACCAGTTCTACAAGAAATGCTGAAGGGACTTATTTAAGTAGGAAAGAGAAGACCACAAATAGGCATAAGAAAATTATCAAAAAAAAAAACACCAGGCAATAAAATCACTGGTAAAGGCAAAAATACAGTAAAGGTAGCAGATCAACTACCTATGAAGATAATATGAAGGTTAAAAGACAAAAGTACTAAAATTACCTATTTCAAAGATAAGAGTGTAATGGATAGACACACAAAATAAAACATTAGATATGATTTCAAAAACATAAAATGTGGGAGGAGGGAAGTAAAAGAGTAGAGCTTTTAGAAAGAGGTCAAGCTAAAGAAACTATCAATTCAATATAGATTGCTATGTACATAGAATATTATATAGGAACCTTGTGGTAATCACAAACCCGAAACCTATAATAAATAAGTAAGAGGAAAGAAGTCAAACATTGTAAAGAAAGCCATCAAACCACAAGGGGAGAGATCAAGAGAAGAAAGGAACAGAGAACTACTAAAACACCCCGAAAAAAAGGTAACCAAATGGCAATAAATGCATATTTATCAATAGCTACTTTAAACGTCAATGAACTAAATGCTCCAATCAAAAGGCATAGGGTGGCCAACTGGATAAAAAAATGAGACCATATATATGCTGCATACACGAGACACACTTCAGACCTAAAGACACTCACAAACTGAAAGTGAAAAGATGGAATAAGGTACTCCATGCAAATGGCAAAGAAAAGAAAGCAGGGATAGCAATACTTACATCAGACAAAATAGACTTCAAAACAAAAACTGTAACAAGAGACAAAGACAGGCACTACATAATGATAAAGAGAACAATCCAACAAGAAGATATAACACTTGTAAATACCTATGCATGCAACATAGGAGCACCTAAATATATAAAGCAATTATTAAGAGACATAGAAGGAGAAATAGACAGTAACACAATAATAGTAGAGAACTTTAACACTCCACTCACACCAATGGATAGATCATCCAAACAGAAGATAAATAAGGAAGCATTGGCCTTAAAAGACACATTAGACCAGATGGACTTAGTAGGTATATATAGAACATTCCATCCAAAAACTGCAGGATACGCATTCTTTTCAAATGCACGTGGAACATTCTCCGGGATTGATCACATATTAGACCACAAAACAAGTCTCAATAAATTTAAGAAGATTGAAATAATACCAAGCATCTTTTCTGACCACAAAGGTGTGAAACTAGAAATCAACCACAAGAAGAAAATCAGAAAAGCCACACAAATGTGGAGATTAAACAAAATGCTACTGAACAACGATTGGCTCAATGAAGAAATAAAAAAAATACCTGGAGACAAATGAAAATTAAAATATGACATGCTGAAATATATGGGATACAGCAACAGTGGTTCTAAGAGGGAATTTTATAGTAATTCAGGCCTACCTGTGAACAAGAAAAATCCCAAATAAACAATCTAACAGTGCACCTAAAGGAACTGGAAAAAGAAGAAGAAACAAAGCCCCAAATCAGCAGAAGGAAGGAAATAATAAAAATCAGAGCAGAAATAGATGAAATAGAAACTAAAAAGACAACAGGAAAAATTAAACCAAGGCTGGTTCTTTGAAAAAATAAACAAAATTGACAAACCTTTAGCTAGACTCACCAAGAAAAAAAGAGAGAAGGCTCAAGTAAATAAAATCAGAAATGAAAGAGGAGAAATTACAACTGACACCTCAGAAATACAAGAGATTATAAGAGAATACTATGAAAAGCTATACACCAACAAATTGGATAATCTAGAAGAAATGGATAAGTTCTTAGAATCATACAACCTTCCAAAACTGGACCAAGAGGAAGTAGAGAATTTGAATAGACCAGTCCCCAGTAAGGAGATGGAAACAGCAATCAAAAACCTCCCCAAAACTAAAAGTCCCGGATCAGATGGCTTCCCTGGTGAATTCTACCAGACAGTCAAAGAAGAACATCTTCTCAAACTGTTCCAAAAAATTGAAGAGGAGAGGAGGCTTCCTAACTCATTCTACGAAGGCAACATTATCCTTGATACCAAAACCAAACAAGAACAACACAAAAAAGAAAATTACAGGCCAATATCACTGATGAACATCGATGGAAAAATCCTCAACAAAATACACCAAGTTGAATACAACAATACATTAAAAAGATCATACATCATGATCAAGTGGTTTTCATTCCAGGGATGCAGGGATGGTTCAACATCCACTAGTCTGTCAACGTGATACACCACATTAACAAAATAAAGAATAAAAATCACAGGATCATCTCAATAGATGCAGAGAAAGCATTTGAAAAGATACAGCATCCATTTATGATAAAAACTCTAAATAAAATGGGTATAGAAGGAAAACCCCTCAACGTAATAAAGGCCATATATGACAAACCCACAGCAAATATCATTCTCAATGGAGAAAAACTGAAAGCTATCCCTCTAAGAACAGGAATCAGACAAGGATGCCCACTTTCACCACTCTTGTTTAACATAGTCTTGGAAGTCCTAGCCAGAGCAATCAGGCAAGAAAAAGAAATAAAAGGGATCCATATTGGAAAAGAAGAAATGAAACTGTCACTCTTTGCTGACGACATGATTTTATATATAGAAAACCCTATGCTGACGACATGATTTTATATATAGAAAATCCTAAAGAATCCACTAAAAAACTTTTAGAAATAATAAATGAATACAGTTAAGTCACAGAAAACAAAATCAACATACAAAAATCGGTTACATTTCTATGCACTAACAACGAAGCAGCAGAAAGAGAAATTAAGAATACAATCCCATTTACAGTTGCAACAAAAAGAATAAAATACCTAGGAATAAACTTAATCAAAGAGGTGAAAGGTCTGTACACCAAAAACTATAAAACATTGTTGAAGGAAATCGAAGAAGACACAAAGAAATGGAAAGATATTCTGTGCTCCTGGATTGGAAGAATTAACATAGTTTAAATGTCTGTGCTTCCTAAAGCAATCTATAGATTCAATGCCATCCCTATCAAAGTTCCAACAACATTTTTCACAGAACTAGAACAAAGAATCCTAAAATTTATATGGAACAACAAAAGACCCCAAATAGACAAAGGATCTCTGAGAAAAAAGAACAAAGCTGGAGGTATCACACTCCCTGATTTCAAAATATATTACAAAGCCATAGTAACCAAAACAGCATGGTACTGGCACAAAAATAGATACATAGATCAATGGAACAGAATCAAGAACCGAGAAATAAACCCACACATTTATGGACAGCTAATATTCGACAAGGGAGCCAAGAGCATACAATGGAGAAAGGAGAGTTTCTTCAATAATTGGTTCCAGGAAAACTGGACAGCCACATACCAAAGAATGAAAGTAGACCATTATCTTACATCATGCACAAAAATCAACTCAAAATGGATTAAAGACTTGAATGTAAGACATGAAACCATGAAACTTCTAGAAGAAAACAGGCGGTACGCTCTTTGACATCAGTGTTAACAGCATATTTTCAAGTAGCATGTCTGACCGGGCAAGGGAAATAAAAGAAAAAAATGAACAGTGGGACTACATCAAACTGAAAAACATCTGCACAGCAAAGGAAACCATCAACAAAATGTAAATACAACCTAACAATTGGGAGAAGATATTTGCAAACCATATATCAGATAAGGGGTTAATATCCAAAATATACAAAGAACTCACACATCTGAACAACAAAAAAACCAACAACCGAATTAAAAAATGGGCAAAGGATCTGAACAGAGATTTCTCAAAAGAAGATATATGGATGGCCAACAGGCACTTGAAAAGATGTTGAACATCATTAACTATCAGGGAAATGCAAATCAAAACTACAATGAGGTATCACCTCACTCCGGTCAGAATGGCTATAATTAACAAGACAGGAAACAACAAGTGTTGGAGAGGATGTGGGGAGAAGGGAACCCTCATATGCTGCTGGTGGGAGTGCAAACTGGTGCAGCCACTGTGGAAAACAGTATGGAGTTTCCTCAGAAAATTAAGACTAGACCCTTCCATATGATCTGGCTATTCTGTTGCTGGGTGTTTATCCAAAGAACTTGAAAACACAAATGGATAAAGATACATGCACCCCTATGTTCATCACAGCATTATTCACAATAACCAAGACTTGGAAGCAACCTAGGTGCCCATCAAGGGACGAATGGATAATGAAGATGTGGTATATATACACAATGGAATACTTCTCAGCCATAAAAAATGATGAAATCCAGCCATTTGTGACTACGTGGATGGACCTTGTGGGTGTTAGGCGAAGTGGAACAAGTTAGAGTGAGAAAGTCAAATACCATACCATTTCACTCATAAGTAGAAGATAAAAACGACAAACACACAGCAACAGAGATTGGATTAGTGGTTACCAGAGGGGAAGGGGGGAGGGAGGGGGACAAAAGGGGTGATGGAGTGTAATTAGTTTTTGGGTGGTGAACATGACATAATCTATACAGAGTTCGAAATATATTATGATGTACACCTGAAAGTTATATAATGTTATAATCCAGTGTTACTACAATAAAAATAATAAAACAAAATTTTAAAAATTGCAGTAAAAAATAAGAAAAACAACAAAAAAGAGAATAGAATTTATATGTAACATCATACCCAGATAGACCCTGTATTCATACTTTGGTGTATATCCTTTCAGACTTCTTAAATCAGTAGTTCTGAAACCAACCTGCACATTAGATTGACCTGAGGAACTTTTAAAACGTAACCATGACTAGGTTCATCCCTGAACAATTGAACCAGAATCTCTGGGGTGGGGGAAGAGGTGGGGAGGTTGGAGGAAGTGGAGCCAGGCATAGGTAATTGTTTTGTAAGCCTCTCAGTTCATTCTAATGTGCAGACAGGGTTGAGAACCACTGTCTTAAATGAAGGGCATTATTAGTGCTATTGTCTCCAGCTGAAGCATCTAGGCCACACCAGGCGAAAATAAAAGATGCTGGTGCCAAGAGCTAAGTGGTGCTTTGGCTATAGTTGACATTGGCAGCTAGGAAATGAGAGCGGTAG
This sequence comes from Equus przewalskii, assembly GCF_037783145.1. Lineage (NCBI taxonomy): Eukaryota > Metazoa > Chordata > Mammalia > Perissodactyla > Equidae > Equus > Equus przewalskii. The sequence continues at coordinate 12,937,575 of NC_091848.1, forward strand.
AGAGCCGCCTGGCATGCAGCAATCCGCAGTGGCCTGGCACTGTCCAAGCCACACCACCCCTGTCTGTGGCAAACAGTAATCAGTAATTTGGGCCACAGTGGCTGTAGATAATTTTCAAGAGCAGACTGTCAACCACATTCGCAGGAACTGCTGGTCACTCTATTCTTATTTCAGATCACAAAAAATGCCAGAATTTATCATCAGAATGTCATCTTTGAATATACGAATTCAAATGGCCCGATGAGCTCTATGGAAGGCTCCCAGGTAAGCTAAGTGTTGGGAATGTGTAGAGGGTGTAAATTGCTTTGCCCTGGCCCCAGTAGGGCAGGCTCATAATGGGTTCTGGGGAACTATTTGCACAAAGGGCCAGGGAGGTAGTGTGGTAGAAACACACTATAAGATCAGATTGAAAGAAGCATCAGTTGCTCAAAAAAAACTTGTCCGTCAGCTGTTGCCAATGGAAAGAGGAGGCGATGGAAGGCAGATTGCTCTATTGGGGCCTCACAAGCTAGCTGCCTTTTCCACAGTGGTGTCTGGCCTCAGCTTTGTACAGCTTAGAGATGGGATCCTTCCAGTCTCTCCAGTAGAGGATCAGCTCTGAGGATAGCTGCACACAATAATGCTGAAGTATTATTCAGAGGAGGAGAGTACTTACTAGTTTCCCAAATATTTTGTGTTTATTACCCCAAAGACACTTTCCTTCCTGGGAAGGGAAACTGGAGATAATGAGTGAACATTTATTAAAATGTCAACGTGTCAGGTGCTTTACATTTTAGCATTTCATTTGCAGATGAGGGAACCAAGGCATGGAGAACATGCCCAAGTTCCCAAAGCTGGTGAGTGTGATGAGGGCCCAGCTCCCTCTGGCTCTAGTTGTGCTAACCTTCCCAGGAGATTGAATGTGTATTTTGAAGGCTGCCAAGGAGACTGAGAAAAGGGAAAGGAATGATCCTGACAAAAATGTCACGAAGGCCATAAGAATACCGGCACTACACCCATCTCCCAACAGGGTGGGCCTCTCTGGTAACCAGAATGATTTAGGCTGCCAAATACAGTGTCTCTCTTTTGAGACGTGCTATATAATACTTAAAATATCTTTCTCTCTTATTTTCCCTTGCTAAAGTCTCACATACAGATTAAGAAATCAATGAATTTTTACAAATGGGTACACTTTATATTGCTATGATCCAGATGGAGAACATTATTAGCAGTACAGTGGCTTCCCTTTTGTTCCCTTGGTCAAAATCTCACCCCATCATCCTGCTCCCCCAAAACCCACTGTTCTGAATTGTGACACGTAGATTTGTTTTTGCCTATTTTAGAGTATCATGTAAATGGATTATACAGTATGGGCTTTTTTGTATCTGGTTTCTTTCACCCTACACTAGCCTGTGGGATTCATCCATTTTGTTGTATGTAGTTCTTAATATATATCTTACATGCTCTGACAAGATCTCTTGTAGCCACATCCAAGCCTCGAGCTGTCTGTTTGCACATATTTGATTAAATTATACATATCTGTGGTTATAGTGCAGTCCCAAGGACACTCTCTGGACACACAGATTGACTCCAAGTATACCTCATATTCACATCAGCTGGATATCTAGGCACCATTTCTTAGGGTGCACAATATCTTCAGATGTTTTACTTACTATGTACTTAATGTTATCCCTCTCAATAGCAATTTTTTTCCTCCAAGGAATTGCCTTTTACCAGCCATAGCTCTCTCTTTTAAAAAATGCTTTCCTTTTTTTGTAAATGCATGGCCAGATAGAAACAAGTTCTTTTGAGAAGGAGGTTTTACTAAATATCGTTTTTTCTAATGCAGAGAGTTTCTGTGGCTTGTTAGGGAGGTCTTGTAATAATGATAAATGGTTGCCAGGTTATTGTTCATATGATGCCGAGGTGTAGAGAGATAGAGCTGTTTACACTCTAATTACCCCATGCTCTCATCTGAAATGTCACTCCTACCACTCTCTGTTCCTTCTCCCGATCTTAGCCATCAAACTCCAGCCCTCCCCACAAATAGATGGAAGGATGGCCAGTTTTCAGTGATTCACAGGCACATCCTCCCCACATCCTCCCCTCCTCTCTTTAAAAAATATTTCCTGACCCTCACTTGTATCAGTTGACAATTGATTTCTTTTACCAGAGCCAGCAGCCAGCACTGCTTACCACCTTTTGCCTTCTCTCTTACCCTACTCCTCTCTCTGTTTCCATCCTTTCTTTCTTGTTATGTCTGGGGAAAAAAGTAAGAAGTTGGAATCTTTGCATAACATTTTTCAGAAATTGCCAAATCTGGTTATTGGAGGGAAAATATAGGAAGACCTAAAGAAAACACCTAGAAAAACTGTTTCTACCTGGAATTTTTGTATGTCATTTGCCCTATAAAATATGTAGTTCTAGCCCAAGAAACATCACTGCCCTACACCTGTTTACCCTTTTCCATTTCTACAACCAGTTTTTCTTTTTAGTAGCACTTGTTATTATGAAGGATTTGTTATTGGTTGGTTGGTTGTTTAAATCACTTCGTGGGAGTTAGTGCATTGTTTTGATGAGTGGAGAATGACAAAACCATGCAGAGATTCATACTAGCACAGTGGCCTCTGAACATGTTAGTTAAGTTTGGGTGTGCTATTGTTTCCACTTTGAAAAAAAAATATTTCCCAAGAGCCACCTTTTCCCCTTACACTTGCCCATATACTGTATTTCAACTAAAGTATTGGGAAAAAGAGGTAATTGAGCACATGGGTAAAAGCTGCACCATTCCTTCCTAGTTATTTTATACTCGCAATTCATTTGTATTTAGCAAAAAAACCCCTAATACTCCCTTTATTTTTCCTCTTTCTAAGTGTAATACTTGTTCATTGTAGAAAATAGAAAAAACCCTTCATCTGTAAAAAACAAAAATTTGTAATTCTAAAACAGAGAAAAACGTTATTGCTATTTAGGATTATAACACATCTTTTCACTAATGTTTATATGTATATACAATATATTTTTCTCCTTTCCTTTTTCACAACCCAAAAAAATGTGTTTATTGGTTAATTTTTTTAAGTTAATATACTGAGAATGTGTTTCTAAGTCATTAACTACTATTTTTCAGCATCATTTTATTTTTATTTAGGTAACATTGGTTTATAACATTATATAGATTTCAGATGTACAACATTATAATTCAGCATCTATATACACTACAGCTTGCTCACCACCAAAAGTCTAGTTTCCATCTGTCACCATACAATTGACCCCCTTTACCCATTTCACCCACCCTGCAACCCCTTTCTCTTTTGGTTACCACAAATCTATTGTCTATATCTGTGAATTTCTTTTTGTTTTGTTTTGTTCATTTATTTATCTTCCACATATGAGTGAGATCATATAATATTTGTCTTTCTCTGACTTATTTCACTTAGCATAATACCCATAAGGTCCATCCATGTTGTTGCAAATGGCAAGATTTCATCTTTTTTATGACTAACATTACATTGTGTGTGTATATATATATATATATATATATATATATATATACCACATCTTCTTTATCCATTCATCTGTCAATGGACATTTAAGTTGTTTCCATATCTTGGCTGTTGTGAATGATGCTGCAGTGAGCTTAGGAATGCATATATCTTTTCAAATTAGTGTTTTCATATTCTTTGGATAAATACCCAGAAGTGGAATAGTTGAATCATATGGTGGTTCTAGTCTTAATTTTTTGAGAAGTCTCCATACTGTTTTCCATAGTGGCTGCACCAATTTACATTCCCACCGCCAGTGTACGAGGGATTCCTTTTTCTCTGCATTCTCTCCAGCACTTGTTATTTCTTGGCTTTTTGACAATACCCATTCTAACAGGTGTGAGGTGATATTTCATTGTGATTTTGATTTGCATCCCCCTAATAATTAGTGATGTTGAACATCTTTTCATTTGCCTGTTGGCCATCTGTATGTCTTCTTTGGAAAATTTACTTTTCAAATCCTCTACTTGTTCTTTTGTTTGTTTTTTGGGGTTTTTTTTGAGGAAATTAGCCCTGAGCTAACATCCACCACCAATCTTCCTCTTTTTGCTGAGGAAGATTGGCCCTGAGCTAACATCTGTGCCCGTCTTCCTCTACTTTATTTGTGAAACACCTGTCACAGCATGGCTTGATAAGCAGTACATAGGTCCACGCGTGGGATCCGAACTAGCGAACCCTGGACCACTGAAGCAGAGTGTGCGAACTTAACCAGTACACCACTGGGCCGGCCCTTTTCTGCCCATTTTTTAATCAGGTTATTTGCTTTTTTTCTTGTTGAGTTGAGTGGGTTATTTATATATTTTGGATATTAACTGCTTATCAGATATATGGTTTCCAAATATCTTCTCCCGTTCAGTGGGTTGTCTTTTCGTTTTTTGATGGTTTCCTTTGCTGTGCAGAAGCTTTTTAGTTTGATGTAGTCTCATTTATTTTTGCTTTTGTTTCCCTTGCCGTTGGAGTCAAATCCACACAAACATTGCTAAGACCAATGTCAAGGATCTTATGGCCTATGTTCCCTTTTTCTTTCTTTCTTTCTTTTTTTGGTCTGAGGAAGATTGGCCCTGAGCTAACATCTGCTGCCAATCTTCCTCTTTCTGTATTTGAGCTGCCACCACAGCACGGCCATTGACATACGAGTGGTGTAAGTCTGCGCCTGGAAACTGAATGCAGGCCATTGAAGCAGAGCACACCAAACTTAACCACTAGTCCACTGGGGCTTGGCCTATGTTTTCTTCTATGTGTTTTATGGTTTCAGGACTTGCATTCAAGTCTTTAATCCACTTGAGTTAATTTTTGTGTATGGTGTAAGATAGTGGTCTAGTTTCATTCTTTTGCATGTGGCTGTCCAGTTTTCCCACCACCATTTATTGAAGAGACTTTACTTGCTCTGTTGTATGTTCTTGGCTCCTTTGCTGTAAATTAGTTGTCCATATATGTGTGGGCTTATTTCTGGGCTCTCAATTCTGTTCCATTGATCTGTGTCTGTTTTTCTGCCAATACCATACTGTTTTGATTACTATAGCTTTGTAGTATGTTTTGAAATCAGGAAATGTGATGCTTCTGGCTTTGTTCTTTTTTCTCAAGAGTTCTTTGGCTATTGGGGATCTTTTGTGGTTCCATACAAATTTTAGGACTTTTTGTTTTCTTTCTGTGAAAAATGCCATCCGGATTTTGATAGGGATTGCATTGAATCTGTAGATTGCTTTAGGTAATATGGACATTTTAACAGTGTTAATTCTTCCAATTCATGAGTATGGAATATTTTTTCATTTCTTTCTATTTTCTTCAGTTTCTTTCAACAATGTACAGTTTTCAGTGTACAAGTCTTTAACCTCCTCAGTTAAATTTATTCCAAGGTATTTTATTCTTTTTGTTGAGATTGTCAGTGAAATTGTTTTCTTAATTTCTCTTTCTGATAGTTCATTGTTAGTGTATAGAATGCAAGAGATTTTTATATATTGATTTTGTACCCTGCAACTTTACTGTGTTTGTTTATCATTTCTAATTCTTTTTTTGTGGAGTCATTAGGGTTTTCGTCATCTGTAAATAGTGACAGTTTTGCTTCTTTTTTCCAATTTGAATGCCATTTATTTCTTTTTCTTGCCTAGTTGCTCTGACTAGGACTAGGACTACGACTAATACTGTGTTGAATAAAAGTAGTGACAGTGGGCACTTGTCTTCTTCCTAATCTTAGGTGAAAAGCTTTTAGTTTTTAACCATTGAGTATGATTTAGCTGTGTGTATGTCAGATGTAGTCTTTAATATGCCGAGTGACTTTCTTTCTATACCCATTTTATTTAGAGTTTTTATCATAAATGGCTGTTGAATTTTATCAAATGCCTTTTCTGCATGTATTGAGAGGATCATATGGTTTTTTTCTTCTTCTCCTCCTCCTCTTCCACTCCCCCTTCCCCTCTTCCTTCTCCTCCTTTCCACCCCCAAAGCCCCCAGTACATAGTTGTATGTTCTAGTTGTAGGTCCTTCCGGTTGTGCTATGATCATATGGTTTTTATCCTTCACTTTGTTAACGTATCACATTGGTTGATTTGTGGATGTTGAATCATCCTTGCATCCCTGGAATAAATCCCACATGATCATGGTGTGCGATCCTTTTATTGTATTTGGCTTGCTAATGTTTTACTGAGGATTTTTGCATGTATGTTCATCAGAAATAATGGCCTGTAATTTTGTTTATGTATGTGTGTTGTCCTTGTCTGATTTTGTTATCAGGGTAATGTTGGCCTCGTAAAATGATTTAGGAAGCATTCTCTCCTCTTCAATTTTTTGGAAGAGTTTAAGGATAGGTATTAAATCTTCTTTGAATGTTTGGTAGAATTTACTAGTGAAGCTGTCTGGTCCTGGACTTTTGTTTTTTGGGAGGTTTTTGATTCCTGTTTCAATCTCCTTTTTTTGATTCCTGTTTCAATCTCCTTACTATTCATCAGTCTATTCAGATTTTCTATTTCTTTATGATTTAGTCTTGGAATGTTGTATGATTCCAAGAATTAATGCATTTCTTCTAGATTATCCAATTTGATGGCATGTAGCTGTTCATAGTAGTCTCTTATGATCCTTTGTATTTCTGTGGTATCCATTGCAACTTCTCCTCTTTCTTTTTTTCTTTTTCTTTTTTTTTGAGGAAGATTAGCCCTGAGCTAACTACTGCCAATCCTCTTCTTTTTGCTGAGGAAGACTGGCCCTGAGCTAACATCTGTGCCCATCTTCCGCTACTTTATACATGGGACGCCTACCACAGCATGGGTTTTGCCAAGCAGTGCCATGTCTGCACCTGGGATCCGAACTGGCGAACCCCAGGTCGCTGAGAAGTGGAACGTATGAACTTAACCACTGTGCAACCGGGCAGCCCCTCCTCTTTCATTTTTTATTTTATTTATTTGAGCCTTCTCTCTTGTTTTGTTAGTGACTCTAGCCAAAGGTTGTCAGTTTTGTTTATCTTTTCAAAGAACCAGGTGTTAGTGTCATTGATCTTTTCTGTATCTTTTTAGTCTCTATTTTATTTATTTCTGCTCTGATTTTAATTATTGCCTTCCTTCTACTGACTTTGGGCTTCACGTTTTCTCCTTTTTCTAGTTCCTTTAGGTGTAAATTTAGATTGTTTATTTGAGATTTTTCTTGTTTCTTGAGGTAGGCCTTTATTGCTATAAACTTCCCTCTTAGTACCATGTTTGCTGCATCCCATAGATTTTGGTATGTTGTATTTTCATTTTCATTTGTCTCCAAGTAGTTTTTTTTTTTTAAAGATTTTATTTTTTTCCTTTTTCTCCCCAAAGCCCCCCAGTACATAGTTGTATAATCTTCATTGTGGATCCTTCTAGTTGTGGCATGTGGGATGCTGCCTCAGTGTGGCTTGATGAGCAGTGCCTTGTCCATGCCCAGGATTTGAACCAACAAAACACTGGGCCGCCTGCAGTGGAGCATGCGAACTTAACCACTCAGCCATGGGGCCAGCCCCCTCCAGGTAGTTTTTCATTTCTCTTTAGATTCCTTCATTGAACAGTAGTTGTTCAGCAGCATGTTGTTTAATCTCCACATATTTGTGATTTTCCCAGCTTTCTTCTTGTACTTGATTTTTGGTTTCATACCATTGTAGTCAGAAAAGACAGTTAATAGGATTTCAGTATTCTTAAATTTATTGAGACTTGGTTTATATCTCAACATGTGGACTCTCCTTGAGAATGTTCCACATCCACTTGAGACGAATTTGTATTCTTCTGCTTTTGGATGGATAGTTCTGTATGTATCTATTAAGTCCATCTGGTCTAATCTGTCATTTAAGGCCAATGTTTCTTTGTCAACTTTCTGTCAGGATGATCTAGTCACTGATGTAAGTGGGGTGTTAAAGACCACTACTTTTATTTGTGTTACTGTCAATTTCTTCCTTTAGGTCTGCTAGTAATTGCTTTATGTATTCTGGTACTCCTACGTTTGGTGCATATGTTTTAATAACTATTATGTCTTCTTGATAGATTGTTCCCTTTTTCATTATATAATGTCCATATTTGTCTCTTGTTATCCTTTTTGGCTCTATTTTGTCTGTTATAAGTATGGCTACACCTGCTTTATTTTGGCTACCATTTGTTTGGAGTATCATCCCTCCTGTTTGAGGCTATGCTTGTCTTTAGAGCTAAGATGAGTCTCTTGAAAGGCAGTATATTTTTTTTTTTTTTTTTTTTTGAATTTGGCAAATCATCATTTATTAGGAACAATAGAGAAATACCCTAACACTGTAAAACACCTAACCCATTGTCTAAACAAGAAAGTCTCCTAACCTACTGAGGGAACGACTTAGCCATTGTCAAGAATAATTATATAATGAATTAATTAAAACTAAAAATTGGCTAATGGAAGAGAACAGCTCTAATTGTTTGTTATTGAACAATTAAATGTTGAAGCTGCTAACCCTCTTAGGGAGATAACACTACATCAAAGAGAAAAATAAAATGTGGCTGCAAACAGTTGCATAAAAAGTGAAATTATGATGTCAATATTTCAAGTTTAATTTAGTAGTCCTTAAATCTCGCTGTAATCTTCGCATTCACCAAGTCTTGTTGATCTTTGCCTTTAACAACTTGAGGAAGTACAGTGCTTCATATTACCATTATTTATGAGAATTCCTGTTTTCCCAGATCATGGTTTCATTTAGTGTTAGCTGATTTTTTTTTTTATTTTATTTATTTTTTTTTTATTTATTTATTTTTTTTATTAATGTTATGATAGATTACAACCTTGTGAGATTTCAGTTGTACATTTTTGTTAGTCATGTTGTGGGTACACCACTTCCCCCTCCGTACCCTCCCCCCACCCCCCCTTTTCCCTGGTAACCACCAATCAGATCTCCTTCTCAATATACTAATTTCCACCTATGAGTGGAGTCATATAGAGTTCGTCTTTCTCTGACTGACTTATTTCGCTTAACATAATACCCTCGAGGTCCATCCACATTGTTGTGAATGGGCCAATTTCGTCTTTTTTTATGGCTGAGTAGTATTCCATTGTGTATATATACCACATCTTCTTTATCCAATCATTAGTTTCTGGGCATGTAGGCTGGTTCCACGTCTTGGCTATTGTAAATAATGCTGCAATGAACATAGGGGTGCAACGGACTCTTGAGATATCTGATATCAGGTTCTTAGGATAGATACCCAGTAATGGGATGGCTGGGTCATAGGGTATTTCTATTTTTAACTTTTTGAGAAATCTCCATACTGTTTTCCATAGTGGCTGTACCAGTTTGCATTCCCACCAACAGTGTATGAGGGTTCCTCTTTCTCCACAACCTCTCCAACATTTGTCGTTCTTGGTTTTGGATGTTTTTGCCAATCTAACGGGGGTAAGGTGATATCTTAGTGTAGTTTTGATTTGCATTTCCCTGATGATTAGCGATGATGAACATCTTTTCATGTGTCTATTGGCCATATTCATATCTTCTTTTGAGAAATGTCTGTTCATGTCCTCTGCCCATTTTTTGATCGGGTTGTTTGTTTTTTTGTTGTTAAGCAGTGTGAGTTCTTTGTATATTATGGAGATTAACCCTTTGTCGGATAAGTGGCTTGTAAATATTTTTTCCCAATTAGTGAGCTGTTTTTTTGTTTCAATCCTGTTTTCCCTTGCCTTGAAGAAGCTCTTTAGTCTGATGAAGTCCCATTTGTTTATTCTTTCTATTGTTTCCCTCAACTGAGGAGTTACAGTGTCCGAAAAGATTCTTTTGAAACTGATGTCAAAGAGTGTACTGCCTATATTCTCTTCCAAAAGACTTATTGTCTCAGGCCTAATCTTTAGGTCTTTGATCCATTTTGAGTTTATTTTGGTGTGTGGTGAAAAAGAATGGTCAATTTTCAATCTTTTGCATGTGGCTGTCCAGTTTTCCCAGCACCATTTGTTGAAGAGACTTTCTTTTCTCCATTGTAGGCCCTCTGCTCCTTTGTTGAAGATTAGCTGTCCATAGATGTGTGGTTTTATCTCTGGGCTTTCAATTCTGTTCCATTGATCTGTGGACCTGTTTTTGTACCAGTACCATGCTGTTTTGATCACTGTAGCTTTGTAGTATGTTTTGAAATCGGGGATTGTGATTCCGCCGGCTTTGTTTTTCTTGCTCAGGATTGCTTTAGCAATTCGCGGTCTTTTGTTGCCCCGTATGAATTTTAGGATTGTTTGTTCAATTTCTGTGAAGAATGTTCTTGGGATTCTGATTGGGATAGCATTGAATCTGTATATTGCTTTAGGTAGTATGGACATTTTAACTATGTTTATTCTTCCAATCCATGTGCAAGGGATGTCTTTCCATCTCTTTATGTCATCGCCTATTTCTTTCAAGAGAGTCTTGTAGTTTTCATTGTATAGATCCTTCACTTCCTTGGTTAAGTTTATCCCAAGGTATTTTATTCTTTTCGTTGCGATTGTGAATGGGATAGAGTGCTTGAGTTCTTTCTCTGTTAGTTTATTGTTAGTGTATAGAAATGCTACTGATTTATGCACGTTAATTTTATACCCTGCTACTTTGCTGTAGTTGTTGATTATTTCTAATAGTTTTTCTGTGGATTCTTTGGGGTTTTCTATGTATAAGATCATGTCGTCTGCAAACAACGAGAGTTTTACTTCTTCGTTACCTATTTGGATTCCTTTTATTTCTTTTTCCTGCCGAATTGCTCTGGCCAGCACCTCCAGAACTATGTTGAATAGGAGTGGTGAAAGTGGGCACCCTTGTCTTGTTCCTGTCCTCAGAGGGATGGCTTTCAGCTTTTGTCCATTGAGTATGATGTTGGCTGTGGGTCTATCATATATGGCCTTTATTATGTTGAGGTACTTTCCATCTATACCCATTTTACTGAGGGTTTTTATCATAAATGGGTGTTGGATCTTGTCGAATGCTTTCTCTGCATCTATTGAGATGATCATGTGGTTTTTGGTTTTCATTTTGTTAATGTAGTGTATCACGTTGATTGACTTGCGGATGTTGAACCATCCCTGTGTCCCTGGTATAAATCCCACTTGATCATGGTGTATAATCTTTTTGATGTATTGCTGTAATCGGTTTGCCAAAATTTTGTTGAGGATTTTTGCATCTATGTTCATCAGTGATATCGGCCTGTAGTTCTCCTTCTTTGTGTTGTCCTTGTCAGGTTTGGGGATCAGAGTGATGTTGGCTTCATAGAATGTGTTAGGGAGTTCTCCATCTTTCTCAATTTTCTGGAACAGTTTGAGGAGAATAGGTATTAAGTCTTCTTTGAATGTTTGGTAGAATTCTCCAGAGAAGCCGTCTGGTCCTGGACTCTTGTTTTTGGGGAGGTTTTTGATTACCGTTTCTATTTCCTTACTTGTGATTGGTCTATTCAGATTCTCCATTTCTTCCTGATTCAGTTTGGGGAGATTGTAGGAGTCTAGGAATTTGTCCATTTCTTCCAGGTTGTTCAATTTGTTGGCATATAGTTTTTCATAGTATTCTCTTATGATCTCTTGTATTTCATTGGTATCTGTTGTGATTTCTCCTCTGTCATTCCTGATTTTATTAATTTGCGATTTCTCTCTTCTTTTCTTGGTGAGTCTGGCTAGGGGTTTGTCAATTTTGTTAATTCTTTCGAAGAACCAACTCTTTGTTTCATTGATCCTTTCTATTGTCTTTTTTGTTTCAATATCGTTTATTTCTGCTCTTATTTTTATTATTTCCCTCCTTCTACTGACTCTGGGCCTTGTTTGTTCTTCTTTTTCTAGTTCTGTTAGGTGTCGTTTGAGGTTGCTTACGTGAGCTTTTTCTTGTTTAGTGAGGTGAGCCTGTATTGCGATGAATTTCCCTCTTAGGACTGCTTTTGCTGCATCCCAGATGATTTGGTATGTCGTGTTCTCATTTTCATTTGTCTCCAGATAATATTTGATTTCTTCTTTAATTTCTTCAATGATCCATTGTTTGTTGAGAAGCGTGTTGTTTAGTCTCCACATTTTTGCCCCTTTCTCTGCTTTTTTCTTGTAGTTGATTTCTAGTTTAATAGCGTTATGATCAGAAAAGATGCTTGATATTATTTCAACTCTCTTGTATTTATTGATGTTTGCTTTGGTTCCCAAAATATGGTCAATCCTTGAGAATGTTCCATGTGCACTTGAGAAGAATGTGTAACCTGCTGTTTTTGGATGAAGTGTTCTATATATATCTATTAAGTCCATCTGGTCTAATTTTTCATTTAATTCTATTATTTCCTTGTTGATTTTCTGTCTGGATGTTCTGTCCATTGGTGTTAATGGTGTGTTGAGGTCCCCTACTATTATTGTATTGTTGTTGATGTCTTCTTTTAGTTCTATTAAGAGTTGCTTTACAAATTTTGGTGCTCCTGTGTTGGGTGCGTATATATTTATAAGTGTTATGTCTTCTTGGTGGAGAGTCCCTTTTATCATTATATACTGTCCCTCTTTGTCTTTCTTTATCTGTTTTGCTTTGAAATCTACCTTGTCTGATATTAGTATAGCGACACCTGCTTTCTTTTGTTCATTATTAGCTTGGAGTATTGTTCTCCATCCCTTCACTCTGAGTCTGTGTTTGTCTTTGGGGCTGAGGTGTGTTTCCTGGAGGCAGCATATTGTTGGATCTTGTTCTTTGATCCATCCTGCCACTCTGTGTCTTTTGATTGGGGAGTTCAATCCGTTTACATTTAGAGTGATTATTGAGACGTGGGGGCCTACCACTACCATTTTGTGTCTTGTTTTCCGGTTTTCTTCAGTTTCCTTTGTTTCTCGTGCCATGGTTTAATCTGTTCTGATGTAGAGCTGCTACTCTCTGTTGTTGTCCTTCTACTTATCTCCTCTGCTCTTGGTTTTGTAGCCCCTTTCCTTTTTTGGATTTTTCAGGAATGAGGGTTTTCCTGAGGATTTCCTGAAGAGGAGGTTTTGTGGCAATGAACTCCCTTAATTTTTGTTTATCTGGGAAAGTTTTTATTTCTCCATCGTATTTGAAGGATATTTTCGCTGGGTAGAGAATTCTCGGCTGTAGGTTTTTGTCCTTCAGATTTTTGAATATATCATTCCACTCTCTTCTAGCCTGTAAAGTTTCTGCTGAGAAATCTGCTGATAGCCTGATGGGGGTTCCTTTGTAGGTTAGTTTCTTTTGCCTGGCTGTCCTTAATATTTTCTCCTTGTCGTTGACTTTTGCTAGCTTCACTACTATATGCCGTGGAGTTGGTCTTCTTGCATTGATAAAGTTTGGAGATCTATTGGCTTCTGTCACCTGAAGATCCATCTCCCTCACCAGATTTGGGAAGTTCTCAGCCATTATTTCTTTGAATAGGTTTTCTGCCCCTTTCTCCTTCTCCTCTCCCTCTGGTATACCTATAATCCTTACGTTGCATCTCCTAATTGTGTCTGATAATTCTCGGAGAGTTTCTTCATTTCTTTTAAGTCTTGCTTCTCTCTCCTCCTCTGCCTGCAACAATTCTATATTGCCATCTTCCAAATTGCTAATTCTTTCCTCCATATTATCGGCCCTACTGTTCAGAGCATCTAGATTTTTCTTAATCTCCTCAATTGTGTTCTTCATTTCCAGTATTTCTGTTTGGTTCTTCTTTATCGTATCAAACTCTTTTGTGACATAGCTCCTGAACTCGTTGAGTTGTCGGTCAGAATTCTCTCTTAACTCAGTGAGTATTTTAATGATGGCTGTTTTGAAGTCATCATCATTTAGGTTATATATCTCATTTTCTTTGGGATTGTTTTCTGTGTATTTGTTACTTTCTTTCTGTTCTGGAGATTTAATGTATTTTTTCATATTGCTTGATGATGTTGATTTGTGCCTCCGCATGGAGATAGAGTTTAGTTGTTCCTTTCACTTGTTTCAGCTGCTGCGGTGGGGGGAGCAGCTGTTTATACTTCACCAACCAGGAACCCTGTCCGTAGTTGCTAACTGGGCCTGGGCCCCTCTTCGTAGCCACAGTGGCCCTTTGGATTCCCTCCTCTGCCGTGGGGGCCGTCACGGGGGGCTTCAGGCTGCAGGTGCCTACTGTTGTTGCCCACCTAGATGCGCTCTCTCCTTGGGGTCTGCAACGGTGTTATGGGCTTTTCCAGCGGCCAGGGGTGGGATCACTTTTATTTGTCGCTCGGTTGCTGTCGGCACCCACCAAATCTCACTTGTCCTCTATGGGTCGCAGGAGAGCTATTGGCATCTTCTACAGTCTGTGGTTAGTACACCTAGCTATGCTGCTTTTGCCCTGGGGTCTTCCAGCCTTGTGGCTGGCGGCTGGGTGCCTTCTACTGGTGCTGTGCAGAGGCTTTCCCTAAGGCTTCTGTGAGCCTGTAGGGTTTCCCCCTAGGCTACTAAGCTGGGTCTGTGGAACTCTCTCCAGCCCCAGTCCTCTCCGAGATCTCCGGCAATCCCTAGCCTCACCGGGTGGGCAACGGCAGCTGGGGGTCGCCCCGCCCTCTGGGCTTCTCTCCGGGCCTCTGCCGTAATCCAGCCAGCCTCTCTGTGCCTTTTGACTGCTGAGTTCCATCCATTTACAGTTAGGGCGATAATAGATATACGAAGACTTACTACTGCCATTTTATCTTTTGTTTTCTGATTGCTCTGTCTGCACTGTTTCTTTTCTCTTATGTTTCTGTCTACCATAGTAGTTTGGTGGGTTTCTATGCTGTTTTTCTCAGCTTCCTCTTTTTTTGTGTTTTGTGTCTCTGCTCTAGATTTTTATTTTGTGGTTACCATGAGGTTTATATAAAACATCTCACAGATAAAATACTCCTTTTTCTGCTGATAGCATCTTATCTTCATTTGCCTGTACGAGTTCTGTCCTTTTTCTCCTCCCCTTTTGTGTTTTTGTTGTCACAAATTATTCCTTTTTCTGTTGTGAGTTTGTTACCAAATTGAAGTATAGTTAATTTTAATGTTTTTTCCCTTTAACCTTTATGCTATAATTGCTTAACACCCTATTCTGAAATAGAGTTGCAATTTCCTGGTTCTGTCCATCTATTTACTCCTTACTCAAAGTTTTGTGTACTTTTTGCCTTTTGTTTCAGGTAGAAGAGCTCCTTTCAGCATTTTTTGTAAGGTGGGTTTAGTGGTGGTGAATCTCTCAGCTTTTGTTTGTCTGGAAAAGTCTTTATTTCTTCTTCATATCTGAAAGATAACTTTGCTGGATAGAGTATTCTTGGCTAGCAGTTTTTGTCTTTAAATTTTTTTTTTTTGAGGAAGATTGGTGCTGAGCTAACATGTGCTGTCAATCCTCCTCTTTTTTGCTGAAGAAGACTGGCCCTGAGCTAACATCTGTGCCCATCTTCCTCTAATTTTTATGTGGGACGCCTGTCATGGCATGACTTGATAAGTGATGCTGGGTCTGCACCTGGGATCTGAACTGGTGAACCCTAGGCTGCTGAAGCAGAATGTGCGAACTTAATTGCTGCATCCACAGGCTGGCCCCCAAATACATTTCATTCACTCCTGGCCTGTAGAGTTTCTGCTGAGAAATCTTCTGATAACCTAATGGGGGTTCTTTTGTAGGATACTGGTTTTTTCTCCCTGGTTGCCTTTAAAATTCTTTCTTTCTCATTGACTTTTGACAGTTTAATATAATGTATCTTGGAGAAGGCCTTTTTGGATTGAGATAATTAGGTGTTCTGTTATCTTTGTTGATTTGTATATCTAGTTTCTTCCTCAGGTTTGGGAAGATCTTAGCCATTATTTCTTTGAATAAGCTGTCTGCTTCCTTCTCCCTCTCTTCTCCTTCTGGGATATCCATTATCCTTATGTTGCCTTTTCTAATGAAGTTGGATAGTTATCTTAGAGTTTCTTTATTTTTAAAAAATCTTAGTTCTCTCTCTTCTTCCACCTGAATCATTTCTAGATTTCTATCTTTGAGCTCGATAATTCTCTCTTCTTGTGGTCTGCTCTATTTCCAAAGATTTCTAATGCATTCTTCATCTCATTTATTGAGTTCTTCAGCTCCAGAATTTCTGTTTGGTTCTTTTTTAGAGTTTCAGTCTCTGGTAAAGTACTACTTCTGTTCATTAATTTTATTCATGAGTTTGTTGAACTGCCCTTCTGATTTTTTTTTTAGCTTTGTTGAGTTTCTTCATGACAGCTATTTTGAATTCTCTGTCACATCACAATCTTCCATTACGTTGTTTGGTTTTTGGAGAATTGTCATTTTCTTTTTGTGATACTATGTTACCACAGTTTTTCACGGTGCATGGTGAGTTCTTCCTCTACTGGTGCATTTGAAGTTGCAAACACCTTTCTTATTTATGTAAAGCTTTATTTACTTTGATTCTAACAATTCAATAGATTGGTAATTAGAGACCTTTCTTTTGTTTTCCTCTAGGTGGTGCTATCGCATGAGTTTTTGGTTTCTCTTATGTGAGCTGCCTCTGGCTATATTTGTGAGCAGGCACTTTTCACCCTCTACTCCCTCTGTCAGAGATGTCACTGGTGCCCTTATTGTCACTGCTTGGGCCTCCAGAGGTGCTGGCACCTTGCTGCTGCTGGTGCCACTGTGGATGCAAGAGTCACCACCAGGGTCACCAGGATGGCAGGTGATTCCACTGTGTCCAGTGTTGCCTGGGTTGCAGGCACTGCCTCTGTGGCAGAGGGAGATGGAGGGTAGGGGGAGCTGGGGTTGCAGGTGCCTACACTGCATCCAAGGTTGCTAGGTTCACAGGCATCATTGCTGTGGACAGGAGGGCCAGGGTCATGGGCACCACTGCAGCTAGGGAGCCAGGGTTGAGGGCCCCGCTGCTGCTGCTGCTTGATCCCCTGTGGCTATGGGTGCTGCTGCAGCCAGGCACCACAGTTATATGTGCTGCCTCTGCTGCTGCCATTGGGTTCTCTGGGGGTATAAGCACAGCTGCAGCTGGGGGAGGGAGCACAGATTTCTGGGCAACAACATCACTGAGAGGCTGTGGTTATGAGCCCCGCCTCTGCCACTGCTACCAGATTCACTGGTGCTGCAGGCTCAGCCGTCGTGGCTGGGGGCCAGGGTCATGGGCACCACCTCCACTGTTCCCATGGTTCCACATCCTCTATGTATTCCAATCCTCCTATCTTCAGATGTACAATGTGTGGATCCCTCTGGCATCCTGGTGTGCTGAGCAGAGGGAACTTTGTTGAGTTATAAACATCCCACTAGTTGTAGATTGAAGAGGACCAACAAAGGAAGCGTCTCATGCTGCCATGATGCCGATATGACTCCATAAATCTTTTCAGTGTCATTTTTAATAGAGGTCCAATGTTCCACTGGGTGAACAGATCGTAATTTATTTAACAATTTCCTGTTGTTAAATATTTGTATTGTTTTAGTAAGCAACATACAATAAGCATAAATAGATATGCTTTTTAAAGACTCTTATCTTTTAATGTGTGTTCATCTGTTTTCGTCTAGACTTCATTCTAGATTCTAGTTCTGCAGTGAGATTTGCCAAAATTTAAATTGCAGAACTGTGGGATGTTACCCTTGGTTCATTATATCTTTCATTCATTTATCCAACAAATATTTATTGACTGCCAACTCTGTGCCAGACCGTGTGCTAGGTACTCAGGATACAATGATGAAGAAGATAGAGGTGGTCCTTGTTCTGGAGCAGTTTAGTTTTATATGGGAGAAACACAATAAGTAATGATGAAAAGTTAGATAAGTGTCGTTATAGAGGAATTGTAAGCATCCAAGGGAGCACATGAGAGAGGTAATTATTCTAGACTCTGGAGGAGGGGTGGTTAAGGGGAAAGTGTTCTCATTGCATGAGAATTCCCTGTGCCATACATTCTCATAGTTGGAAATGACTTAAAACGTCATTTAGTTCAAACCTCATTTGCTGCTGGAATTCTCTGTATCAAGTGGTAATTGATCCAATAGCATAGAGCTTTGCAGTATGGTCAGTGGATTTAGACCACCTGGATTTGAGTCCTGGCTCTCCTCATTTACTATCTGCATGTGTTATTTTGGGCAGGTTGCTTAAAATCCATGTGCCTGTTTCATCTGTAAAATTGGATAATAGTAGTATCTACTTAAAAGTGCTGTTGTGATAGGCTATTTAATATAGAGAATGCACTTAAAAGAATGTCTGACACACAGTATACATGCAGTTCATGCATACTCATTCATGCCGTGGTCATGTTGATAGGGATCTCACTGTCCACTGAAACATTTGGATTGTTAGAAAATCATTCTTCATGATAGGCTGAGATTGGGCCCCTGTAGCTTTTACCTGGAAAATGTTCCTACCTGAAAAAATGGACGCAATTTCAGGGAGGCAGATTCCAGTTCAATTTAATGAAGGATTGTCCAACTTTTAGAGCTGTCTAAAAGAAATGGACTGCCTCAGGAGGGGCAATTTTCACAAGTTAAAATAACCACACACTTTCGTGGTTTGGATAAAATCCAAAATAGCAGATTTCAGAGCTTATCTATACTACAAGTGGACTCTGAAATGCATTTGGAAAGCATGTGAACACAGACACATTAAACTTTGATTTTGTACTGTAGTGACACTGTCATTGGCAAACCCAGCTTGAAATTACAGATTTGCGTCAGCACATGAGCACATTATCTTGCACTGAATTCCACAAAGGGATCAGTATTCCCACCATGCTCAGATTAAACTTGGCTCTGTGACAGAGAATCAGTGACCACGCTCCTTCGGTACATCAGTCAGTCAATATTAGTGGTGAAATTTAGATTATGACATTGGCAATCAAAACCAGCCTTCTATCAGAGATTCTTCGAAATATTTCTCCTACAATGAAGAGACCTTAAAAACAAGACAAAAGGAACTATGCTACATTTTGTTAAGCTTGTTACCAAGACTTAAGTGAAATAAATATTCTTACAACTGAGATTCTTACCATGGGTTTCCTAGTGTGAAAGGTTTCTGACAGATTTTGGACTAATGCAAACAACTATGCTTTGAAACAGAGTTTAAGTGGGGACTGATGTATGCTTATCAGTTTTGAATGGATTTACAATTCATGAAACCTTTAGATGACAGAAAAGAATGACTACTGCGTGAGTCACCTTGGTGAAGGTCACAGTTATAACCAAGAGAGGCCAACAGTACATCAAGGCTTTGAATGGAGCCTAGCAGGAGCCCACTGCTACTGCTGCAGTGGCCATTTGGAAACAGGAAGAGACTGACCCGACGCCCAGTCTCTTATCTCTTCTTGTATGGTATTTTTATGTCCTTCAAGATATAATCTGTTGTATAACTGAGCAGTTCATTCTTTGAGGATATTACTCAAGTTGGATTATTTCTAGGGTCAAACTATTATAATACCAGGGAACTATGTAGAGATTTACATTTGAAAATTAGAAGTGGTGTCATGTGGGATAGTGTTATAATACGTTGTAGGGGGTTTTTTCGTTTAAAAAATGTTTGGCTCCTCTACTTTTAGATGAGTTTACCAACTTTGAAGGGGCAATTTCTTTGGCTCATTTGAACTCAGAACTGACTTCCTTAACCTTTTGAAACCACTTCTCTTTTCTCAGTGAAGGTCAACATCATCTACCAGCCACCCAGGCTCAAATCTGAGTCTCAAAACTGCAGTGTCTCAGGACTGGAAGGGACCTTAAAGGGTTCTTAGTTCAGTCACCGATTTGATACTTAAAGGCTTTACCACCATCTAATTTGTGATTCCCAAAGAATCTGAGTACTTACCCGGTACCAGGCACTATATTCATTCTACTGAATAATCATTTCTGCCGGATATTGAACACCTCTGGGAAGAAAGAAGATGTACTCATAACAAGGTGCAGCCTGCTCTGGTGGAAGAGACAGCTGAGAACGTTTTAATATGATGTAGTGAGTGCTTTTCAGGGGTGATGCAGAGAGGGAGGGTGCCTAGCCCAGAGGAGGCTCCAGGAAGGGAGTTAGGGCCTGCTTTCTAGAGTAGGGGACATTAGCACTGAGTGTTAAAGGATGTATAGGAGTGACCCAGGCATCTGGCAAATGTGTGTTCCAGGCAAGGAAACTGCAAAGGCAAAATCCCAGAGGGACCACATGTATCTCTCTCAATCTTGGTTTCCCCATTTGTGATAGTGTATACTTTGCAGGAGTGTTGTACGGAATAAATGAGAGAATATTTATCTTTATAAAAGATATAGTAAGCGCTTATCAAATTACTATTATAACTTTGTTGTAACATTATTATTATTATTATTATTATTATTTAGATGTTTTTAAGGTTCTTTTTGGTGAGGAAGATTGGCCCTGAGCTAACATCTGTTGCCAATCTTTCTCTTTTTTTTTCTCCCCCAAACCCCAGTACATAGTTGTATATCATAGTTGTAAGTCCTTCTAGAGCCTCTGTGTGGGATGCTGCCTTAGCATGGCTTGATGAGTGGTGTGTAGGTCTGCGCCCAGGATCCAAACTGGCAAACCCTAGGCTGCTGAAGTGGAGCATGCGAACTTAACCACTATGCCACCAGGCCAGCCCCCTATTATTATTTTTACTATCGCAACTGCTACAACAGATCAGTGCAGAACAAATGACCCCCCAGGCCCACAATACGGGCCTGATAACTATACTAACATATCTATAGTAGGAATGTTCCAATCTGAAACAATCTCAGAGCCTAATGCTACTAGATACTTAAATCATAATGACTCCCCTTGCTTGCTAACATTCCATGCTCATTAAGAACCATGTTGCTTTCGCTCCCCTTTGGGCCAGGTCAGGTCAACATGAGTATTTAGGTCACTTGACAACTCTGTTTTCTCACTGTAAAATAATTTACCAATCTGGTATTATGGCCAGTCTCTTATTAGTTTTGTAATAACTCTCACATGTGCTATGTGCCAGACACTGGTCTTAACGTTATTCAAATATTAATTCATTTAATTTTCATAACAACCCTAGAAGGTAGCTACTATTATTATCATCATTATTTAAATGTGGAAACTGAGGCACAGGGAAGTTAAGTAACTTGCAGCTAATAAAGGGTGGAGCCGAGATTCAGACTGTCGTAGTTTGGCTCCAGAGTCTGTGTTCTTTATGTCCACATGTGCTGCATCCATGAATTCAGGCAGCTCTGGGACCCTATGGGACTGACTCGCTGAGCCCACAAGGCTGAGGTCAGACCATGACCGCGGTAAGTGCAGCAAGATGAACACAACTTTGCTGGGTCTGTCTGGGTGCCTTTGGGAGCTGGTCTTCCAAAGGGTCTGGGTATCAGCCTCGTATTTGGAATTTAGACCTTGTAGTTCTTCCTCAGTCAACTAAAGAGAGTAGTGGGTCATCTGTTGCTTTCAGGGTGTCAAACGCACTGTCCTTTGATGAGATTTCCGCTTGCACTGTGTTGAATCCAAGGTTTGCCCTAAACTAAACTGGAAGGGCCCTCGGATTTGGAAAAAAAATCCCCTGGGCGTACAGCAGAACAGTTCTTCACCCATATTCTGAATGGGAATTTACAATTCTTAGGTTTAGAAGTGGTTATTCCATTCTCTATGGAGAATCTTATGGTGTGAGTTTTTCTCTAATGGAAACGGAGGTGGCCAGAGGCCCACCATTACAGTCTCTGTAAGAGATGTATACACAGAAGCCATATCCAGGAGAATATACATTGCTCATTCCTGTATAACTTTGACCCCAACTCCTGTGACACATCCTGGTGTTGCTAAACTAGGTGAACTGTAAGTGAACCAGGAGGACTCCTTTTGCCTTTCTAGCCTAAGGCCAAGTCCAACTAGGTCTTCATTGCCCCTTCCTCAAAGCCCACACTCCATACTTGACCTTTGAGATCTTACTACACTGTTAACAAAAAGAAGCAAGGACAGGGGGCCGGCCCCATGGCCGAGTTGTTAAGTTCACGTGCTCCACTTCGGCGGCCCAGGGTTTCACTGGTTTGGATCTTGGGCATGGACATGGCAGCACTCATCAGGCCATGCTGAGGTGGCTTCCCACATGCCACAACTAGAAGGAACCACAATTAAAATATACAATTTGTACTAGGGGGACTTGGGGAAAAAAAGCAGATAAACAAAAGACAACAGTTGTTAGCTCAGGTGCCAATCTTTAAAAAAAAAAAAAAAGAAGCAAGGACAGGTGAATGGCCAAACCCCAGAGCAATGTTGGCTTTGTCTCCTCATCTCAAGGCCTCTCCAGAACAAGGGGCCCCTCTCAAGGCAGGGCTCAGACCTATCCACACTAGCATCCTGGAAGAGAACAAAGCTATAGTAGCTAAGAACCAAGAGAAGCTGGAAAGAGAGAGAACCCCAAAGCTCTTCATGCCGAAGCAAGGACCCTTACCTTCTGACCCGTTGAAAGCTGAAACTGCTAAAACACACCCTCAGAGTGTCCCCTCCAATGCTCCTTGAAGGGAGGATAAGGTCGTGTTGAGTAGGGGCGGAGGTGGGAGAGGGTGGAGGGCAGGATGGTGTTTGAGCAACCCTCGAAGCTGGCTTGTGCTGCAAACACCTTGGAAAGGGCAGATAAAGTCATGACCTCATTTTACCGGCTCTTGAAATTTAGATGAGACAGGATACAGCATATCATGGGAGTGAAGATCAGGGACTTTCAAGTCAAACTACCTCAATTTGAATCCTGCTCTACTGTTTACTAGTTGAGTGGCCTTGTACAATTTACTTGACGTCCCTGTGCCTCAGTTTCTTCATTTTTAAAATGGTGATCATAATAATAGTAGAGTTTAGAATGGTGAAAATGTTGGGAAAGAGTATGTATGACGGTGACACAGGTTACACAACTAGGCGAATCCAGTTCCAGTTGGATATTTTAATACCTCTCTCTGCGTGATCAGAGAACAACTAAAGGAAAAAATCGTTAATAAGGAAATAGGAGAACTGAACAACCCTATCAACCAGATTGACCCATTGACATTCATAGAACACTCTACCGCACAACACAGACTACACAATTAGACTCTCCTCCATGTGACCCAATGCCAAAGTTATTAGAGGTTTTCTTTGTATCTGATTTGTAACTTGATGAAAAATGAAATTTTATGTGATCGCAGAACCAATAGAACAATGATTCTTGCTTCACAGTGTATGTAACTCATCTCACATTTTTTCCTTCTGATAGTTCTATCATATTTACGTGAGTTAGACACTTTCTGCTTTTGCAAAGTGTGGTAGGAGGGACAAGTACCTCTTTCATCCCTCTTCTGCCACTGCCCCAGAATGTGGGTGGGCCATGGAAGACGGCAGAGATAGGAAGGGGAATCTGGGAACGGGCACTGAATTTCCAAAATTATCTCTATGTATGTTCTTATTTGACAGTAATAGTGATGTAGGAGGTGAGGATGGGTCTTTGGCCATATTTTTACACTATGATATGCTGTTATTTTCCTTGCACTGCTCTGGTCTCAGAAACCATCATCACTTGTGTCTTATTCCAGCAAAGTGATGTTAGGTGATCTAATAGTTAATGGTGTAGGACATCTAGTTTTTTTCCCTACATAGAAAATACGCCTTTGGGGCCAGCCCCGTGGCCAAGTGGTTAAGTTCTCTTGCTCCGCCTTGGCGGCCCAGGGCTTCACCGGTTTGGATCCAGGGCACGGACATGGCACCTCTCATCAAGCCATGCTGAGGCGGTGTCCCACATGCCACAACTAGAAGGACTCATAACTAAAAATATACAACTATGTACCGGGGGCTTTGGGAATAAAAAGGAAAATTTAAAAATCTTAAAAAAAAAAGAAAATACACCTTTTATCACTAATTAAGAATAATAGAACAAAGCAGATCCTATACACAGGGAAATAAAAAATTTTACAAAACAGTGAGAAGAGCATGAGATAGTACAGGCAAATGAAGAAATCCATACTGGGGAGGATGAATCATTGTCCTGATTTCCCTGGGTTTTGCTTGCCGAAGCCCTCCTGCTGAGATAGATGTGCTTTGCAAGGCAGAATTGGAAGTGAGTAAATAAGAAGGTCGTTATTAACTTTTACCATCATAGCACCCCAGGTGTCAGTTCAAGAAAATGCTAATGAAGAAAATTCTGTGAGTTTTTTGAATCAGAACCCAAATTACTTTTAGAATTAAGAGAATCAAAAGAGGGACAGTACCAGTCGTTTATCTGATGAAACAGAAAATGCCTGATGGAGATCATCTTGGAACATTAGGAAAACAACCTCAGGGCTCCCGCTGACAGGACACTTTTCCTAAGTACTATTAATTATAACGCATTATTAGCTAACTGCAGGCTGCTGACACCCTTTGCATGTTAACTAAAGTGCAACAGCCATTTAGCTAGTGGGGCTTGCTCAATTTTTAAAATTGTCTTAATCATTAGTGAATTAGTTAAACTATAACATTAGGAGATAAAAATAATCACCAGCTTCACTTGAGAACAAGTCTAAACTGAAACTGGTTGTCAGAGGCTCTGAGTACAGACGTTCCTGACTATGCAGATTGATGGTGACAATCAGCTCGGCTCCAGACGGAGCCAGCCTCATCCTTGCCTCCTTAGGGTTACACAATATCATGAGCTTGTTGTTACGAGGTTGATTTCTGCTTCAGAGTGTGGTAGGTGTGTGAGACACGGAGGGTGGTACCGTGAACTTTGTATTCAATTCTCAGTCGTTCAGAAATTGATGATGTAGTTAGCAGATTTTTGAAACTCATGTGCCTTTCAGTGCTCTCTTTTTGGGCCATTTCACTGATTATTAATGGCTCCACCTAGGGAGGTCTGGAAATGATGCTGGAACTCAATCAAGCCTCCTTGGCAATTCTGGAAAAAGGGATTGAGTATTAGCTCATAGACTGTGAAGAGAAGCTCAAACTGTGCTTTAGGATTATCTGTGGATTTTGATGATTGGCATATTCCTCTTCTGTGGCAAATCACCCAGAGTTAACAGAATAAACAAGGCTTAATTAGCTTGGTTTTGATTCATGTTTTGATGACTGACCATAGGCAGAAAACATGGAAAAAAATCTCTCCTCAAGTGACCTGAGAAGATAAGTTCATTGCTCTTTATTTTATCTTTTTGAAAATATCAAATTTACTTTTAAAATTTTACGTACAGTAAAATTCACTCTTTTTCATATACAGTTCTATGAGTTTAGACAAACATATAGTCCAATAAACCACCACTACAATCAAGATAAAGAACAATTCCGTTACTCCCCCAAATTCCCTCATGCAGCTCCTTTATAAATCGACCCCAACCCCTTGCAAACACTACTTGGATTTCTAGTCCTATGCTTTTGCCTTCTATATATCAGATCTGTGGAATCATAGATTATGTAGTCTTTTGAGTCTGGTTTTTTTCTTTTAACCTAATACATTTGAGATTCATCCATATGTCGCATGTGTTAAATTAGGCGGCCATTAGACTGAAGCAGCTTTAATGCCTTGGCAGCCTATATAAGCAAACCAAAACCTGAGTCTATAAATGCCTCAAAGGTAATAAATCAAAACCTAAGGACAGCTAGTCACAAACAGCCAGCAAGCTAGGCTTTCCAGAATAAGGCAACTCTATAGTCAATCAAATAATGTCCTTGCTTTGCTTTCACTTCTCTATAAAAGTCTCGTCACTAGCTCCTGTTGGTGGAGCACTCCTAACCACTTCCTGTTTGGCTCTACTTGATTTGACTTGATTTTTGCTCGAACTCTTAAAATTCTAAATATGCCTCAGATTATCTTTTAACACATGTATCAGTTATTCACTCTTTTTTATTGCTGAGTAGTATTCTATAGTTTATCTGTTCATCAGTTGAATGACATACGGGTATTTCTAGGTTTTGATGATTATGAATAAGTCACTATAAACATTTATGTACAATTTTTATGTGAACATAAGTTTTCATTTCTCTTGGATAAATACAAAGTGTGAGATTGCTGAGTCTTATGTTAAGTGTATATTTAACATTATAAGAAACTGCCAAACTGTTTTCCAAAATGGCTCTACCATGTGTGTTCCCACTAGGAATGAATGAGAGTTCCGGTTACTCTGTATACCCATCACTGCTTGGTATTGTCAAGTATCTCTCTGCTGTTGATTTCCAGCTTATTTTTTTTTATGGTTAGAGAATATACTTCGTATGATTTCAAATTTTTTTGCATTTATTAAGACATGTTCTATGGCCCAGAATATGGTCTGTCTTGGCAAGTGTGTCATGTGCACTTGAAAAAGATTGTGTATTCTACTGTTGTAGGTTAGAGTGTTTTAAAGATGTTGATTAGGTTCATTTGTTTGTTGTTCAGGTCTGTACTGATTTTTTTGCCTACTTTTTCTATTGGTTACTGAGAGAAGAGTGTTGTAGTCTCCAACTGTAGTTCTGGGTTGGTCTGTTTTTTTCTTTTTATTTCTATCACTTTTTCCTCATGTATTTTGAAACTCTGTTGTTAGGTGCATACATATTTAGGATTGTTGCATCTTCTTGGCTAATTGACCCTTTTATTATATAATGTCTTTTATCCCCCAGAGTATTCCTTGTTCTGAAGTCTGCTTTATTGGTATTAATGTAGCCCCTCCGGCTTTTTTTTTTCAGGTTTGCATAATATATTTTTTCCATTCTTTCACTTTTAATCTATGTCCTTATATTTACAGTGGATATTTTGTAGACAGAATATAGCTGACTCCTACTTTTATGCCCATTCTCACAATCTTTGTCTTGTAATTGGTTGTTTAGACCATTTACATTTACTATAATTATTGATGCAGTAGGATTCAGGTTTACTATTTTATTATTTATTTTCTCTCTCTCCCATCTCTTTTATTTTTTCTCTTTCCTTTTCCTGCCTTCTTTCAGATGTTTGAATTTTTTTTAATATTCCATTTTATTTATTGGTTTTGGACTATATCTCTTTATATTATTTTTCTAGTGATGGCTCTAGGGATTACAATATGTATACCTAACCATTCACAGTCTACTTAATGTAAAGAGTTAATGTATTAACCCTTCAAGTGAAATGTAGAAGCCTTAAAGCCACGTAAGTCAGTCTACTCCGCTGCCTTTTTGTTATGGTGGTCATAGGTATTACCTCTATATACACTGAAAACTTTACCAGACAATGTATATCTTTTGCTTTCAACAGTTGTACATATTTTAAAGAATTAAACATGAAAATAGTTTTTAAAACTTTTTACCCAGATGTTTACCATTTCCTTTGCTCTGTCTAAAGTTCCATGTTTCCTTTTAGTATCATTCCCTTCAGCCTGAAGAAATGCTAAGGAAATGTCTAATATTTCTTTTAGAGCAAGTCTGCCGGCAACAAAAATCTCTTGATTTTTCTTCATCTGAAAATGTTTTTCTTTCTCTCATTCCTGAAGAATATTTTCCCTAGATAGACCAATTTATTTTTCCATAAGTGGTGTATCAGGGCCCTGTTTTCTTAGCACTCTTGTCAACTTCAGCAGAGTCATTTTTAATAGCTTTGCCAATATGACAGGAAACAGTGACTTCATTCTCTAGGCATTAAGAATATTTGCCCTTTGTTATATATGTTACCCATTACTTTTGCACTTTATTATTTCTTTTTTAGAAACATACACGAATGTTTAATTCATAGGTAGGAAAAGCTATCTTTTTTTTCCCCTCTACTGCTTTTCTCTTTACTTTTATTTGGAAAGATCTTTTACACCACAAGGTTAGAGAAATATTCATTCCTATTTTCTTCTGGCTCTTTAGTTTTTTCCTAAATTTAGCACTTTTCTCCATTTGCAACTTATTGTTTTGGTTAGTGTGAGGTAGGCATCTAACTTTTTATTTTTTCTAACTAGTAAATATATGTTCAGTAACTTTTATCAAGTTATATTTACTTTCCCCTTATTTGAAATACCTACTTTATCAAGTTAATTATTTTTATATAGCTGTGACTGTTTCTGAGTTTTTAATTCTGTTATGCCAGTCTATGTATTTGTACCATGCTTCATTATTTATAATGATAATTTTTTAGTATTGCCAGATTTAACACATGAAAATACAGCACACCCAGTTAAAGCTGAATTTCAGACAAGCAATGGATAATTTTTTAGTATATGTATGTTCCAAATTTTGTATGAGATTCTGAAATTCAAATTTAACTGAATGTCCTGTATTTTATCTGGCAACTCTAAATTCCAATATCTGGCCATACAAGTTCCCCTCAATCTTTTTCTGTTTCTAAAGTGTACTATTATTAAAAATAAAAAGTAGAGTCCTTTAAAAATTGGTGGATGGGCTCTTTGGGAAAGTATACGAGGAATCAATGATCTCTAGGATTCCTGCTCAGGATATGAGCTCACCTAGTACTTTCTCTGCTGAAAAGGGCCAGTCAATCTGATACAAGCAACCTCAAGTTTTCTACTCTCTCTCAAAATGTCTTCATATCTTTATTCATTTTTCATTTTTCACTTTTCTCTCACCTTTCTTTCTCTTCCTTCCTAATATCACTACCTGTGATTTTTGTATCAAATTTTCCCATGTTTCACTTATCCTCTTTTCACTCATCCTAAAATTCCTTCTCTATTTCTCCTTTCCCTTTTCCCTCTTTTCATACACTCCCCATTGTAATAAGGTCTTGTTGTGTTCTTCAAATTGCAGACCCATTTCTCCTCTTTCTCAACATCTATTTCTGAAAGATTAATTTCCCCCACATTTACTTTTACCCTATTATAAACATAATATACATGCACAATGAAGAAAACTTGGACCACACACTCACAAACATGCCATCCGAAATCCTACCGCACATGCACGCCATCCAAAATCCTACCACACATGCACGTGAACACCATCTGAAATCCTACCACCTCTGGATAACCACTAAACACTGTTAATATTGTCCTGTCTCTCCCCCACCCCCCTCTTCTCTCTCCCTTTCTACCTCTCTTTAGCTTCTCAATCTCTGTCATCCTATCTAAAATGTATTGTGTGTATATAATCTCATCCACTTTTAGGCTATGAGGCATTTTTAAAGTTGATTTAATATTTTAAATTAAAATGATAAAAATTATTTTTTTATTTTTTTAAAATAACGCATGTCTATAATTTAAAGGTCAAATAGTAGTACAAGGCTTATATTAAATATATTAAAAACACACCCACAGTAATTTCCTTCCCCATCCCTCTCCACCCATGAGTCTCCTTATTGGCGAACACTTGAAAAGTGTTTAACTATTTCTTAAAGCTTTAATTTCCATATTTGAATTCATATATTGTTCAGGGTCCCAACAGAAACAGAAGCCTACTGAAAAGGGATGATTAAAAAAATTTAATGAAGAGATGGTTTACAAAGGAGTGGGCCAAGTTAAGGAAGCAGCAAAGGACTAGCACCTAGGACTAGTAATAGTGGAACTAATAATAGTAGGATGCCATTACCAGCTCTAGGATCAAACAGGGCAAGGTTAGGGGAGCCATTACCAGAACCTAGTAAGAACAGAAGCTGAAGGAGAAGACCCACCCTGCAGAAGCTGTGGCTTGGGTGGAGGAATGCAGTCACTGCCCAGCCAAAAAGGGGGAGGGTGGAAGCTGTAAGAACTGATAGCCCGCTTTCTGCCTCTTCCTGTCCTGTTTCCCCGCAATGCACCCCATTAAGCAAACCCAATTAGAAGTCACAGACAAGGAGCCCAGATGATAGTCTGAGAGATCAGCCTTCTGAGGCACAGAGCAGAGTGGAAAGGGCGAAAATAGATCTGCAGGGGCACAGGGAAAATTACCAGCACATAGGCTTATACTGATATTTTTTTCTTTATGGATTTATATATTGACAACTTATTATGATAGATAATAATTAAACTCTTATTCTCACAGTTTCTCACCTTTCCACATAGCTCATAATATAGTACTGTTACAAATTTTGTTTGAAAACAAGAATTGCGTTTTGTTTAATTATGTAAATAATTATTAACTGCTGAGCCAAGTAGTGTACTATGATGATTCTTTTCTGTGCCACTCCCTACCTTACTCTCTCCCCAGGAATTCATAATTGCCTCATATTTTCATTTGTTTAGTTTCTTATGTGTTTATCACTAATTTTTTCTAAATGTTCCCAAATTATTCTTCATATGGCCAAACACAAACACAAATCAGAGAATCTTTCTGTTCTGTTTTTCCCTGGAACCTTCTTTTCCTTGCTTCAATCTGAATCGGTTACTTTCTAGGCCCTGATGCTAGCTGTCAGGACTTCTGTGCTGAGACTTACCTTTCTATCTTTCCTGTTGCTGAAGTCTGTGTCTTCCTCTCTTGGTTTTCTCTTTTATTTTGGTAGAGTATCCCTTCCACTTGTTTCATGAGAAAAGGTGTACAGAAGAGGTAAAATTTTGAGTCTTGTTTGTCTGGAAATATCTTTATTCTACTGTCAGACTCAGTTGATAATATGTCTGGGGATAGAATTCTAGGTTGAAAATTATTGTCCTTCAGAATTTTGTAGGCATTGCTCCACACAGCCTTTCAGCTTCCACAGTTGCTGTCCAGATGTTACATGCTGTTATGAATTTTGTTCCTTTGTATGTGGCTTGTCTTTCCTTTCTGAATGCTTTTATGTATACTCTTAATCTATGGTGTTTTGAAATTTCATGATGAAATTTTGGGCTTTGTTGGTTTATTGTGCTTGCGCACAGTGAGCTTTCAATCTCAAGTCTTCTTTAGCTCAACAAGATAAGGTATCTTTGATAACTTATTTCCCTCTATTCTGTTTTTTCCTCTCTTATTGAACTCCCATTGTTTGGATACTGTATATTCTGGGCTGATCCTCTAAGTTTCATGTTTTCCTCTACCCTCAACCCCTTCAGCATTTAGTTTGTGAGTAACTTATAACTGTTTTCAAAGTTGGGCAAATTATCTCCTATTCATGGACAAAAATGTATGCTTTCATGCCCAGTAATGTGCCTGCAGTTGGTCATTAGGTCTTCTTTCCAACACCTCTTTTGTAATCCTCCTTCTCAGTGGATCCTGACTCGCACCATGGTGCATTGCCTCAGAGCGTCAAACCTTTAGAGGTGCCAAACAAAGAGATCGTTGGGAATAGTTTTACCTATGAAGCCTCCCTTAAAAAAGGTGGCATAAGAAATAATACCTTTTGGCCTGGTTTAGGATATCTTGAGTTTAGACATTGTAGAACAGGATAATGACCACTTTTATTTAGCAGGCCTTGCCCAGTTATTTTCAAAGTGCCTTGCTCCTGAAGGAAAGACCAATAAAAGTGAACAAAAAGAAAGCATCTGTAAGAAATACAAGAGATAGTCTTATGCCTTCTGTGTTTACCTGTGGAAGCACTGGAATTCAGATATGAGATGGCTGTCACAGGCATGAGTCTTAAGGTACTTATTGGAAGTGAAGACTTAAGCCAGATAAAAAGTAAGTCTGATTTGGAAAATTAGTTTGACAGTGGAGAGTGAATTTGCCCAATAGGTGTGACAGACATTTTCCATGAATTGAACAAGCTAACAAGCTAAATCTGGGCTCTGATGGTTTGGTGTAACTATAGCATGTGATAAGATAGTAGAATTTTATATATATGTAAAAATGCATAAAATTAATAATATTCCAATTCTCCCAACCCCTTCTGAGTCTATCAGGTTAAGCAAGTTGCCTCTAAGTGAAAGATTCAACAATACAATTAATAGTCTTCTATTAATTCTCGGTAAAGCCTTTTTGGTATGCTGCCCAGAAACGAAGTGAGGGAATCATTGTAACAACTGGATAACAAATCCTTTCCCAATACAAGTTCTTTGATTTCAACAAAATTAAATGGCGCAATTGAGTTATTAGCTGATAGACTATTAAAAATTACTTTGATGATTAATTTTTATGTTCTTTTTGGCTATAACTTAGAGTTCATGACTTGAATGACATTGCTCTTTCTGTTCCTGTCTACTTATTTATGAAAACAAGATTTTTTCAATATATCTGTAATAACAAAAAGTAATAATAGAATTTATGCTGAACACTGTTTCACTTTAGCAATAAGAAATACCCATTCATTAATATTTAAATTAATTGAAAAAATAACCCTATACATCTCATTGAGATGAATTTCTAAAATAGCTACTTTTAAAATGAATAATTTTATTAAAATTAGTAATGCATATGTTTTTCATCAGTTGTTTACTACTAATAATCATACATGCCAACTCAATCCAGAAAAAGAAAAGATTAAACATTTTGGCCTTTGTAGACACAGGACTTTTTTTTTTTTTGCTGAGAAAGGTTCACCCTGAGCTAATATCTGTTGCCAATCCTTCTCTTTTTCCTTGAGGAAAATTCACCCTGAGCTAACATGTGTACCAGTCTTTCTCTATTTTGTATGTGGGTCACTGCCGCAGCATGACTGCCAACGAGTGGTGTAGGTCCACACCTGGGAACTGAACCTGGGCTGCTGAAGTGGAGTGCGCCAAACTTAACCACTAGGCCGTGGGGCTGGCCCCCGACACAGAACATTTTTAAAAATTAAAATTCAAATTACAGTCATGTGTCATTTAATGACAGGGATACATTCTGAGAAATGTGTCCTTAGGTGATTTTGTCATTGTGCAAGTATGATAGACTGCACTTACACAAACCTGGATAGTATAGCCTACTACACACCTAGGCTATATGCTACTAATCATATGGGACCACTACCATATAAGTGGTCCATTGTTGACTGAAATGTTGTTATGTAGCACATGATTGTATAGATATTTTTGTTGTAGAGACTTACAATAGAATCATCAAAAATATTTTAAAGCATATACATTTATTACTTAGGATAAAAATCTTTGTGGGAAATGTAATGAAAATATGAGAATAGAAAAGAATGCAGTAAAATTTCCACCTGTTAAATACATAAATATATTTGTGTATATATTTTTAATGGTTATAGTGAGTAACAAATTACTATGATATTTAAATTCCATTGGATAAATAGGGCATGGCAGTTATTAAATGTCAATATATACCATATTTTTAAAAATTATGTCCTTTGGTGCTATTTAAACATATGATGAAAAATTTTAGATGTCAACTTAAATATTTGAAAACTGCTAACTTAAAGTTTTTTCTATTCTCTCCTTGCTATATAACTATTTATTTTCAAATTTTATCCCCTTTATGAGAAAGCAAATGATTAAGGATAGGGACTATGTTTTCTAAGCTTTGTATCTTTCACAAAACTTCAACAAAGTGTCTTGTTCATAGTAAGAGCTCAATTAAATATTTACTGAATTATTTTTATTTTCATCAAAGGGAGTCATTCATTCCTCTTCAACTGTTCTTACCTAGCCTTCAGATTAGTTTTTTCTACTACCGATAATCAAAACAACTGCCTGATGGAAATAAAATTTGGGTTTAAAAAGTAACTCACACATTATCTTCAAAATGAGAATAGGAAAAATACTATGAGAAGGAAACAAGTGTATACAGTAAACCAATATCAGTCTTCTGAAATGTGGTTATTTTCTATATAAAATAAAACAACCAGCATTTGGAAATATATTTATTGAAATAAAACTATAGTGTATATATACTCTTAACTAAAACCAGTTTCTTTTCATGATGATTCTTTCTAATGTGCACCAAATTAGAAAGCAGTAAAAACACCAGCAGATGGCTCAGAGTGGTTGAAATAAACCTTTTCTCCTCAGGTCACCGATACAGAATTGTAATGAAAATTATATTTTTTACACTTAGCACCCCTGCTTAGGACACCATAAGCACAAAATATTGCCTAACCTTGCTTTATTTGCTACAGAAGCAACAGTAAGCTAGCAATAAGAAGTAGCTTATGCCTGTACACTGGTTTACACACTTTTGCAATTTTTGAGGATTATCAAGAAGGTTTGATCTTGTCTTATAATTATAATCCTGTCAAATTACATTTAAATATGATATACAGAATTTTACTTTGTACTTAGTATTATCCAAAACCTAATGTTACAGACCTCTTAAAAAATAACATAACTTAGGCAAAAGCAGATTTAAAAAGTACAATAAAAATTCTTATAACCTACTTAGAAATATCAGGTATGGGTTTAGGAATTAGATAGCCTAATATTTCCCATGATTCTTACCATTTCCTTTTTGTTGTGAGATTGTTGCTTGAAGTAAGAAAATACTATCTGAATTTATAAGACTCCTTTTATTCAAAAGAAAAATTTAGGACTATCTTATATATGATACTACAGTATCCTAACAGTATCTTTTGTGAATACTAATTCTAGGTAACATTAACTGAGCACCCCCTTCATACCAGGCACTCTGCTTAGTGCTTCAAATTTAATCCTCACAACAGCTCTCTGAGGTAGGTAATATTATTGAGCCCATTTTGTAAGAGAGGGCTTCAAATTGAGGTTCATGGAAGGCAAAAGATTCCTCTGGAAACATTTATACCCTGCTCTTCTCGAACTCCTCATTAGACTGTGAGCTCCTTGAGGAGGGGGCGTTCTCTTACTTTATCTCAGGGCACATACCGGTGCTGATGGAGAGAGGAAAGAGGAGAGGAGGAAGTTAGAGAAGACCCTGTGACTAGTGTCATGACAGGGGGCAGTAGCTAGACTAGCAGATGAATGGCAAGACCAAGTGTAATCATGCTTCGAACAAGCTAAGAGAAAAATCACATTTGTAAGGACATTAGAGTATGGAAACACTTCCGCAAAAATGATAGAGCACTACGAGAATTAAGTGTCCAAACTCACATCTAATTTCCCTGGGATTAAATCTAGTTAATTAGTGCCAATTTTATTATTTATTATGATGTATACTGTTGAAGACCTAGGAGTTTTTATTATGTTAGGCTCATTCCTTTGACCTAATGTAAACCTCCAGCAGCTTCTTATTTCACCTTAATGTTTCTTTTCAACTCACTTGTATCTCTGAAAGGAAAAAATTATGGAGGGGAAACCATGGAAATTGCTTAAATTTCTCTGAGGCAGAGGACTTCATGGTCTGAATTTCTGGTATTTGTGGGTCAGTCAAAATAACTAATTAGAACTTAAAAGTAGTCTTTTGGGTTATTTAAATCTTTTCTGCTTTATTCTCTTGGTAAATGAGATCAGGAATAGTGATTTGATTAAATCACATTCGTTGCCTATAAAAATGTTAACTTTCTTTATCATTGCAACTTTGGGCTTCCCAAAGGCCACCAGCATCCTGAAGAAGACAGAGCCACATAAGAGCCATTTTCCTGCTCCTGCCCTATTCAGTCCCTACTTTTATTTGCAGAGTTCACAATTTAGCACAAAGGTCTATTGAACTATTTAAGCTCACTTTGACTGTGTCCTGAAGTCCTCAGTGAAAATAGTTTATCCTAAATTGGGCCAAAGGAGATAAAAATCAGTCAAAGTGAAAAGAAATAACTTCATGTTGTTTATATTGCCAAATTACGTAGAGGAAAACAACTTTGACAAAAAAAAAAAAAAAAGGCAAGTGTTCAGTATTTTTTTCCACCTCTAAAAAGTGCCTTTCTTTTATGCACATTAAAGCAAACATAAAAAGGACTGATTCAGTGCTCCACTTTGTGAGGAAAATAGCCTGGAGCTACTTTAGCTCCCCGCTAAGCCTTTGGTAACCATCAGAACTGTATTTCCATAGTTGCAAAACTGACTGTAAGTGAAAGTGTGTTTAATCATCTGTGTGTTTCCAATTTGCTTGCATAGGTGAAAGCACTTGTGACAGGGCCGGGCGCATAGGTGGTGCACAACTGATAGCAGTAGCAACAGAGCAGCTCAGATGGCGTCCTCCACCCCTGAGACAAAGAAGGCAGCGGCAAAGAGAGGGATTCTGTTATGTTAGGGAACTCAGTCTGTCCAGGAAAACTAAATAGGGACTTCAATCAAGTCTGAAAGTGAACATTCATAAAGTTTCAGGAGCACCCCCCCCCGGAATCCTCCAATCTTACCTTTTCAACTTGTTTTGAAACAAAATAATTTAGAAAATATTTTTTAACGCAAAGAGCAGTCTTTTACTTCAAGTTCCCTAAGTTAGGCTACTTTGACTTATTTAGGGTTGGAGGAGGTACACAAAATGCCTGACTTATCACTGTTTGAGTGTATTTTATAACATAGCTCAGAAAACCAGGCTGTGCTCAATTAAAAGGCAAAACAAAATGTAGCTGACAGGATTGAACCAGCGAGGAATTAACATAGGTTTATAATAGATGTTAATATTCATTGATAACTCACGCTATGTGACCAGTTAAAACCTTTTTAGCATTTAATCTTACAAAAACCATTTGGTCATCAAAGGAACTAAAATGTTTTTGTGTTTTCTGAGTCCTGAAAGATTTTGGTACACCTACCAAAAATAAAAGTTTTTCTTTATAAACATATTCTAATATATTCAATAAACCATTTCACATGAAAATACAGAAAAATAAAAATTTAAGCAAAATACAAACTCTGATGCACAAGAAAAAGGCTGAGTGGGAGAAATGGAAAAGTATTAATTTTAACATGGACTTTACTGCCACCAGCCATATCTCCTTTGGTATGAGGTCTGTGGGTAAGAAAATTCCAACTTAATCACATTCAAATACGTAAATATTAGTTGTATCTTCAGGCTTCTAGTCACATGTTTAATGAAGCATAATATGATAGAGTGAAACTGCTTCAATTTCAGGAGAACATTGTTATGAAGAAGAGACCTAGGAACCTTAGGACAGTACTTGCCATTTAATGCAGCGAAATGAACTCGACTTTTTGGTTTACTTAATTACAGAGTCTTACCATCAAAAATAGATTCTCTAACTTAAAAAAAAATACTTTCTTTGGTAATACTTGATGACGTTTCTAATCAGAGCCCATAAAAGCTCTTTAGAAAATAAAACAATACTTCAAGATGCAGATATAAAATTCTCAAAAGAATCGTCATTTAAAAACACACAGCTTCCATCCTGTTTCTGTTCACATCAAAAAGCAGGTTGTCTCTACGCAGTCTCTGTAGCTCCAAGGAATTCCATTTCGACAGCAGCTTTTGGTGCTTGGGCCGATCCACTCTTCTTTCGGAATTCTGCCGCAATTTCTTCAAACGACTTTCCTTTGGTTTCTGGAACTTTGAAAAATGTAAACAGAGTAAAGGCTAGGACCACTCCAGCAAAAAGGAAGAACACATAAGGTCCACAGAAGTCCTGCAGAGAGAATAAACACAGAGTTCTAATTTGCAGCTGTTCGACATTATCTCCTGTTCAGTAAATATGCACAATCTTAGGCTGCTTACCGCAATGTATGGGAAACACAGAGCTACAATGAAATTGCAGGTCCAGTTGCTGAATGCAGCTATTGCCAAAGCAGCAGGCCGTGGTCCTTGACTGAAAAACTCAGCCACTATGAACCAGGGGATGGGGCCTGGCCCAATTTCAAAGAAACTGACAAAAAGGAAGATGGCTGTCATGCTCACGTAACTCATCCAAGCCAGTTTATTCTGGGGAAAAAACAAAACAAAAACAACAGCGGAACTGGGATCATTGGCTGCTTCTTCCTTCAGCTAAGTAGACTCTCACTGAATTCAGAGGCGACATAGCTCTCTTCCTGATGTGTTTATGTTCAATTAAGTATAAGTTTTTCTAGTCGGAGACAAGTTTATTCTAGTCGGAGTCATCCTTAAATCTGTTGAGCTCCGTTATAGGAAATCCTCTGGATTAGGATTTTATATGACTCTTAGTCACTCTTCTTTTTCCTGTGAAAGAGGCAAGGCAAGGCAAAGATCCAGTGACCTTTGCTTCTACTCATACCAAAGTTGCTAGACAGCATGCATGACCCCTCTTGAAGTATTCGATGAGAGTGCTAGGCTGGAGAGGTCCAAGTATTTGCCCAAGGTCACACAGGCAGCCAAGTGGCAGAGCCAGCATTAGAACCCTGTTGGGGCTGACCCCAGAGCCTGTGTTCTGACCATTTTGCTGCACTGCCTCCTTGCCTAACAAGTGCAGTTTACTTGCTCATGTTCAGTCTTTACATCCAAAAAACTAGTTCCTTTTTTCTTTACATTTCTCCTTTGTTTTATATGCTGTTCCTCTGGCTTTATTTCATAAGTCAATCTCAGATGTTTTTGACATACAAAGCACTTTAACCTGGAGCGCAAAAGTGCTGTCATATGGTAACCAAAAATCTCAGCGCAGCACCAAACTCACCAGTAGCATAAGTCCCACTGACATGAAGATGGCACAGAGAAACATCCCACTCATTCCGATTAGAAACAGAGAGCGTCGCCCTGCCTTCTCCACAAGGAATACCTAGGAAAGTTTAAAAAAAATATTGACTTTATACTTAAATAGTTTTACTTCCAAAGAGGTCATTTTAATTTACACACCTGGAAGAAAGCAGTTCTATTATCTCATTTTATACATGTGGAATTGAGGAGGGAAGGGACTCTTGCTCGAGGTGGCAGAGCTGGTCTCAGTAAACAGAGGTAACTAACAAATACCTGTTTCATGTAGTCACAGTGATTTGAACAGGCCCTCCTAGAGACAGAACCATAGCATTACCACCATTCTACGATGGTCACTTTGGATACAATATTACAAGGCTGTACATCTTGGATCTCTCCCTATGGATTTCCTATACATTTAAAATATGAAGGTCCTACATAAAAAATGACACTAATTTCTCTTTTGATAATTATCCTAAGTTATAAATACAAGGGTTTGTGCACTGCAGAAACTTTAAACAGTAAAACCGTTGAGGTGTCAACTGTTCTCATCCAACCTTCTCACTACTAGTAAAGTCAAAGTATGACCACTCACCTAGCGACATATGGAATTTGATCACTTGACCAAAATAGTCAGGTCTGCATTTTTCTAGTGTGTCTAAATGCACCTGCTGCTGGGAGTGAACTATCCATTTGAAAAGATAAGATTTTAAAGCAAAAAGTTAGAGTGCTTTCTTAACCTAATTCAGGAGATATGTCACTGATTCCTTTGGGTCTGTGGACCTTTGCATTCATGGTTAAGGGTTACAATCAGCCAAGACCAGAGTGTGTTGCATAGATGCTTGATCCTTGGAATACTGCCGAGTTTGCTGAGTCACACATCAAAAATTACCTGTCATAATTTCTCACTTCAGAGGGTAAATCAGCGAGGCTCATAAATCTGTCAGTAAATCAATAGCAATCCAATACACTTAGTATAGTGAGCTTTGGCTCTGAAAACTTCTGAGAAGCATTTCTTTTCATCAACAGTAAAAGCCCCTTAACTCAGAGGCATTTTATATCCGAGTTTCAAATCACTTTGGAATGATAAACAAACAGCTGACATTTAATTATTGAAAAGGAAGTAGGAAAAACAAGCCTTCCTCAAGTTCATGAAGTTTTTCTATATATTTTGACTCTTTAATTACGACTTTCAAAGCTGGCTTGATGACATCATGTCAAACTACCAAGAAAACAGAAGCATTTCTTCAGGAATAAGGGCTTTTATTATATCTGTTATTTTCTGTTTCTGAACAATTATTATTAATGGGATAATAAACTCTAAAACTACATGCCTTGAAAATTGAGTTGAATCCCCTGCTCGAGGCCCGGTGAGTGCTCAGGAGGAGTACGACAGGGTGAGACCTGGTCAGTGGCTGGAGATGTCTGCCTGACCATAACCCTTGTCTCTGCCTCAGACAGTGTGCGTCACTCAGATCCTGGATGCCCACCTGGAGTTTGGTAGCCACTGCTTCTCCCCTAGACACATCTGCCTCCCTGTTCCCTCCACGTTTCTTCCTGTTTTGTTTTCTCTCTTGA
Organism: Equus przewalskii; assembly: GCF_037783145.1. Taxonomy (NCBI): domain Eukaryota; kingdom Metazoa; phylum Chordata; class Mammalia; order Perissodactyla; family Equidae; genus Equus; species Equus przewalskii. The sequence continues at coordinate 12,977,159 of NC_091848.1, forward strand.
GATTACAGGCTCCCTTCTACTGGCCCATGGGTGTGGAAGGAATTCTGGGATGTGGAACACAATTCAGCATGGAGTTAGGAGAGTCTCTCTCTTTTCCCAAATACTCATTGAGAAAAAAAACATTATGTTCTTTTCAAGTTAGTAAAACATTAATATATTATCAGTGCATATTCCTATTTGCATGTCTTTATTTGAAAGGATTCACAGAATTTGGTAACATTGGTTAATTTGGGGGAGAGAAACTGGGTGACTGAGGGATTATCCTTTTTGTACACTCTGAATTTTATTTTATTTTCATTTTGAATTTTAAAACAACTTTTCAAAAATAAATATAATTAAAAATTTTAAATGTTGTCTGTAGTCCTGGAGGGTTAATTAGACAGCTAATTAAGAGATGATTTTTTTTATTATATCACTCACTTGCTCAAAAACTTACAGAATAAAAGGATGAACTCTAAAAATGTATGTTCAAAATAATCAAGGCACTGTTTTCAGAACAACTTCTCCCACTCCAGTGGGGTAGGGGAGGGGAAGCAAAAGTGAAATTCTACAGTAGTTTCCTTTTATGCATTTTTAGAGTTTGGGTCACCCAATCTTGACAACTTGATGCTTTACATAGCAAATCCTGTTACATAGAAAATATTTTAATCATAGTCTGTATATTTAAAAAATATGTGGAAGTAGGATTTGTAAAAAATATTAGGAGACAAAAGAATATGAGTAGTCCATTGGACAGCGTCCCAGGCCTTCACTGAGTTAGAGGGGCCTTTTGACTTGAACAGGCGTGGTTTCTAAAGGCACGTCTACAGAACCACTGGTGTTTCCTTGTTATCTGTTCTTCCTCCTCTTTCCAAGGTCTGGCACTGTTTAATGTGGTCTGGACAAACCTGCCTTTTGATCTAGGTAGCCGGGCTGTAATTTATTGACCACCCTAAGGTAATAGTTAAAAGTCCATGTGCAGAGAATGAAAAACAAGTGACTAGAGTATATTGACTATAGCATTGTAACCAAAATTGAAAAGCACAAGCTTTTTGAATATCCTGCATTCAAAGATAAAAATAAGCCCCATTACCCTCATTTTAGAGTGAATTAAATTAGTTAAGAAGTTTTGGGGGTTTTTTTGGGTGTTTGTTTACTTTAATTCTTAGATTGTTATATTAAGTATCATTGTTGTCAAGACATTGAATCATTCATTATAGAAGGTATTTGGTCTTAAGAAGAGTATATGAACTCTTCCCCTTATTGGGGAAAAAAAAAGACATTTCAAAAATATATAACATTTGACTTTTCAAAAAAATAACATTTCAAAATTAAGAATAACTTTTCAAGCTCTACACATCTACTCCATCCTCATGATATCACACACACGCTTATGCATCACCAGAATCCGTAGCCTTGTAAGCTACCTGGAAGCTCTGCCCAAAGGCCTAATGTTGTAGGAATTTGCTGAGTCTGTTTAACTTTGCTAGAGGCTTAGATAACTACTAGAGGGGACCTTGTTTATTTATTTTAAAAAATGTTTTCCTCAAGACATCAGGATAAAAAAAGAATTTCGGCCATGGGAGGAGAGGAACCTGGGTAGAAGACCCAATATTGATAGAAATAACAAGCTGTCAACCAATCCCAAGAGGCTTAAGTACAGAGCAAAGGAGAAGGAACCCAGGATTTACACCAGGAAAAGGTCCTCTCTGCCCCCAAGTGAATTATTAATTCACATATGAGTGACTAAATGGCATCCTGGCAGATGGGGACAGCCAGTGATCCACTGGCTCAGTTAGCCTAATCTCAGTACAGTGGGTGGTTATTCACATACAGGACTCTTCTTGAGACCCACTTAGTTCTACACACCAAGTACACGTGGACAATAAGTCACTGATCACTTTTAGATCACAGGTTTTTTTCCTCCCAATTTCTGGACTGAGGAACAAGCAGAGTGTTTATCTAGGGTGTTTACTTACAGAGACAACAGTGAAAACTGTGTTGACGACACCAACTCCAATGGTTGCATAAACAGGTTGGCTGATTCCAGCCGTCTGAAAAATGCTGGTTGAGTAGTAAAAGATCTGCAAAGTAATAATAGTTTAGCCTTAATCAAGAAGCCTAGCACTGATGGCTTTAAAGCAAGAGATATTTTACATTGTTTATTTTCAGTTGTTTCTGTGGGACTGTGGTCTCTAGAACTCACTAAAAATTTTATCTGCCTTCTCCTTCCAAGAAAGGAGAAACTACAATCTTTCTTTAGTGGTTTTTGGTTTTTTCCAGGAAGATTAGCCCTGAGCTAACATCTGCTGCCAATCCTCCTCTTTTTGCTGAGGAAGACTGGCGCTGAGCTAACATCCGTGCCCATCTTCCTCTACTTTATATGTGGGACGCCTACCACAGCATGCAGTGCTATGTCCGCACCCGGGATCCGAACTGGCAAACCCCGGGCTGCCGAAGCAGAACCTGCGCACTTAACCACTGAGCCACTGGGCCGGCCCCTCTTCAGTGTTTAAAGCTTCTGATTGCTTAGAAATTCTCCTTATATTTAGCTGAGAACTCCGCTTCTGTGTTTTCCGTCTCTTTTTAAAAAATTTAGATTTTCTGGGGGCCAGCCTAGTGGCGTAGTGGTTAAGTTCATGCACTCTGCTTCGGCAGCCCAGGGTTCACTGGTTCTGATCTCAGGTGTGGAGCTACGCACCACTCGTCAAGCCATGCTGTGGCAGGCATCCTGCATATAAAAGGCAGGAAGATGGGCACATACGTTAGTTCAGGGCCAATCTTTCTCAGTAAAAAGAGGAGGATTGGTGATGGATGTTAGCTCAGGGCTAATCTTCCTTAAAAACAAAAAAGGAAAAAGAAATTTAAAATTCCTGTTAAAGTATAAAAATACATAGGGGCCATCCCTGTGGTGTAGTGGTTAAGTTTGGCACACTCTGCTTTGGTGGCCCAGGTTCTCAGGTTCGGATACTGGGTGCAGACCTACACCACTTGTCAGCCATGCTATGGTGGTGACCCACGTACAAAGTGGAGGAAGATTGGCACAGATGTTAGCTCAGGGTGAATCTTCCTCAGCAAAAAACAAAACAAAACAGAAAAAGGACAAAACATACAAAACAGTACACATAAGAGTACAGATCAATTAATTTTCACAAACTGAACACATCTGTGTAATCAGGACCCAGATGAAGACATAAATCATTTCTTGCCCTCCAGAAGCCCCCTAAATGTGCCCCTATTTTCCCAAGGAACCTCTTCCAACTTCTACCATTGTAGATAAATTTTGCCTGGTCTTGTACCTAATATAACTGGAACTGCATAATGTGTTTATTATTTTGTATCTGGTTTCAACAGTACCTTTGTGAGAATCATCCATATTGTTGTGTGTATTTGTAGATTATTCATTACCATTGATATATAGTATTCTATTAATACACCACAATTTAGTTCTACTAAACTATTCTATTAATGGGTATTTAGGTGGTTGCTATTTAGAGTGATTATGAATAGTGCTGCTGTGAACATTCTAGTACAATCATTTTGGTGAAGTATGTACACATTTCTACCTAGGAATAGAATTGCTGGACCAGAGTGTATGCATATGCTCAGTTTTGATAGATACTGCCAACCAGTTTTTCAAAGAAATTGTGTCAAATTACGCTCTCACCAGGGTGTATACGAGTTCTGATTGCTATTGCACTTAATCCAAAATTTTCCACTAATCTCGGTGGAGATGGAGAAATCTGGTTTACAACCTCACCAATAGCCTTTATTAGTTAGCTATGGTTTTAGGTTTATAATAGTCTTTTAGGTCATTCTGTTGTTCTGCCGTCCTCTGTCATTCCTTCCCCACATAGCATGTCCTCTTGCTGGCACCTCTTCCTGCAGACAGGTCTGATGCAGGAGGATGTGCAGACTGTGCTCAGTGAGAAGTGGCTTATGCACATTGCACATTAGGCCACATTTTTAGGCTGCCTAACAGCCTCAGGTTCAACATTTCCTGGATGCCTCTAAGTCAGGCAGTGGGATGGAAGCTAAGGCAGGGAGGTTCGGAGAGGTTAAGTTTTGTGCCATGGGATATACAGACAGAGCTGAGAAAGGGGATATGAATTTGGTCTCTGAGCCCCCAAATTATATAGAGTATTCGATAGAAATGAACATCAGGAACTCCTTAAAGGAGGATGGAGACCACAGCAGATCAGTATTCAGCTTATGGAGTGAAGGTCAGTTCTCCTTTTCCTTCAACTAATGGGAATTACATTCTTTGCTTCCCCCAAGTCTCTACCCATCCATCAGTAACCCCCAGAGTATCCCTTACGGGTCTGGGATTGGCTCGGTATAGATGAAGCCCAAGTCACATTGTTAACAGCAAAGAAAGGGGATAAGTGATTTTCATTATCTAGTTTCTTAATAAATACTTAATTTTTTATTCTAGTAGCTAATTGCCCGTAGAACAATATTAGTCAGCATTATGCAAGGATTTCAGTTAAAACCTAAATGCTAGCTAATTTAATACTCACTATGTTTTTCAGTCATGTCTTATCTACTGCCCTCACTCAGCAATATCATGCCAGTTCACTCCATTGTTTATTTTGTATACTCTCTCCCCAAATACAGTGAAAGTTTCTTGGATGGCAGGAAACTTCTTTGCACCTGGCTGTCTGGTACTTCATCTAAATGGAGGGAACTATGGATTTCGTTTGCCGAGGCTATCAGAAATTTTAAATTTGACACTCAACTCTACAATTCCCTTGTAATTTAGTTTTTTTGGTATAATTATTCTCCTTTCCTCTCTTTTGTATTTATGACTTTTGCCTTTTTGCCTTCATCTTAATAGACGTACAATACCATTGGTTGTTGACATTTTTAAAAATTGTAAGCTAATTTTAGAAAGCGGTTGAGGCAAAACAAAGAAAATTAATGCTCACTCAATGTGTCTGTTGTAGTAAAATGTGATGTCAACATTTTAAAATGTCTTTTAGCTGTTTAGACTTATACCCCTTTCCTTCTCTGTCTTAGTTTACTTTGCTCTCAAAAGTTAGGGAGTGTCCTTAAACTTACCCCATTGATTCCAGAAAATTGCTGAGCCAGGTGTAGCATTAACGCCACTAGGATAGGCTGTCGGTAACTGGAATTGGTGAAGAGCTGAAGTATGGAGACTTTCTGCTCACTTGATGCTTCTTCCTTTTCTTTTCTCATCTCAGTGATGTCTTTGGTGACATCAGCACCTCCTCTGAGTCTTTTCAAACCTGTGCCCCAAAATGATCAGGTTGTCACAACTCAGGTCAAAACAAAAATAAATTTATTTTCATATGTTAATGAAAGAACTGCAGTTCTGCATAGCCCTTTCTACTACTTAATAGCATGTGTGTTGGGAATTCTTTTTTGTTAAATTGAATCCTGCTTTTTTATTTTAAAAAACGCAGAACATTTGGCTTCATGTCATGACAAAGAAAACTGTGAACCTCATTATCGTTGAAGCGCAGCACTGGGAGAACTCTTTTAGAAGCCTCTGGTTGAGTCCATTACCCTGCATGTGGGTTTACAATTTGGGTTCAAGTGTATGTTTATGGGTGCAAAATGGCATGGACCAGTCATATGAAAGTGATCTTGCACATTCTTCTTGCATGGAATCACTGACTTCGTTTGGAAAGTACTGGTACCAACTTCACAAGTAACCATTCTTGTACACTGTTGGTTCCAAAACAATAGGAAAAAAGTAAAGTCACGTACAGACTTACTTTTACTTGCTTTGACTTCCTCATCCAACTTAATGTAAAGGTATCTGGGGCTTTCTGGACAGAAGAAGAGCATTAGAGACTGGAGGACAGCTGGCACCGCAGACAGGCCAAGAAGGATGTGCCACAGCTTCTGATTGCCCAGGATAAAGTCAAGACCAACAATCTGAAAAGGCAGGGAGGAAGCGTATCAACTGCACAACAATTTGGATCTGTCTTCTGCAACAGTGTGTTGAAAAAGCACATTGACTATTTAATAGTAGTCCCTGACAACTTTCATTCAAACATGCACAAGATGGAAACTGTTACTAGTGTCTCTCACCTTAACTAAATTAGGGACAATTTGTTTTACAAAGAATTCACCTAGGTTTGTTTTCATCAACTTCAATGGGACATTTAGGATGGGAAGCAATCAAACTTTTAAGAACACATTTGATATCTAAAGCAACACCAAAAATATGCATAACTTTGTACCTTTGTTAAAAATTTCCTCTTAGGTTACCCAGAGCTTAAATAGAATGGGATTTCATAGACAGAACAATTCCTCTGATGAGAACCAGCTTTGTCATCCCTATCTCAGTGGTTTATAGACTATTATCTGGATAGTCATAGCTCTGGGTTCCGAGGACCCCCTCTGAGACCATAGGATAGCAGGAAAGGATAGAGCCAGCTGAACAAGAACTGCTATGGTGATCATTTACATATTAAATTTCTGAGTAAGATGCCCAAAACAAAGGAAACCCAGACAGCCAAAAATCTGAAGTTTCTTATTCCTTGAAATCTAAATGGAATAATTTAATTCTAGAATAGCTCCAGAAGTTCAAGACTTGGCTTGCCAGGTCACCACCAGTGCCTCCTCCACCACAATTCCAAGGGGGGAAAGTGAGGAGTGGAGTAGTCACTTAGTTTTGAGCTAAAATGCCTATGTCTCTACACGACCTCCACTCCCATTAGTGGTACTGGTGGAACTAGTTTTTTTCCTCTGTCTTGATCTACAGTGAGAATGGACAGTCAAGGAGGGAGAAGTTGGGAAAAGTAAAGGATAGGAGCTTTTACCTGACTAATGAGAATGCCCGTGACAATGGCCAGCTGGTGAAGAGTACCGATGGCACCTCTGAGTGTGGTTGGAGCAACTTCACCAATGTACATTGGAACCAAGCCTGAAATTAGCCCTGCGTAACACATGAACATAAATGTTAAAGTGCAGCCAGGACTATCTCAGTAACAATAATTTGGTTTAAATATAGTCAGTATCCTGACTGAAAGTCCCTTCCTGAGTCTTTTGGAAGGAAGAGCCCTTGTCCACAGCCAAAGACACAGTTTATGCAAAGAATATTTGTTGATAAGACTCCAGATAAAGTTGTAGTTGGATGTACGAATAGAGAGAAATGGTTAGTCATATATTTGACAATTATTCATAGCATTGTCTTATTTAGTTAAAAAAAATCCATGTTAATATTGAGTTTATATCATATTGCCTTAAGTTGTCTTGAGAAAAGAGACTGAAGAATGCTTTAATAATATTCTTTAAAAAAATCCTTATCTAGACTCATGGGATTAAAGGAAATTGGAACATATCGAGGCCACCTCTTGACTTGATAGAGGCGAGAAACGACTTACCCAAGGTCACAGTGGGATACAGAGCACAAGAACTCCAAGCCCTATCTGAGTTTCCACAACGTGGAGGTGCCTCAAGATCACTGTGAGAGTTCGAGCTGGGGAGGAGGGTGTGGAGAGGAGGAAGGGGTTAAGGAACTCAGGCAGTCTTCCTCCAATTACTCCAGCCAGAACAACCTAGTTTCTTCTTTATTCTCTCCAAATAATAGCCTTCAGAAAATATTTTATTTGAATAAAGACTTGTGGTACTTAAAGGAATACAAAAAGCTGAAAAGCACTAGGCAATTCTGCCTTCTATAGCTTTCCTAAATGCAGATGTAATCAGTCATCTTGGAAATGGTGGAGTACCCAGCCATCTGCTGAGTGCGTAAAAAGGTCAAAGACTATCAGCAAACAAGGCTGAATGCAATGTTTGCTATTTTCTTAAGAATTTTAAAATAAGATTTGTCAGAGGCTTCCTCTTAGAGACACTGCCTGCCTATCAAATGGAAATGAAGGGTCTTTGTGTAAAAGATGCTTTTGGGAACTGTAATGATTCAAATTGTTCTTAATATCTCACATGAACATTTGCATGGTTGATACGGCACCTGAATTTCTGCTGACTTTTGCATGTGACTCTAATGTGTGCTCTGTTAATCTTAAGTAAGAAAAAACCCCCATTTTTTGGGCCCTATTCCAGGCTGTACTATCTTTGTGTAATACCTACAATTATACCTCTAGAACAGAATTATGTAGATAAGCTCACAGGTCTGAAGTCAAATTGTATTTCCTATAATTTTTAGCAAGTTTAATGCTCAGAATAGGACCAGACATAATTTTAAACGATGGAGGATACAAGTTACTTGGTTATGCTAGTAATGGGTTGCTCTACAATATGTTTATAGCATTTCTTTTCAACTTTACCAAAAACATTTTGTATTTTTTTCCTTACTGTATTTTTTCTTTCTTTTGGTGAGGAAGATTTGCCCTGAGCTAACACCTGTTGCCAATCTTCCTTTTTTTTTTTTCGCTTGAGGAAGATTTGCCCTGAGCTAACATCTGTGCTGATCTTCCTCTATTTTGTGTGTGGGGTGCCTCCACAGCATGGCTGATGAGTGGAGTAGGTCCGCAGCCAGCTCTGAACCTGTGAACCAGGGCCACTGAAGTGGAACGCATGGAAGTTTAACCACTCAGTCATGGGGCCGGCCCCCTTACTGTATTTTAAAAATTAGAAAAGAAGGAAGAAAGAAAGATTTGGACCTCTTTGATAGCGTTATTATTCGCATTTTACAGAAGAAGAGGAAACTGAGGCTCATATTCAATTATTATAGGCCAGACAGGGACAGTGCTGGAATTGATTCACTGCGAATCCAAGGCCTTTCCACATGTGGGTTGACTTTTCACCTTGATAGAACTATCTTGCTTTTCAGTTATTTATTTGTGTTAACATTGAAAATACTGAAAAGAGACATTTAATTAGGTAATTTTAGACTTTTGTTTCAACTGATCCTCCAGCGATTCACCAGGCTGGTAGAGGAGCCGTGGGGAGCTCAGGGTGGGCAACGCTGAGCCGGAGAAGGCAGCTCAAGGGAGAGGTGAGGCCATTGAAGATGCAGGGAATTATAGTCTTTCCTCTTTGCAGGGAAAGGTGTTATACATATTTTATACACCGTTTTTGTGCCCTCATTCTTCCTCTCCCAACTCCAGTGGATATTAGTTTCAAATGTGGCTACAATTTGGGACAGTGGGTTAAAACCGTGACCCAGAACCATCTGAATCAGAGCATTACTGGCACTGAGAAAAGATTTGACCATTTTAGAGACTGAGCGATCCTCCCTTTGTTCAGGCATTTGCTGATTAGTTGCTTGGGAAAGTTAAAAAATCTGTTTCCAAGAACTAGTGATTCCAGTTATTCAGATGTGAGGGTCATGGGAGGAGAATGCTTCCTCTATTCTGCCCTTGTCTACCAGCTGCTTCTGCCTGATTTCCTCTCCCTATGGTCACCGTCATTTTAACGCTTCACCCAGCCACGTCTGGAATCACACAGGGCTGGGGAATGTGGTCTGAGAGATGGGCCGAGTGTTAAGGTCTTTCCAGATAGGAGAGACAGAGACGTAAGCAGCCAGGTGGGGCCATAAGGGCCCAGTTCAGGGTTCTGGAGGCAGCAGTCTTCCACTGTCTACTGAATGACAGCACTAATAACAGCTGGCATTCCTGGGCAGTTTACTGTAGTCAGATTCAATGCTGAACATTTTACATGCATTTTCACAAGACCTATGAGGTAGATGTTATTATCCTCTTCATTTAATAGATGAGGAAACTGAGAGTTAAATAATTTGTCCGAGGTCATACAACTAAAAATGATGTCATTGCCATGGACAAGAACATAGCTTCACAACTCCCGTTTGCTGGTCTCAAATCTCCCCTGCTCAGGACTTCAACTTTGTGCTATTGCCTTTCCCTTTTATGATGTCACCTTAGGCTTAAAAAATTCCCTGCATGTTACTGTTCTACCTTTAGAATAAATTTCAGACAAATGTGTGTGTGTGTGCAACTTACCACAGTAAAGTCCTGATATGCCTCTTCCTGAAATTATAAGAATGTGAGATGGTCCCAATTTCGAAAACCCCATCAAGAGAGCTCCAACTATTGAGAAAATGTTTGCTACCAACATGGCTTTGATTCTGAAATTTTAAAAAGCAAGGATTATAAATTCAGCATTGAAACTTGGTAAAATTATTTGCTTCCAGAGAATGCTGAGATTTTTACCTGAGAGTGATTATTTTAATTTTGCTGAAACAGCTAGCTGGAGAATCTTAAACCATGCTTGCTACTTTGATTTATCTACAGACTAAAACATTAACAATAAGTAATATTTATAATGAGAGAATCTGGTTTGCATGCACCTGATCTCCACGTTTTGATAGAGATGATTTGATTGTGGCGATGACTAGTTTGATTTAAGCTAACACTTCTGACACTTTTTCAAATAGTTAACCAATTAAGTTTTCTCCAAGTTGATTGTTTTAAAGAATAATTGCCTGGTGATAGCTAAATTCAATTCTGTAGTTGTAACCTATGACACCCTGTTTCTTTTTTTTTCCCTTTAATGGTACAGGTTTTTAGTTGATGTAGATCATGACAGAAACCTTCAAAGTTAAATTTCCTTTAGTATGAATTATTTGGAAGTATGTTAAAAAATACTTTTAGTTTGAACTTTATCATAGAAAATTATAATTATTCTTCCTTTTACATTGTATGCCAGCATATTTCCAGAATCTAGGAATTAATGTCAACCAATGTAAAATACATAATAAAGCTTACAATAGCAGGAAAAACATTTTCAAAATTAATCATATGAAAAATTGACATTTTCAGATATCTGATATTTTTATTCCTATTAAATGGGAAAGTGAGGTACACAAAAACCTTTAAAGTTTAGTAGATGATGATAAGGCCAATAAAAGAATCTGAGTGGATAGGTGTGGAAATGTTTGTGCCATAAAGAAATGTAAGCATTTCAATATTTCAAACTTTAATAGGTGAATGTTTTCTAAGCAAGTATTATTAACACCCAACAGGTTTTTTTTCTGGAGAGTAAAACTATATAATCATACTGCAGTGATTGCCCAACAATCATGAGGTAGGCTGAGTAATCCTCCCCCACTCTCCCACCCACCTCTCTCAGAGTCCACATCCTGATCCTCAGACCCTGGGAATATGTTACTTTATATGGCCAAAGGGATTTTGCAGACGTGATTAAGGTAAGGATTTTAAGATGAAGAGATTATCCTGGGTTATCCAGGTGGGCTCACTACTGTACTCACAAGTATCCTTATAAAAGGAGGGCAGAAGAGAAGGTGATATGATGATAGAAGTGGTGATTAGAGTAATGTGCTTTGAAGATGAAGGAAGGGGCCACAAGCCAAGGAATATGAGTAGCTACTGGAAGCTCGAAAAGGACAAGGAAATGGATTCTTCGCTCAGTTCCTCCAGAAGGAAAGACACCTTGACTTCACCTAAGTGAAACTAAATTTGGTCTTCTGATCTCCAAGACAGTAAAAAATGACTTTGTGTTGTTTTAGCCACTAAGTTTGTGGTAATTCATTAGAGCAGTAATAGGAAACTAATATATGGAAATTAGAACAATCCAAAGGCAGGGAAAAGGAGCTTCAGAGCTGCAGAGTAGAAAAAGACAGTGGTGTTTCTTTGTGAAGTGCTTTTTCTCTACACAAGGACAGAGGGCAGGCAGATTCAAAAATTTACCCACAAGAAATTGTTACTAGCTAGGTAAGAGTGTATTCTGTTAGGGGAGAAAAAGATAAAAAGTCTTAAAAGAGATAGCCTGAAAGTATTTTTGATGCAAGATTGCTCTGAAGTCACTCTTCCTTACCATTGATGGATGCCAGAGCACTTTATACAACTTAAAGGATTTTTACTTCTGCTCAGACTTGAGAAATGGCCAAGAATAAATCAGCCAAAACCACGTGAAATGGCTGAATCAGGGAGAAATAAATATATTTCTAAGTTTATTTCTTTAAATCTTGCTCTAAATACTCCTGTTAGCATAGGCTTCGTCATTGTTGTCAACATCATCATCATTGTCAGCATCATCATCAAAGTAAGGCTACATTCTCTGCCTGCTCACTGTGTGTCAGGCAGTGCTCAAAACCCTTTTTATTCATTCTCATTTATTTCTGACAATAATGCTGTGAGGTAGCAATTATTTTTTCCCATATTGCAGAGGGGGGAAACATCTTAGAGAACCGAGGTACCTTGCTAATTTTCACCCAGCTATTAAGTGACAGAGCTGGGACTTGATCTGTGTGAAACCAAGGTTAATGCTTCATTTTAGTGAGTTCCATTTTTGATATGAAAGAAGGAACACATTCAAGGCAAGCTGTGTATACCTTCCTTGACTCATGTTAGCGTGGATTGCACAGGCCATGATCTCCTGCCACTGTACCCTTGTGATTAAATTGTAAGTACACAGCCTCTGAAACAATTGACCTTGAGAGCCCAAATCTGCAAAATAGTGGCCGCAGCCATCTATTGACTGTTACACAATTACAAGGAAAGACTTTTTTTTAAAGCAATAATAGAAAAATACATATTTATTTTTAACTGGTGGAGCACTGATGCTGGCAATAAGGCAAATCGTGTCATTTCTCAGCAGTTCTCCTTAGGAAAATAGTTTTATGGGAGACACTGAACTCTTTTGTCCTAATATTGAAGTTAAAATTATTAATTTTATGGCTGTTTTTCAAGGAAGATTATTTTTCTACTGAGAGCTGGAAGCAGCCTCACTTTTAGTTTACTGTAAGTTATTTGATAAATGGTCATTTAACATTGTTTTGGGGTGTGACCATTGTTGATGCTAATCCTAAGACTTGAGAGGGCATGCATCCTGTTTCCGTCACTAGGACACTAACTAAATATTTTAGAGTAAATCACTGGACCTGTCAGAAACTCATCTATAAATGAAGGGCAACAAAGGCTTAAATTTTTTTTCTTCAGGGATGAGAAGAAGTATAAAACATTAGTACCTGCTAAAAGAATTGGTTTGTCCATATTTTAAAATTAAATTAAATTTTGCTTAATTTTATTTATTTTAGAAATAATCTAGAAAAATTTCCAGTTACTGCTTAAACCAATTTGATACAAGTTAAAAGGATTTTTAAATTTTTTAAATGATTAAAGTCATTTATGAACTCTCTAATTTATGGATTCTGATAGAAAGTTTAGCTAAACACAGTAAGTTGATAAAAATGTGAGGAACTGACTATTCTCTTTTATGGTAGAGGAAAGTTCCTTTCAAATAAGAACAAGAATAAAATTTGGGTTACCATGCTACCCATTACTTAAGAAAATTTCTTACAGTCTTATTACATAAAACCTTTAGTACAAGAGGAAGAAGTTTTCAGAATTCTAATAACCAGAGAGACAAAATTATAATTTAAAGTAGGAATTTAAAAAAATAAATGAGTTGTAATCTAGAATTACTAAGATAGTTGCCTATATTGTTTACATCTTTAAGGGTTTTTACATTTTCTAAATTTTCCATAGTTGCACATTTTTATCATCAGAAAAAAGGTAATTAATAAATAAAAGGTGGATTCAAAGAGTGGAAAATAAATCTATTATTTATTAATAATCATTTGATTTTCTGATTTTATTTCTTCTTTATGGTGGTGGTGGGGGATCCCAAGAACTTTAGTGTGTTACATGACTAAGTGAAATTTGAGTGTAAAGGAATTATGTTGATGTTTTTATCCAAAACGCCTAAAAGAAACCAGAGTATAGAAATGGAGACAGCACTGGCTTCATCTCTGGCTGGAGCTTTCTGACAGTAGTAGCAGCAGCTGGAAACCTCATGCCGTACTAGGCAACTGGAAGTTGGGGGTATTGACTTGACCTTAGGACTTGACTGATCCAAATGCCAAATTCTAATTTGAAAATGAAAAACTGGATGTCTGAGAAATGGAGTGATTTGGTAACGCAAACAGTGGACTCCCAGGTTAAAAATTCCACTCTTGACTCTTACGTTGAGTTCCTGAGCTAACCATTTGTGTACTGGATTCTTAGTATGTTTTATAACTTAAAAAGCTAGAAAATCAAATCAGATCTAGAAATACACACCAAACTCACTTTTTCTGTAAATCCGTCCACAAATAAGTGGTTTGTTGCAACAGCCTTCTCCATTATTTGGTCCAACACAAAGCTAACGCATAAGATCATAAATTGAAAAAAACAACTCTGTTCCACTAAAGAAAAGACAATTTCTTTCTAAACAAATTCTTACAAACCTAAAGTTTCTGTGTTTATGTATATTTATGAAATTTGCCTACCTTCCAAGCCGGTCCCCAAGCCACCCACCAAAGAATGATGCGAACATTCCACCAACTGCAAAGCTGGACACAGACAGGGACCACAACATGATGATGTGGCTGGCAGATGCCATAGCCTCTTCCTCAGCCGAAGAAGTTGGTGTTGGAGTCCTTAGGGATGGGACTGTGGGCAGTTCCTTCGTACTGTTGATAGCATAGTTATTAATAGCTTTTCGGTCATCCAGTGGAACACCCAAAACGTGTCTATAATGGGATATTATTACCTGAAGAAATAAAATAAAGAAACATAGCTCCAACATTTATAACATTCTACATATTTTTTTGTTTGTTTTTCCTTTAAAATGTTTGTTAGGTGTTTAAACACAATCATCCCAACTACATGTGTTATACGCATACAAACACACATAGATTTATTTACATTTGACCATATCCTATAAAACAGAGGTTACAAATTCCAGTGCCAACCGGAACCAGGCAGGAACAAAGAAGTGAAGAAGTAAAGAAGAACTTTGATGACTAGACAACTGAAATACTGTCTCTGCTATTGAGGATACAACAGTGAGTGGGTAGGATTATGGCCCTGAAGAGCATTTGCCCCATCTAAAGGAGGAAGCTGCAAATGTGAGACTAGTGTTGCATGACCTTTAATTTTTAAAGAGAAGCCAGAACTCTATCTAGGTTTTTATGTAAAATTCTTCAAGTTTCAAATGTTGGAAACTATTCAAATTGAAAATGTTCTCCAGGCTAAAAAAATATTTTCACATCAGTGTTACCCCTGCAAAGCAGGATTTAAATTGACTTATATAAATATTTTGATAGAAGCATAAAAGTGGATATAAGAAAAAAGATTGGGAAGGATAAGATGAGGCCAAAAATAAAGTTAGTATACAAAAGTCAAACACTAGGTGCTGTATCCTTGCTGGAAGTGAACTATAAGTTTAGCAATAAACTTCCTAGCAGCCAGTGCAAAGCGGGAAAACAATCATGCATATTGATGAATTCCAAAGATAAAAACAACTCAGGTTTTTTTGGAGAAGGTATTGAGATCTGAAGAAAGGTTCTTCTGTGGATCCTCACAGAGTTCAGTGTGTAATAGAATAAACAACGTTCAAAGCTAAATTTCACAGAGCCATATTTTATAATGCGTTTCAGTAGAGGCAAAGATCATACTACAGTATAATGGAGTAAAGGCACATCCTTCAGGCTATCTTCCTTCCGTTTCATTCCTCTAAATAATGATTTGGTCTTTATTCAGTGGCAGTCCTTCTGGGAGGACCTCTGACTAGGACCTGGAATGTAGCTGCTCTGGGTCATCAGCCATGGGCAAAGCCCTATGTGGTAAAGTCAGCCAAGTGAGGAGAGAACTGACATCCTCTTACGATAAGAGAAGTCTGACCAAGGCATTTGCCTCATTGGAAGGCCGCTCTATATGGATAATATGCGTAGAAAAAAGCCTGGAAGGAAATACCTAAAAGGTTCTCAGCAGTTTGCTCTATGTGGTAGAATAATTATGGGTGATTTTTTAAAATACTTTCTGCAACAGGCATGGGTAGTTTTCTTAATCATAAAAAACTGTGATTTTAAAATACTCTATAGTAATTCCAAATGTCATTCCACTAATAAAAACAAATGGGCCTGAATGACTATTCTTACATAATGGTGTTTAAGCAGCTCTTTAAACACAGAAGGAAGGGGCTCTAGAGAGGGCACTGAGCCAGGTGCCAGTGGGGGAGTCTCTGTTTTCAGGTCTGGCTCTAGGACTTGGAGTGGAGGACAGGAAACTGCATGTTAATTTTCCCTCTAAGACTGGAGAGGATGGTTTAAATAAGGATTTGAAAAGGTCTTCCACAGAAAGAGGTGAGGCTCTCCCGACTCCAAATTATGGTGATGTTGAGCCAAATTTCAGGAAGCCTGGTAAATTGACACATGTGGTCATCACCCACAGAAAAAAGATGTGACCCCCAGCATTATTCTCTAAATCTGTCAGCCTTGGCGAGGCCTGCCACACTCGTGATGACGTGTGGTGCCTCATCATCTTTTGGCTCAAAGAGCAACCCTTTTCAGGTGATGGACTGTGGCCAACACACATTCACACTCTGCGGTATCTTAACATTTTCTTTGGAGTTCAGTGTTGTGAGAGAAGCTGATGAAACATGATGGATTCCTAGAAGGCACCCAACAAATGTGTGTACCTTCACCTTATGCCAGCCTTCCCCCCAGCTTCTCTCCTCTCTCTCTCTCTCCTTTATTCACTAAACGCTTTATTGAACACCTGCTTTACACCAATCATGGTGCTTGGCACTGCTGATAGGAAGAGGAACAGGACATTAATCCTTTCCTAAAAGACCTGACAGTCTGAGTTAGAGCAGAGAGAGTGAAGTCCTGATTCCCTCACTTAGATGCTGTGGCAGCTGAGAAAAATGACATCCCTCTCCTCTCTGTTCACTGGATTCCAGAGTAGAGATGCATAAAATAAATGAGAAAGATATTAATTATTTGATATTTTGAAAAATACCCATTCAAATAGTCATGGAGAAAATCCAAACTTTTTTGGACTTCTTGACTATTATTTAAAAGTTTTATATTATTTGCCTTTGAATCACCTGTGGGAGACAGGAATAGGGATGGAGTAGAATCTCTTTAGTGTTAAGGCTGCTAAAGTTTCTATTCTGGTCTAGAAATGGGCATAATGAGGTTGTTTTGAGGGTCAGACTGAGGAGAGCATGTGTTAAAGTGCCTGACGCCCAGTGAGTTGGGGCTCGGAAATATTTGTACCCAGAATGGAATATACTCTTCTATTGTTTCCTTTTATTTTCTGGCATTTTTCATTCATGTATGGCTGGGATCTCTGAATGAATGGTGCAAACTTCTCTTACGCTTTGTAAAAAAAAATCCTTAGGTACGTGGTGCCCTGGCTGGAATTTTCTGTGAGCTCAGCGAACAGCAGAGTCAGAGATCAAGAATTATTTATTGCCCTTTCTTTTCCTGTGAGGTTTATTAAATGAAGAGTCAAGCCCAGGTTATCAGCTTTGGAATCACGCACGTGGTACCTGACAGAATGCTGGGACTACCTCGTCGTGTTCCCTATCTGGGCACACTTTATCTCTCTGTAAGAGGAACAGAGATCTTTCTGTCACTGACGGAAATTACCAAAAAGAGAACTTGTCCATGTTCCACTTGCCTCTTGAGGTGCATTGATCACACCAATGTCATATCCAAACTGGAAGGAACCCAGCACGGCAGTGAAGACAGTGAACGCCAAGGTCCCAGTGACCTGTGGAGAATGAAACACAGGGCTGGGAAACACCAGGCAGTTTCAGTTACTCACCATCCCATCAGCCTGCAGCTTGGATTTCTGACAGGCTCCACAGGCTGGTTCTTGCTCCTTGATAGTCATCCACAGTGTGCCCTATGCTCCTAGCAGGGGTCAGTCATGTGGCAACGTGAGCACATTTCCTCATTCTCCCTCCACCTGCCCCCACTGCTAAAGCTGAAAAAAGTTGGGGACAGCTTCTTCCAGAGGAGGAACCAAAGATCTTTATATATATAGATATATGTATATAATTCAAAATTAGGACTGAGAACTAGAATTGCTGCGGACTGAAGGAAATTGCCAAGATAAAAGCGGTCATTTATGTCATTGGGAGAAGTCAAATAAGACACCCATAACAGAGATGGGGAGCTCTTCTGGACATTGCGATGGTACAAAAATACCTCAAAACTCATACAAGAAACAGCAGCAGCCTTTATCATGATCCACATCAACATCCAGGTAAGGATACTTCCAGCGTTTGCATCTAGTTGAACCTAGAGTTGTGGGTTAAGGGATGTTATTTCCTCTCCAACTCCATGTAGCTACAAAAAACAGTGTTGAAAGGGGCAGAGCATTCATTCTCTCAACTCATAATCGCACGTCTAGCCATCTTAGAGAAATCACGTCATGCATGTAGAATCACATATAAGAAGAGTTGATGCAGCACTTTGTGTATGTGTGATGACAAACATTGTAGAAAGAACCTAAATATCACTTAATGGGAAATGGCCAAATAGGTTTCATATACATCATGATACATACGGCTTGCTATGCAGCATTTAAAAAAGTGTGATCATTATGTACTGACTTATTGTTAAGTGACAAAGGAAGGTGTGTAATATCATTAATGTTTTTTTAAAAAAAGGCTTAAACCCAAGTATTCTTTAATTTTTGCATGTTGTATGTAATTCATAGAATATTTTCTTTAAGAACAAATAATAAGAAGATGACCTTTGAGGAGGAATGTAAGGTTGGAGAAGGAGGGTAAAGGAGTATTTTTTTCTTTTATTTATATTATTAGACATTTTATAAGGAACTATTTCATGTATAATTACATAATTAAAAAATTTAAAATAAATAACATGGAATATAGTGGGAACATTGTTGAATAAAAGAATGAGTCATATCAACGTGGGTTCCACTTCCTGCTCTCATACTTAGTGAATATGTGACCCAAGCCACTTCTCCGATAAAATCTTCAGTCTTTCTCTAAATTGGAGGATGATTGTAAATCCCCCTACTCCACCATGATGAATAGCTAATTAGCTGGGACCCCTTATTCTCCAGTCAATCTCCAATCTCCAATTTAGTGGTTCTAAAACCAGACCTTACTTGGAGAGCTTGTTACACATGTAGCTTCCCGGGGCTCGCTCCAGAGTTACTACCGGATTGGAATGTCTGGGGTGGGGATTAGGAAGCTGTAGGTTTGCAAAGCTCCCTCTCATTCCACTAATTCAGAATTAATTGCAGGTGGCACTTACGTAGACCTTGCCTCCCGACAACTGCCTTCCCTGAAAGAAAGGACTTCAAAGCTGACCCAAAAGTTATGATAAAAGAAGAATATATAATATCATATAATATACATTATATACATTTATTAGATATAAATCATATGTAAACATATAAATTATTTATAAATTATATGTAAGTATATTGAATGTAAAATATGCGTATGTGTGCGCACTTGCATGCATGCATGAGTGCATGCACGTGTGTACACACTATGACATATGGTGTATGGGATTACCAGAGATTTTGAATTATTCCTTAAAATGTAACTAGACATCTAAAACTCAGTGGCTCAGGCAGCCAAAGCTAAGATGGGGTTCCTTTTACTTGGTTGGTGGTTTCTCCTCAAATCCTTTTTCCCCTTCAGCTGTTTCCAAGGACACAGAATTTCATCCTATTTACAGGGAGTAATGGTCTCAATGGTAAGGGGACCAGGGGTGCCTTGAGAGGGCTTTAGCCTACTTCTCTGATAATCTCTGTCACTACAATCTGGACAGTCTGATGTTAGGTGCAATGCAAACACAGCTTCAAGTCCTAATACTAAATATTTATGCCTACTGCATGCCTGTTCATCGCTATGTGTGTGTTATCTCATTTATCCATATTAGTTTTCTCTTGCTGCTGTAACAGATAACCAACAAAGCAGTGGCTTAAATAACACAAATTTATTATCCTAGAGTTCTTGGTATAAGTCTCACCAGACTAAAATTAAGGTGTTGGCAGGCTGTATTTCTTTCTGGAGGCTGTAGGAGAAAATTCACGTTGATGGTAGAATTTAGTTCCTGGTGGTTGTAGGATCAGGTTCTGTGTTTTTGTGCTGGCGGTAAGCAAGGGCCATTCTCAGCTCTAGAGGCCGCCACATTCCTTGGTTAGTGGTGTCCTTCCTCCATCTTCACAGCCAGAAATGGGCTGTCAAATCCTCACATTGCATCTCCCTGACCCTGACCACAGTCAGAAAGTTTCTTCCCTTTTAAGAATTTGTGGGATTGGATTTGGTTTATAGGGATAATCCAGGAAAATCTCCCCATCTCAAGGTCGATAACCTTAATGACATTTGTAAAGTCCTTTTTGCCATGTAGGGTTACATATTCACAGTTTCTGGGATGAGGTTATAGACATTTTTGGAAGACCATTATTCTGCCAACCACACTTCTCATGACAGCACCATTAGTATCCCTATTTTATAGATAACTAGATTAGGTTAAGGTATCACAGCCAGTAACCTGTAAAATAATGATTTGGATCCAGAGCCATGCTTTAAACTACTTGGTTATTTTGCATTTCTCATTGGTCAGAAACAGACATTCAAAAGTCAAGCATATCTGAAAATTTAAGATCATACTCTTTCTAAATGGAAAAAAAATCCAAGAGTGCACATACACATAGAATTTTCCAAGTGTGATGCTGAAGCCAAATCACCAAACACCCACCAATTCAAAGGGCATCGTCCCATCACCCACCACACAATCCCCTTCCTCCTCTCCTGCCCATAGAAAACTTTTTGAAGTCTCTGGACAAAAATTCAGAAGGGCAAAGGCTGCTCAGTTGCTCATCTGTGGCTAACCTGAAGAACCTCAGGGCCTTCCCACCACCAAACCCAGGGCCAAAATATACTTGCTCAATTTCATCCCTGCATTGCATTTTCTTCCTGTGGCAGAGTCTCCAAGCACTTGGTATCTTAATGACACCTCTCACTTCATCCATGGGCTTATGCTCTCTACTGGCTCTCTCCTCCTATCCCCACTAGACAAGCATATATTTCCTGTCTCCTTATTTTAAGAGTCCAGCTGGTGACCATGCCAATGGTGAGCAGGGATGATACAGAAAGGGAAGTTGGGGATGAAGGTGGTGGCTGTAGTAGATTTGGTCCCCCATAATTTATGTCAACCATCCCCTGACATTCCAGATACACAATGTAAGTCACAACAGTGTTAGCTGTTCCTACATCACTTTGCTAAAAATGAAAGTTAATTTTCAAAGATGGAGGTTCTCCAGAGCTCCTGACCTATTACCTTCAAATCAAATTGTTCTAAAGTCATCACAAGAGAAATACCGGAACTGCCCCTAAGATCACTTTTTCCTGTTATATGGACAACAACAACAACAACAAAAACAGAAAGCAGCTGTGAAGGAGATAGGAAAGTTTTTAAATGTTTAGTAATCTTAGAGTGTTCTTAAAGTCCTTCTCCTCTGGTCTTCCTGGCTGCTTTTTCAGAGTTGGCTCTGGTCTTGCCACCCCAGGGCCTGCAGTTCCCCGCTTTAATTCCCTGAGAGAAATATTTCTCCCAGTTGGTCACATAAGGAGCAATGTCATCAATTTTAAGCAGATCACTTGACTTTCTGAGAATTCCCAACTAAAGTGATCATTCCAAATACTGAAGTCTCTGGAGCTGTTTAATTGCATTTCCTTTTTTTTTTTTTTTACCTCTTATTTTCAGGTTTAATTTCCCTCTCTGAACTCTATTTTAACCTGGCTCTTTGCTTCCCATCTTTTCTTTTTCTGAAACAATGTGAGATGACATTTATAGTTAACTTTCTATGTGATTTGGCACTAGAGTTGGTCAGAGAAAGTTTTATTTAGGAGAGGGAAAATTTCTGAAAACCGCCAAGTCTGACTTAGCCCAGCAACCCACATCTATTCAGTCTAATATCCAAGAGGTTGACTCAAGCATAGGTACATAGCAGCTAATGAAAACTGAGAACTCGGGACCTTACTATGTCCCAGCTCTGGGGTTCTAAATGGTTTGCCTGTTCTCCCAATAACCATGTAGGCAGGAATTATTACTATAATTTCACGTATGGGAAAACTGGTATGAAAAGCATAAGGAACTTGTCCAAAGGCCATACACTTCCCAAGTGGCAGAAGACCATCAATCCTTTTCTCTCCACCTCTTCATAGGCTATAAGGTATTAACCCTGCACTTTTAGGAAGACTACCTTCATTTAGAGCATCATAATTTTAGGTTAGAGAAACTAGGTTCCATATCCAACTAAAAATATGCTGCTGGATAAATGTGGAAGAGTAGAATGGGCAAGTGGCTAAACCCTTAACATAAAACAAAACGTGGTGTTTATTGTGGCTTAGAGGTCAGATGAGGTCTATTAAAACAAACAAGTAGACCTGGGAGTCAGAAAACTTAGAAGAGTCCCAGGTAGGCCCTTAATATCCCTGAGCCTCTGTTTCTTTGCCAAAAAATGGGTATAATAATAGTTGCTGTGTAGGATTATTATAAAGACTAAATAAGATAAATAATGTAGTCTTCCTGTGAATAGTGACAGGGCTATAAAACAACTGCATCTTTAATTACATCATCATCACCTCTCTCCGTGATCTCTATAATAATCACTCTTGCCGAACAACCACCTGTGAACTTTTCATACATCACCAATACTCTTCACAACAATACTATGTAGTCCATGAAATTGTCCCCATTTTACAGGTAAGGGAACCGGGGCTCAGCGATTAAGTGGTATGCCAACACCACACAGCTAGGAAGTAACAGATACTGTAGCATTTGAACCCAGAGCTCATGTTCTTAAACGCCCACTGCTACACAAAAAAGCAGATTTTCAGCAGCTTCTGACTGACTAGGTGGGGAGGAGAAGCTTGTACCCTTTCCTCTAAACCGCATGCCTCCAAATGCCAACCCAGAGGTGATCTTGCACCCAACTGTGGAGAAGGCCAGGGGCCTCTTAAGCCGTAGAATCTTTAAGCTTGAAAGGGCCTCTAGAGAGCAATGGATTCTAGTCTAATCCCGTCATTTTTCACTTGAAGAAACTGAGTCTTAAGTCCCTGTCTGAGTTATACAGTGCATCACTGGGCAGAACCAGAGTGAGAACCCTGGTCTCCTGACCCTCGGTCCGTGCTTATCTCACTTTTTTCAAAGTTTGGGTAGGTTCACAAAGCTGAAAAATTGTGCTTTATATCAGTTCTTGTTCTTTCTGGGGTCCATTATTAGGCAATTCCTTGGTTTTTGAGAAAAGTCCTACAGCACAATTTCTAAAGCCCTCTGAGGGAATTTAATGATAGTTCTAAATGAAGTTTGCACATCTACAGTGTGCCAGGCTCTGTGGGAAGCATGTTACCTTCCCTTTTTGTCTTCCAAACTTCAGTTATTTGAACACTGTCTTCATGATTTTTGCCAAATCTACATCCACCTGTATAGTTATTAACTTAATATTATCTTTATATTGTCCTTAAAGTTGTAACTACTTTAGCTTCATCCTGGGCGATCATAGGAATTCATGATGTCCTAATTATTCTTTAAATACACCTTACATAAATAGGTAACTATTAACAGTAACATGTTTTTCATCTGAGCCTCTCTAATACTGTCTCATTTATTTACTTCCAGACCATGAAGAGCTAGTATAATCCCTCTCTATCCCACATTATATCCTAATATGTTCTTATTTTGTCACAATATAGAAAACCCACGTTCAGTTAAATTACCTAACCCAGGTCTTACAGCAGGTAAGTAGCCTCAGCACACCCACAAATTCAAGCCCAGCTGACTGCAGAGCCCGTGCTCCTGGCCTTGTCACAGCTGATGAGAAGCACTGCTCAGCAGGTAAGTTGTACCAGATCAGAGCTTAGAGGTCCTGCTCTCACAGGGGCACAGACTTACCTACGGGTGTGACTGTGCAGGGGTAGGCGCGTTTGGTCGGGGGAAACTTGTGAAGGAGCAGCAGCACTATATCCTTTTTGTTTTGAAAAGTATCTCTACAGAGGAATTGAAAGAGGAGTGCAGTGAACACTCCATAACCTTCACCTGTGTTCACCAATGGTAAACATTTACCATATTCGTGTAACTCTCTCTCTCTCTGTGTCTCTGTCTGTGTGTGTGGTTTCGGCTGAATCATTTGAAAATAAGTTGCAGACATTTGTGTCACTTCACTCCTAAACACCTCAGCATGTACTCACTAAGAACAAAGACATTATCCTACATAATTGCAATACCATTATCATATCCAAGAATGTCATAGATACACTAATATTATCTAATATAACCCATTTTCAAAATTTCCTAAATGTTCCATGCTGTCCCTTAGTGCTGTTTTCTTCCTTTCACAATCTAAGGTCACTTGTTGCATTTGGGTGTCAGTTCTTCTGAGTTTCCTTTAATCTAGAACAGTCCTAACTCTTGTTTTTCATAGAGTGACAGTTTTAAAGATTTCAGCTCAGTTTTCATAATGAGTTAGATTCAGGTTAATCTGCCCTTTCTTTTTTGCACATTCCTTCAGTAATATGGCTATGCAGAATCACTTGTTAGACAGTCTAGTCAGAAAACAGAGCAAATATTCTTAAAGCCCCTTGAGACCCCTTAAATTATTACTGAATAAGAAATGTGACTTTTTAGCAGTCAAATGAACTATCAGTTGGCCAAGAGAAGCAGCTTTGATCTGGGGTAGCTACACCCAACATCCCCCAAATCCTTCATATGCTCACTGACTTGAACAGATTCCCCTGCTCCTTTCCTCAAAGCCAGACTCAGAATGAACACAATGCTGCTTTACCTTATGTTCTGTCATTTTATGGGTCGGGAGTCTTCCTCTAATTCCAGGTCCTGCAGTGAGTGTGGCACAGGCAGCTGGCCAGCGTCTGCCTGTGCTTCTCCAGCTTCCCAAGACTAGTTACACATTAGAGGAGGAGGAGCAAGGAAGGAGCGGGGCCACTACCTAAAAGTCCAAGTCTAATCTTGGCAGATGCTGAACATTGATGATCTAATCAATAAATGCTTTGCCTCAGTGACCTGTGGCTTCAATGTCTTTCTTCCACCAGGAAGGAAAATAGGAGCAGGTTCTTTAGGCATAAGCTACAAACCAGAGGCGGTCACATTTTAAGGCATGTGTTAAGTGTGGTAGTAACCAGGAACAGGTGAAAGAGAAATCTTCAGGGTCTTTTGCAGAAGATGAGATACAGTGGGCTGCCATGCCGTGTTGTGAGGAGGACAGACAAAGACAGGGGCCTGGGAGGCACAGCGCACTCTACCCCACCAAGAACCTGTACCGTGGTGTTTGTGCTTTAGAGCTGGGCTGTGTGGCCAGGGTCTCTTGCAGGCTTGAGTGGTTACCTGAATGAGGTTCAGAGAGTTATGAACTTGGGTTTGAATCTCAACATTTTGCTCGTGGGGGGACCTTAAGAAAGGCCGGCTGTGCCTTAGTTTTTTCACCTGATAAAAATAACAGAATACACACCTTGTTTTGTTTGGCGGATTAAATGCAGTAATATACGAAAGTGTTTCGCATAGTGCATAAAAAGTGCTCAGCAAATGGTGGTTTTATTGTTTTACCATTATTATTAGTTCCGTGTATGTCAAGTGGCACTTGTTGGAGGCAGTAATGTGAAGTTCTCAAATAAATCTGCTCATACAGCTTGAGCTTGTGCCTTCTGTGTGTCCTCTCTGATATCCGATCCCTGTGGGGGCCCAGGCTATGTAAAAATTGATTGAACTTGGCTGTGCTTGGCGACTAGTGTCAGTGGTTCCACTGAGGCTCAGCTTGGTCGTTTCCCAGCAGAGGAAATGTCATGGACAGCAGCAAAAACAAACGGTTGTTATGAAGAAAAAGAAGGTGATAAAGTGACAAGGTAAAGAAGACTCAGATTTCATTTGTCATTTATTTCATCACCTTTGTTTCATTTCTGTCCCTTTGACAAGGTAACTCACCTGAGTAATTCAATTCAAACCACAAACTTATTAAGCCCAGCACAGCCCCAGGCTGTGAGATGCATGAGATGAATAAGACACTTAGGAGCTAATAATGTATAAGGAGAGACATACATAACGCAAACACACAATACAGTAATTTCTTAGTGGAAAAGCATGAACAAATATTACTAGCAACGATAGTTAATCTTTATTGAGTTCTTGCTTGGTGCCAGGTGCTGCTCTCAGCACTTTACAAGGATTAACTCGTTCAGTCATAACATGAGGCGCTCTCCGTTGCAGACCCAAGCTTTGGAGAGCAGCTGTGAAATCAGACTTTAAAGCCACACTGACGTTAGTGCATAGCCGGCTACTGGCTTTGCGCACCAGTTTCGGCTGAGGATGCGCACGCCCAATCGTCAGAGAGTGCTCTGTAATCAGGGGAGAATTCCTTAGCAATCATTTCCCAGTGACCTGACACTGCAGGAAAGTCTTTGTGCGGCTGTCAAAAGTGATAGTTACCCTCTGCTGTTTACCAACCTTTGCTTTTTCAATCTTCCTTTGAAGGGACGGCACTGGCCTTGAGAGCGCTGCGGGGCCGGTGAGCCTTGAACTTTTTACGCAGGGCGCAGCCCCGCCGCGAGCGCGCGCGCGCAGGAATTCTCTCCCTTGCAAGCATGCCCTGCCACTCGCTAGCCCAGCACGAGGACCTTGAGCTTCCTGGGCCAGCTTCGTCTGGTTTAGCCAAGGCTTCTCTTGTTCTGCTCTTGCTCGGAAGTGAGTAATCTCTGCTCCATTTAGGGATGGGCCGAAACTGTCTCCGGGGTGGGAGTGGAGGGATTCAGTTGCAGTGATTGCATTGATGGATTGAGCCCTCGGAGAACTGATAGTCCATTTCGGCCTCTCAGGAGAGTCGCCCTCCGCGCCCACCAGAGGAGCTGAGGGTCCGATTGCACGGAGCCGGCTTCGTGTTTCCCTAGCTGTGGGGTAAAGTCGGGCTTTTCTGCTGTTGGGATAGGGGCCGCTCGATGCGGTGCAGCAGCGCCTATGTTCACCCAGAGATCCCCGCTGGGGGCGGTGAAGCCAGTTCTGTGTGGTGGTTCTTTTGGCATCACACTTTAAGACAGTTTAGGTTACGTTCTAATTACTTCTCTGATTAATTTTCGAGATAGATGCCAAAGCTCCAGGCGGTGAGTTTCCAAGGACAGAAAAGAGCGCCCCCTCCATTTTTCATTATTATCCTTCCTTTCAATAAAATGAGAGTTTAGTTTATTTCTATAAATGAGAGGAAAGAAAACCAGCTGTTTCAGCATGCTGCATTCCTCTCTGATTGGGTCAGGTGTGGGTTAAGTGCAAAGGAACCAAATCAAATGAGTTCAAACAGGCCCAAGCCAGGAGTGCAACAGAATGCTGCAAAGTCCTAGTCCCTGAAGAAGGCCAGTGTGTTCGAACATTTCTGAGTCAAATTCGTCCCCATTGTAACCTTCCTATTCTTACCCTCTCCACACATTCCTGTCTGGTGCAAGCCACAAGCATCTCTCCTGAGTGTGACTGCACAGCCTCCCCCCTGGCCTCCCTGTCCCCATTCTTGCTGTATAGTCTGTTTTTGACAGAGCAGCCAACAGTGATTATTTATTGTTATTACCACTTTTTGCTAAGGAAGATTGGCCCGAGCTAACATCTGTTGCCAGTCTTCCTCTTTTTGCTTGAGGAAGATCCACTCTGAGCTAACATCTGTGCGGATCTTCCTCTATTTTGTATGTGGGTCACGGCCACAGTATGGCCGCTGTGGAATCGTGTAAGTCCTTGCTGAGAACGAACCCCTGCCGCTGAAGTGGAGTGTGCCGAATTTAACCACTGGGCCATAGTGATTTAAAAATTAACCCAGACCATAACACCTCTTGCTTAAAAGTCTCCAAAGTCTTCCCATCACCCTTAGAAGGAAACCCACCTTCCTTACCACGGCCTGAGAGACTGACTTGATGTAGCCTTCCCTGATGCTGAGACCTTCTCTCCTACTGCTCTCCTCCTCTTCTGGCCTCAGCCACACTGGCCTGAAACTTGTTTAATGTGTTCCAGGCTCAGCATCTTTGCACTGTTTGTACTCGATGGGCCTCTGCCTAGAGCACGGCCCCCCCCCCCGCCCCCCAGCACACCCCCCCCACCCCCGCCCGGGTTTGTACATGGCTGGCTCCTCTGCATTCAGTTGACAGCTCTGACCCTCCAACCAGGCTTCTTAAGGTGGATACCGCCAACGCCCTCCAACTCCTTCTCAAGCCTGTTACTCTGCTTTGTTTTCTTCATAGCACTTATACTTGAAATTTTATTTACTATTATTTTATTATTAAAACAGTAAATGTTAAATATTTAATTAATACATTAATAAAATTAGCTAAAATAGTAATTGTTTAAATATTAAAATTATTTTATTATTAAAATGTATTGTTTTATTGTTTACTTGTCTATTTATTATTGTGGTCCACTTTCCCCGCCATATTTGAGTTGCATGAATGTGGAGACCTTGACCAATGTTAGTCCATGGCTTTCTTACAATGGTGTGTGAGGCTGGCACTGGGACATCTATTGATTTAACATTCAGTGAATGCAGTATTTACTGAAGATTTTGCTAGGCATGGGTTACAGCAGTGAACAAAACAGATAGGGTCTTGTGGGGCTTACATTCTATGACAGAAACTAAATGAGTGCTGAGGAAGAGAACACCAGGGGGCACATACTTTGGAAAAGGTGCTCAAAAAAATGTTTTTTGAAGAGGTATCTTCTTAGTTGATACCTGAAGAATGGGCAGGCAGAGTGGAGGGGGAAAGTATGTGTAAACTTGAAGGAGGAAAGATCTTAGATTGAGGAATAAGAGAAATTTGTTTAAAGCAGGGTAGCAAGAGGAAGTGGAAAGGGATGCTACTGGGGTGATAGACAGCAGCCATGGTCATGTAGGGCCTTGTGGGCCATGGGCATGAGCTTGGATTCATGTGAAGGGCAATGAGAAGTCACTGGAGGGGATTAAGTGTGGGAGTGATAGGATCCAGTATATGTTTTAAGGTTACTCATGCTGTTGAGTGAGGGGAGGATTGGATGGGGGCATCTGTGACAGAGGAGGGACATACTTGCAAAGCTCTTGCAACAGTTCTCACTTGCTCTTGACTGCCAGAAATAATGGTGGTAGCAGGGAAAGAGAAGTAACAAATTCAAGATTCGTTTTGTTGGTAAAGCGGACAGGACTTTTTCATAATTGCTTTTGGGAGAGGAGGGAAAGCGAGAACTCAGAATGGCAGGGAGGTTTCTGGTGTGTTAAACTGGGATGACTATGATGCCATCTAGTAGTATAGGTGCTGCATTGTTTATTCACCCAAGTTGAGATCCCAGTTCATCTCCCAGACCTCAGGGAGGGCCACAATAAAATAATCAAAACAGGTATATTTTGTTCCATTTTTAATTAAAAATTAAACTTTTTGAGATAATTGTAGATTAACATGCAGTTGTAAGAAAGAATACAGAGGGATCCCATATACCCTTTACCCAGTTTCCCCCAATGTACCTATAGTACAATGTAAGGCTGTAGTACAATATCACGGCCAGGATATTGACATCAACACAGTCAAGATGTAGAATATTCCCATTGCCACAAGGATCCCTCATGTGGCCCTTTTATAGCCACAACTGCTTCCCTCTTACCTTTACTGACTCCCCAACTGTGGCAACCACCAGTCTGATCTCCATTTCTGTAATTTTGTCATTTCAAGAATGTTATATAAATGGAATTAGATAGTATGCATATTAGTCAGGGTTCTTCAGAGAAACAGAACCAATAGGATATATGTATATATACACAGAGAGAGAGAGAGTGAGAGAGAGAGAAAGACTTATTTTGAGGAACTGTCTCATGTGACTGTTGAGGCTTGGAGGGTCCAGTATCTGATGGGGGAGGCTGGCAAGCTGGACACTCAGGAATGAGTTGCAGTTTGAGTCCAAAGGCAGTCAGCTGGAGAATTCCCTGTTGTTCAGGGGAGGTCAGCCTTTTGTTCTATTAGACCGTCAACTGGGTGAGATGGATGTCACTAGATGATCGGAAGAGACCCACCCACATTCTGGAAGGCCATCTGCTTTACTCGAACTCCACCAATTAAATAGAAATCTCATCCAAAACATCCAGAATAATGTGGTACCCAAATATCTGGGTGCTGTGACCCTGCCAAATTGATGCATCAAACTGATCATCACAGCATGTAACCTTTGAGACTGGCTTTTATTGCTTAGTATAATTCCCTCAAGACGCATGTATCAATAGTTTGCTGGCT
Organism: Equus przewalskii; assembly: GCF_037783145.1. Classification (NCBI taxonomy): domain Eukaryota; kingdom Metazoa; phylum Chordata; class Mammalia; order Perissodactyla; family Equidae; genus Equus; species Equus przewalskii. The sequence continues at coordinate 13,007,102 of NC_091848.1, forward strand.
TTTATTGCTGAGTCGTATTCCATGGCATGGATGTACCACAGTTTGTTTAACCATTTACCTTTGAAGGACATCTGGATTGTTTCCAGCTTTTGGCTATCCCAAATAAAACTGCTATAATCATTCATGTTAAAAAAAAAAAAAACTTTTCGTGTGAACGTAAGTATTCTTTTCTCTGGAGTAAAGATCGTTGACAGCAGTTTCTGGGTCATGTGATAGCTGCATGTTTAATTTTTTAGAAACTTCCATTTTACATTCCCACCAGCAATGTATGAGTGATCCAATTTCTCTGCATCCTCACATTTGATGTTGTCATTATCTTTTATCTTAGCCATTCTAAAAGGTATGTAGTAATATCTTATTGGGGTTATATTTTGCATTTCTTTAATGGTTAATGATGTTGAACATATTATCCTTTACTTGTTTGACATCTGTATATTCTTTTTGGTGAAATGTCTTTTCATATATCATGCTCATTTTCTAATTGAATTACAGTTATGCATTGCTTAATGACAGCAATATGTTCTAAGAAATGCATTGTTTGGTGGTTTCATCATTGTGTGAACATCATAGGTCATACTTACATAAACCTAGAATGTATATCCTACTACAAACCTGGGCTATATGGTCTAGCCTACTGCTCCTAGGCTGCAAACCAATACAGCATGTTATTGTACTGAGTACTGTAGGTAGTTGTAACAATGGTAAGTACTTGTGCATTTAAACATAGAAAAGGTACCCTAAAAATACAGTATAAAAGATAAAACATGGGACACCTATGTAGGGAACTTTCCTTGAATGGAAGTTGCTGGACTGGAAGTTGCTCTGGGTGAGTCACTGAGTGAGTAGTGAGTGAATGTGAAGCCTGGGATCTTACTGTATACTATATAGACTTTATAAACACTGTATACTTAGGCCAAACTAAATTTATTTAAAAAAACATTTTTCTTTCTTCAATAATAAATTAACCTTAGCTTCCTGTAACTTTTTTACTTCATAAAATTTTTAATATTTTTTAACTTTTTGACTCTTTTGTAGTAACACAACTTAAAACACAAACACATGGTACAGTTGTACAAAAATATTTTCTTTGTTTATATCCTTATTCTATTTTTAAAATTGGTGGTTTTTTTCCACTTTTAAACTTTTTTGTTAAAAAATAAGACGCAAACACACGCATTAGCCTAGGCCTACCCCAGGTCAGAATCATCGATATCACTGTCTTCCAGCTCCACATCTTATCCCACTAGAAGATCTTCACGGGCCATAATGTGCATGGATTTGTCATCTCCTATGATAACAATGCCTTCTTCTGGAATACTCCTGAAGGACCTGCCTGAGGCTCTTGAGGAGGTGCCACTGTTTTCAGAAATATGTCCATGGGGTTTGCTTGGTTTGTTTCTTTTTTTCGTCTGTCGACACAAAATAACCAATAACCATTCTATAGATGAGAGAGATAAGGTGAGTTTTACTTGAGCCAGAGTGAGGATTATAACCCCAGAAGGCCTTTTCCAGAAAGGAAGAAAGCATTCTGGAGGAGCATGGTCTTCAGTACAGTCTTATATCTTTTTAGAACAAAGAACATACATTAAACATGCCCACGAGTTGATTCCTTGCTTATTTTTAACATCTCCTCCACCTTCATCTTTGTTCGTTTTGCTTCAGCCAACATGGTGCTTGAACACATCAAGCTAGCTCCTCTCTGTCTAGAGTACACTTCCCAGGATGGATGTCTCCTTCTCATAATTTAGGTCTTAACTCAGCTATGATACACCACAACCCCCACAGAGGCCCTCCTGACCATCATAGCTAAAATAGCACCTTTCCTCCAGTCACTGTCATGAATTCCCTATTATGACTTGTTCATTGCATTTATTAATACCTAAAGTTGCCTTCTTTGTTTACATGTTTATTTTTGGTCTCTCCCCTAATACAGTACAAATTCTTTGAAGGACAGACTGTATCTATCATGCCCGCTATTGTATTCCCAGCCCCTAGAATATTACTAGTACACACAGTAGGTGCTCGTAAAAGGTTGACTTAGTGACTTCAGGCTTTCCTGGGACTATTATATTTGTTGATTAATTCATACTTAGCCAAGACACACAATTCCCAGAAACCATTTCTACCTTATTCCTGGAGTAGACTGGTCTAGGTTTGAATCCCAGTTCCATCATGTTTAGCTTTGTGACTTTGGGAAAGTTACTTAAACTCTCTGTGTCATAGTTTCCTCACCTGTAAAATGGGGCACATAATGATGCCTCTCCCATCGGTTGGGTAAGGATTAAAGGTGTTAATACATGTAAAATATCTGGAATGCTTGGAAGTGCCATGCCCATAATAAGTATATGCTGCTATCATTATTACTGAACATAGGCTACATTGCATTAAAGGGCACCTTCACTTTGAAGATTTCCAATAAGGACATTGGGTCTCAAAGGATGATGATGCTTCAGGAATTCCCTGACCCTGATCAAAACATGGCAACTGATATGTGATATGTGTTGACCAACCCTATTTATTCCCTTTTTAATCAATGACACTTAGAATTAGTCCCAGGTAGCAGTTCAAAAACATCATCTCTTGCCCACTGAGAGTGAAAGGGAAGAAAATTTAATTATTATTATGGACTTCCCACTGTGGGGTTACTGACGAGCCACTTCAAACCTTGGAAGAAGCCACAGGACATTAGTGTCTTTTAACTGCAGCATTTTTCTGACAGTGAAAGATCTTGATATTATATTAAACCTTTAGACAAACAGCGCTTCAACAAATATTTATAGATTATCTTTTGTGTGCCAGAGCTGGAGATAGCAGTGAACCAATCAGATAAGCTTCCTGTCTTCCAAGAATTTACAATCGATAGGGATTGGGATCCAAGTTTTAGAGTCTATATTAATAGCACCTCGAATTTCCCCAAATAACCTGTGGAGGATGAGGTAGGAAATTAACAAATGTGTCAACAAATACATGGGAACAGTGAACAATTACTGTTGCAGTCACAAATATTTAACGAACACTTCCTAGGTACTAATACTTGTAGGTTCTAATACAAGTACAAGTAGGTTCTAATGACAACTGGGAAGAAAATCGACATAACCCCAGAGCTCATAGAACTTTGAAAAAATGTTGGCAAACAAGTGCTTAACGGGACTGGGCAGGATATGGAAAGGATGAAAATGGCTATGTGCTGTATCCTTCCAACACTGCTAGATTTTGTGTACTAAACAGCTACACATACTCTTCACTTTTTCAAAGAAATATACCTTTATCCATTTTTCTTAAAATGCAAGGTTCCCTTTGGTCTAGCTTTTGTTTTTCCTAATTTTGTTAGAGACGATCTATCTCATTTCCCTCTTTACTGTGAGAAAAACAGCAGCACACATATAGTGATGAATGGCAGCTGACACTTGGCTTCAGCCTCAAAGAGTAATAGAGAGATTTGAGTTCTGTGACAAACTGGAGAGTGTGTTCTTTTGGGGGGGGCGTAGCGCAGCTGCTACCTGATTCCAGATGATTTTACCATCAGACCAGGGATTTGTGTTGTCAGAGCAAATGTAAGCCATAAGTAAATGGTGGGTCGATTATTTGGAGTTCTTCCAGAGCTGATGAACCCAAGACAAAAAGATGGAGGAGAAAATCTGGGGGATTTAAAGGCATGGATTGACTGAGCGTGTTCTTTTTCCTTGGTGTACTCTGAGGATGGTTCTAGACCTATAGATTCCAGAAAACTAATCATAGTCTGTAATCTAGATTATCTAGTTCTATGTTATTCACTGTGTGTTTTCTGTCTGTCATTCCTAACCCCCTAGAAAAGCTTTCAAGGGGAACTAAGAGATGAGTCATTGACTACCCTGAAAGGCTAGTGGGGACGCTGAGGACCCAATGTCAGCATCGTGAATTTTGGGGCACTTGAGTCTGTGCTGTGGAGAACTGCTCATGTGGAGCCTCTTGTTTTATTGCTAACTTTGGGGATGTGGATTTATTTTTAAAGGAGCCTGCAGTTTTATTTCAGGAAAGGTAGGAGATTTATAAGTAGGACAATTAAGAAGAAGCGATGTGAAATACAGAAACCCTGCTTCTCTCATCCACACTCACTTGAGTGTGCCCACATAGCATCCATGAAAGATTCCTGAAAGTCCAAGTCTTTCAGATTCAGCGTAGTTGGACTGAAACAAATTGCTGGAACCTTGTTCATTTGTGTTATAGTTGTGTTAATGATGATCGTCATAACTAATAATCTTATCAACTTTCACTTTATAATGAATATGATCTCATGGGATCTTCATAATACATTCTGAAGTAGGTATCATTATTTTTCTCATTTTACAGATGAAAAACCTGGTATTCAAAGGCAGTTTAGTGATTTGTTCAAGGTCACAGGATTAACTAGGGACTGAGTTCCGAATGAACTCAGATGTTTGGCTTCAGCTGTTTCTTCATAGCCTACTATCTTTGTTACTGTTCAGGAAGCCACTTATAAAGATTGTCATCCATGTGATCCACACCACAGTTAATGTTGGGCTCTCTCTACATTCAAATGTTATGTGGCCTAAATTATTCAACAATCAATAACTGGATTCTTGACCATTAAGGGCAGGAGCAAATAGTTGTTTACACTACAAAGCCATTATTATGTTTTCCACCAAGTCTAGAGACCCTCACACCTACTCCTTCTCCCAGTTCTATCCACAATCCTAACAGAAATTCATCTATTGTATGGAGGATCTCCATACAGTAAGAATTCCTATGATATCCTTCCTTGAGAAAAGATAAAATGAGGACTTCATTGAATGTATTGATGTTGAGCATTTGACATTATTTAATTTTAGAAGACATTGCTTTGAGTAAACAATTTAGAGATAATTTAGTGGCCACAAAAATGTTTCAAATTCAAACCTTACTTAAACTTTGTGTCCCTAAGCAATGTAAGGCAATTGGGCCGATAATATTAGACCCTTATTTCTTGGAGTAGGTTTTAGGGATAAATAAGCCATGAGCACTAAAGCGTGAGCTTTGTTGCGATAGATTCAAAGGAGAGAGTTTGGTAAAGAATAGATATTTCTCTGATAGTCAGTCGTGTCAGGGTGGGTTGGGTACGGCAATAGGTAGAAGAGAAAATGGAATCTGCGTCTCCAAGAGGGCCTGCTGAGGCTGGAATATGTCAATGGTGCTCTGGGACCCACCTGACCTCTTGGACTTCCCCTGGAAATAAACCTTGGCAGGGCTCCAGGGAGGTCAAGTTGTGGTCCAGGTGCAGTCATGGTCTCTATTTCCAGCCACCTCCATGGCTAGGTGAGCCTGCTAGGATTTCAGGAAGTGTGTCCAATGCTGGGACTAAGAGGGAAGAACATGGGGCCGTTTCTTGGTGCTAATTCTGCTTGTGGCAGCCAATAAATTGGCCTATTTCCTTTATTCTTTTTTTCCCCTTCTTTTAAACTTGCCTATATTGGGGTCAATTGAATGGATCTACATAGATGGTTTAGGAAAGAATTGGTGGATTCTTCTGGCTAGCTCAGTGGTCAGCTGGAGAGACTCAATCTAGGGTAACAAACCCAGATGTACACAGAGGCCTGGGAGACCTCTTGACCCCATCCCAAAGGCAGACCTGTGGCCACCAGGTGCAGGGCAGAGGAAGTAGCCCTGGTCACTGGGGCTGTAACTGACAAGACTTCTTGGACAGATGTAACTGTTTCAGTTAGCTAGGTGTCTTTCCAATCTACCACCCCATTTGAACCTTCTACTCTTATTTGTTTAGCTAATTTCCGTCATTTTGCCTTCTCCCCAAATTTGTCCCCTCTGCCATGTTAAGATGAAGTTTTAATTTACTCCTCAAGAAGCTTCCTCTTAGTTTGACCTCTTCAGTATGGCATAGAAGCCTATAGACAAGTGACATCCAATTCCTCAGGCCAAGCTTAGGCATCTGGATACCCTTTTCCAGCACCATAGCCCTCTGCTTGTCTAAGAGATAGTATGAGAAAAAGACCAGCTATGTCACCACTTCTGTCAGGTCAGATGATGCCTGGTTGGCCCCCTTAGGCTGTTGCCCATGGCTTTGGAAAGGAATAAGAGTTTCCCCTTCCTGGAATGGTTTTATGTCTCTTTTGAACCCAAGGCACCTTCTAAAATGAATTCATGCCACCCACTCACAGGGTTTGGAGCACTGGACTGGAGTCAAGAGATGTCATTTGGGCCTTCTGTCTGCAAGGGTTTGGCCATTTGACCAAGGCCAAGTCTTGTTTAACCTCTCTGGGCTTCATCTGTACAACAAACTAGATAATCTCTGAGTCTCTTCACGTGCACGGTGGAGAGTGTATGTGACACATGGGATTGTTGTGAGAATTAAAGAAGATAGTATGGATACAGAGCTTAGAACAAAGCCTAGCACCTAGTAAACGCTCAGTAGACATCAGCTGTTATTCTTTTTCTACTCTCTATTTCCATAATTCTTTGTTCTCAATTTAACATCTTCTCCAAAAGTTAATATGGGGTCCTGTGACCCCGTGAGTTGACTACCTAGGTGAGTTCTGCTCCTTCATTTAGCTTGGAGTTGTGATATTTGGCAATGAGGGCAGTTTTCATTAAAAGAGCAAGGGGCCACCTACTGAGTGGGCAGTCTTCTGGGTTTGTGCCATTCATGTCACGGAGGTTTGACAATCTCTGGCAAATTCCTTTGACAGATGCGTATCTCCGGCAATTTTTCAGTGAGCACTATCCCAAATTAATTAATCATCAGACAGTTCAATCTAAATTGAATGGTGCTGCTGCATGCAGAAAAATTTTGTTTGTAATTCTTGAGTTATCTCAGTTTAAATTAAGTCTATTAAAATTCTCTGTTCCTAACTGTTTTTCAATCAAGTATGCCTAAATGGCCACAATACTCTGCAGTACATCTTTCTCTTATGAGTCTGAGTCTCTTTAATGTCTGGGGGTTAATCATTTTCAAACAGTGTTTGTGCTATTTTCTATCATTGCCTTCAATACCATTTGCTGCTAATTTGCGGGGTGCTAAAGGAGGCTTATGAGGTTGACATAAAAAAGTGGGAGCAAAGATCATCACTGAGGTTTAACAAACAATGTTGCTTGGTTGACCAATAGGTCACCAATAAAAGGAGCAGTGTCAGGGAGAAATGGTTCTCGTGACAGCTGTTTACCAGACGCAGAGGAGTTCCAGGAATGTACTGTCACAAGCAGATGGTGCAACTCGGTGGTGGACGAGTTGTTGACCCACGTACTTCTTTGTCTCATAGATCTCTAAGTGACACAGACAGTTTTAATTTATTAGCCCCATTCTCCTCAGAAAATCCCTAGTGCTTAGAAGCACCAAATGTGGGCCTCTGGCATCTCTTCAGAGACATTGAGAGTCAGTGGCAAGACTGGTCAAAGTAAGCCCAAGTAGAATTTTCCTCTCTTGCAGTTTGAAGTCATGTCCTCTCTTCGAGCAGGGCAAGTGGGTTTGGTCGAGCACTTTGTGATGGTTGGTGGGGAGAGGAAGCAGTGTTAATTTTTCTTCAGTGATTTAAATGAGCATATCAAAAATGGAAGGTCAGTAACTCTGTGTGACTGCCACATGGGTGGAGTCTTCCCTCTCACTTCCCTCACTCCTTTTTCTTCTCTCTTCCCAAACTCTCCTCAGGGGGCCTATGCTGAACTGAAGGGGGAAATTGCTTTGTTTTCCTACAGCAAGAGCACAGGTGCCTGTGCCTGGTACTCTGACTCACCTGCCGGATTCCAGGCAAGGCTTATGGGTGGGATCTGTTGTCACACACCAAAGCCATTGTCTCTGTTTTGCCACTCATGGGAGCAGGATGAAGAAGGTCGGGAAAGTGGCTTGATGGAGAGGAAAGAGTGCAGTCCTAGGAGTCTGGAGTGAGCCTTCTTGTTCCCCCGCTGTTGCAGCCCTCAGGCCACCTTGAGCCACTCAGCCACTCAGGGCCGTGGTCTCTGAGGGGTTAGACTCTGAGGATCCTTATAGATATACATTTTTGTCCTTTCAAGACATGGTGGATCACAGCCAAGATAGGGGTAGGTTTCTTGCTGATGGCTTCACACTTAAGGGCAAAGAGATGGTCCAAGTGTTCCACAGCTAAGTGTCCTGAGTGACAAATTCTATTCTAGTTCTTTTCTGGTGATTATCGCCCTAGCCAAGAGACAGCTCCAACGCTAAAAAGTCCTTGATCCTGTTGTCCTCATCTCATAGCACCCAACCTGATTCATCCTGTCCTTACTCACATTTTCCTTGCCTGGTGAGAATTCACTTGGCATTTTAGTCCATCAGTTTGCTGCTGCGGAGCCGGTTCTGCCTAGGAGATAACTGCTCCAGATGCCAAGGCACTGGAAGATTGCTGTCTGGAAAATTTATTGGGTAATGAAATAAAAAAGCAACTCAAATACCAGACGTACAAGGTAATGCTTTTTCTGATTGTCATTGCTAACTTCCACGAAGCTTATAGCTGGAACATTGTGGGACTGTAGGAGTAAGAAATAGATCAGGGAAGACACTGTGGATTTACCAGAGAAACCACTGCTTGACTGGTAAGGTTAAATTTGAATCTAAAAATGGACATTCCTGTAAAGTATCTCTCATTAAGGTAGGGTTGCATTCTTTTATTTTAAGCATCAAAGCTGAAGGAATGAAGCAAGCCAATGCATGCATGTAACATGGGAATATAAACCCAAGAGCACCAGATAGAAATGTGCATCAAACAACAGAAAGTCAATACAAAGTAACTTGGTTTTTTAAAAAAGAGGAAAAAGGAAAAAACATGATTTTGGGTATTGAGGGTGGCATAGGCATTTTATAGATATTCTTTTCCTCGTTAGATATATAGATATACGTATTTAAAGTATTCTTTGTATGTAATGATTCCTCTAACTTTTCTCTTGATCTTATGGGCATTGTAAGAACAACTATGCACAAAGTTTACAGAGAGCTTTCCCATTTGTGATCAACAAACTGTTTCCATTTGTTGATCAACATAACACAATTGTGAGGTGGGCTGGAATGGTCTCATTATCCCCATTTTAGAAATAAGAGAACAGAAGATTGGAGAGGTCTGTTTGCCTAGGGTCACCCAATTCTCACCTCGTATTCTGACTTGGGGTTCTGTTCTTCCGTCTATTTTAGGACGAAAGTCCCACTTCTCAGCTTTCCCTTTTTCACATGTTCTTTTAGTTAAAGCCGAGGAACAGCCTTCTCCCAGGGTGATCACTATGTGAATCACAGTCTTGACTCTAACGTCTCGGGAACGAAATGCTCTTTGATGAGATGCTGCTCAGGTGTTCTTTATTTTAAAGAAGAAAGTGCTCTTCACACATTGTTATCAGAGTGGTTTGGTAGACAGAGCACTAGACTGCTAACCAAAAGAACTGGCTTCTTATTTAGGTTCCACCACTGCCCATCCTAAAATCTTGAGCAAGTTATGTCTAAGTCTTTTCATCTCAGCGTCCCCATTTACAACATGAGGGGATTAAATAGAAGGAGCTCTGAATTAATATTAAAATTATGGGGAAGTAATTTAAAATAGCATGGAAAAATAATTAGAATGCATAATTAAAAAAATAATTAGAACATATAAGAAATAGGTGAAACCAATAAAACAAACCAAGAGACCAAGAAGTTAAGAGTAAAAAAAGAATAAAGTGCATATTAAAAACATATAAATAGAATGTAAACAAAAAGAGGAAAAATGGTTAAAAACAACATACAAAAGTAAATGCAGACATTTAAGCAGACAAACATTTAAAGAAGGAGAACAAAAAAGTGAATGGCTAAGTCAAAAGAAATTAGAAGTTGGGTATGAAAAAGATAAGTATTAAAATATGTAGTAATAGAAATTTTTATCCCAACCTAAAACTAAGAGACAATAAAAAGGGCCGTTAAAATAAATGGAGGTTTCAAAATTTGAGGAAGAAAAGGGGTGCACATGAAAAAAAGAAAAACAGTTCAAAGCATTATAAGTAAGAATAGCAAAGTATATGAAAATAAAGCAAAAATAATGACAATAATATGTACTTTTAAAAGGGTATATTTCACAAGTAAAAGGTATTATTAAGTTAATTGCAAGAAAATGAGAAGAAAACGACCTGCTTTATAAGAGCAGGCAGGTGTCCTGGGACTTTAGCAGGCCCTCTGAGCTGAGGCTGCATGTGTCGAGTGTCCAAGTAGGAAGCTCAGGCCCCTTACGGCTTGTAAAGCTCTCGGCTGTCAGGAGGAGTGTGCCCCCAGTGACAAAGGCCCCTCAGGAAGTTTCACTGTAGATGTGGAGTGAGGTCGATGGTCCCGATAGGCCATCCCAAGTGGCTGGTCACAGCAGCCTCTAGGCAACTCTTTCTTCTCAAAGCCCTACATGGGACAAAAGACGGTACCAAGACACCTGCATGACATGAAAAACAGGTGGTGGTTTGGACACACTTCTGGTTTCTATACAAGCTGAAAACACGCAGAATTGTTCAAAGGGGAAGAAGGAGAAACTCCAGACGTGTAGCGTTTCTCAAAGTGTGTGATTGACTGGGGGGTTGTTCAGGACGATGGGGTCAAAATTACAGATTCCTGCTCACAGGAGCTTGAGGATGTTCCAGAAGTCTGCCTTAGTAACAAACATGCAGGTGATTCTTATGATCAGGAGAGTTTGGGCTAGTAGGGCCACAGGACAGATTTATGCTTTAAAGCTGGGGTCTAGGGAAGAAATTTGGGGGCTTAGTTCTCCAGAGAGCAGCTAAAAGAATGCCCAGAATTACCTACATGAAATGATCCACTCATGGGCCTTCCACCACCAACACAGGGGAATCACTAACTGATGGTGTTATTCATTCACCAAACGTTGCCCACGGGGGCCAGGGAGCTGGCTGAATCAGGATTCTGAAACCCCTGGGGTCTCTGTCCAAGGCTGGGCTTAGTGGTGAAGAGACTATGCTATACATTCCTGTAGTTAGGTGATTGTTTTTCCTGCTCCACCAGCACTTTCTCTAGTCATGATGAGCATGCCGTTTCTGTGCCGCATGCTCTTCATTCCTCTGTGCCTTTGCTCAAGCCGCTCCCTCGTGCTGGAATGTCTTCCTCCCTTTTTCCTGTCCCCTAGTCTGGTAAAGGCCAGCTTCTCTGGAAACTCTCCATAACCCTTCCAACCAGAGGTCCTCTTTGGTGTCCCACTGCTGTCCTCGCATTCCTCTAACAAATGCTAGGCTCTGCTCTGTGCATGTTTGTATTCCAACCCCTGCCTTCCCCATCGACCCTGCAGCATAAGGAGACTGCAGCTTCTTAAGGGCAGGGATCATTTCTTCATCAGCTGTTTTACTTCAGCATCCTGTGTGGGGCATGCTATGGAATAGGTAGCTGATAAAGAAATGGCTACTTTGCTTTCCTTCACACAGAAGCTACATCCTGGGTTTGCTTTAGTGGCTCCTCGAAAGTCAGATCATAGCTGTCTCAAGTACTTTTAAAAATAAGGTGGCATAGGGGCCGTCCCGGTGGCGCAGCGGTTAAGTTCGCACCTTCCGCTTCTCGGCGGCCTGGGGTTCGCTGGTTTGGATCCCGGGTGCGGACATGGCACTGCTTGGCAGCCATGCTGTGGTAGGCGTCCCACGTATAAACTAGAGGAAGATGGGCACGGATGTTAGCTCAGAGCCAGGCTTCCTCAGCAAAAAGAGGAGGACTGGCAGTAGTTAGCTGAGGGCTAATCTTCCTCCAAAAAAAAAAAACAAAACAAACAAACAAACAAACAAAAATAAGGTGGCATATAAACAGGGAAAACATAAAAATAGTGTGATGATATTTTTTGAGTTGTCTAACATCTGAAGGTGATAACGGTAGCCTTATTAAAACGAACTGAACCAATGACCATTAACATAATCACGTAGCCACATTAAAACATTACTGTAAAATACAACCAAGACACAAATAGGAGTTCTTAAGGAAAATGTTGACAGCTACATTTTCCAAATTATGGACCAAGGACCTGAGCAGGGCTGGGAATGTAGAGCTCTCACAAGGGGTCCAGCGACCCATGTGTATGACAAACATTGTTTGTAGACCAAATAAGTGACTCACATGTATATGTACCTTTAAAAAATGAATATAGCTTATAAAATGCAGTTTCATTTAAAAGTGCTACTGAACGTTTTGCTGCTTTTCAGTTTCTTAGGTGGATACGATGGGAAGTCATCATGTTGAAAAAATTGGGAACTACCGGCTGATGAGTTGGGTGGGATGCTGTTAGCTGATGACTTCTGTTTTGCAATGTCTGCCATCTCATAGTGTGTCTATTTTGTGATGGCACTGGGGCCTGTAGAAGTTCCTTGAGTTCTGCCTGAGTTTAACCAGCACTTACCTTGATAAAGCCAGCAACATGAGTCTAAATCACTGACACTATGTGGGGACTCTGCTTTGTTCCTAATGCTGGATGATGCTAGGTTTTTTTCCTTTCTATATTTATTACATCAGTTTTTGGGATGGGCAGCATATTTCTATACCGAAAAAAGATTTGGACTTTTATAAGTACTCTAGAGCTGTTATTACCACATTTTGTGGATTTCACTAACCAGGGCAATTTCAAAAACAAAACAAAAGCCTTCCTCACCCAGCCCCAAATTTTGTGAGGACTGAAAAAAAGGCAGCTCACTTTTAATTCTGTCACACCAGAACATTTAATATAATGAACGGCTGTATATTATCAGCATCAGCTCTTGAGTACATCTTAATGCTATAAAATGAGAGCATGCCATCTCCAAATAAGACTGTCTGTAAATGAGCTTTATGGAAAACTTACTATATAGTTGGTTTTGACTAGTTTTCCTTGAACTCATGATAACTTTGGCCTGCCCTGGTTGATGGCCCTCCAATTATGAGTGGCTCCTAGTAAGGAGGAAGGATGAGGTGGGGGAAAAGCATCAGGTTGACCTGAGGTGGTACTGTTTCTTTCTGCTCCAGTGATGCCTTCTCACTCTAAATTCCCCAGTCTTTCAACTGCTATCTCTTTACTGAGTTTAATAATATAAGATACCCTGAGATCATGAAGCATCGGGTGTAGGGCTGAAAAATTTGATCAGACCATGATGCTGCTAATCCATGTCCTCATGACATCATTTAGTAAAAACTAACTTTGAACTTCGAAAACCAACATGACTATTTCTTGAAGGGAGGCGACTCTGTCAAATTGTTATTGTCATAGAACATGGACTTAGTTGCTTATGGAAATATAAAAAAATGTGAAAAGCTGCTGATACTCAATTTTAAAGAAAACCAACACTCTAAAATGTTTTTTCACATAAATTATTGCGAACTCATTTTAATATCATTTCTTGTGTCTTAACAACTGGAGCTTGCAATATCTAGACTAGCCATAATGACTGGGACAGATTGGGCATTTCTTAGAATCTGTTTCATGTTCTCCATCTGTAACTGGAACCAATGCCCTGTGTCTTTTGTAAAGACTTCAAGAATCTGCAGCTAAGCACCATGGAAGCCCCTAATGGTTTTGGTCCTGGAAAAGGTTGATTAAGACCTTAACCCTGGCTATTTAACATGAACTACGCATTATCTTTCATCTCAACAAAAATTGTGAAAAGATACAGAAAATGATAGAGGAACAAAAAAATTCTTTCACCGTTGTTACTTCATATTACAGCATTTCATTATCTTCTTCCTTTATTTTTTAAAATATTTCTTTTATTAGGTGAGCAGGAAAATACATAATTGAACAAATTAAAACTACAAAGTGTGCCCTTTACAAGACTGAGGGAAACAATAAATTCATCAGAAGGCATGTGTCAATTTCCTACAATGAAATTTCATGCAACAACATTCAGTGGAGCTGAATATATACAGATGTTAGAGGCTGCCCAGGGAGGCCTCAGAACTATTGTCACTTGGAAGAATGATGAGACCCAAATGTCACTAGGCTTTCTTGAAGCTGCATTCGGCAGGAGGACATTTTACTGTTTATTTCTTGCTTTAGAAAAAAAATTCTTGCTGTCAGTTTTAAACATTTAGACCAGAAAACAAAATTCAGAATCCTCACCCCACCCATTAGCTCTGCACTTATTGCAATACCAGTAGCTTAAAATGGATCATTATCTGTATAAATGTAAGAAATGCTGCTTTTTTCAAGGTTCTATATGACAGCCTCTCCTCTAACCCTGCAGCTGGGCCTGTTAAGATGATTCACGGAGCAGGAAATTATAGCAAGGATCATAGTTAGGTGTTTTCCATCCACAATAGCCTTCGAGGAAAGAAAATCCATAGGCTTTTCTATTTTCTACATGAAAGCAAACCTATGCTTTTATGATATACACTTTGGACACAGCTTTTTGTTTTCATATTGAAGTGAAAATAACCATATAGTTCTATACCTTTTTTCCATTGCAAAACTCTGTTATTATTTATTTTCATTCATTCATTCATCCAATAAATGCTTAGTGAGTGACTACTATTTGCCAGGCATTCTTCTAAGCATTGGAGATAGACCAGTGAACAAAGCAGAGGTTGATACGTGCTATGAAAGGCAATAAAGCAGAAATGAGTAGGGAATCGGAGGTTATTTTTTATAGGCCTCTAATAGTAAAGAAATATTTGTGCAGAGACTTAAAGGAAGGAAGGAGTAAGTCACACAGACATGTGGGAGAAGAGCTTTCTAGACAGAGGAAACACCCAGGGCAAAGACCCTGAGACAGGAGCAAGCTTTGAGGATACTTTTGGTGAAGGAAGGGGCAATGTGGCTGGAGCAAGGTGAACTAGGGAAATAGCAGATGAGGTCAGTGAAGTGGTAGTGGAGGTTGGGTATAGGGCAAAGGGTAGGTCAGATTAATTAGGGCCTTATAGGCCATTGTAAGGATGTTGACATTCTGAGTTAGAAGGAAAGGCATTGAGGACTTGAGCAGAAAAGTGGCATAACTTGGTATGTTTTAAAAGTGTCTTCTCAGACAAGAAGTGGCATGGGCTCATATCAGATTCTGGATATATTCTAAAGATAGGACAAACAGTATTCTTCTTTTAATGGTTAGGATGTGGTATGCGGAAGAGAAAAATTAAGGATAACCACAAGATTTTCTGGTTTGGAAGAGTGGAATTGCCCTTTACTGACACACGGAGTAGGATGGTGTAATGGGAGTAAAATGGTGGGTGGGGAGAAAATTAGTTTTGGACATGTCAAGTTTGAGATACCAGTTACACATCCAAATGAAGATGTCAAGTAGGAAGTTAGACATGTAAATCTGATGGTCAGGAAAGAGGTTAGCGATGGAGATAAAAATGTGTGTATTGTCAGTATATAGATGGTTTTTAAAGCTCCAAGACTGGAAGAGATCACTTAGAGAGGGGATGTCCAGTGCTGGGCACTCCAGGAACTCAGTGAAGGAGGCTGAGAAGTGGCCAGAGAGGTGAAAGAAGAACATGAGAGGCATGTCCCAGAGCAGAGAAAGTATTTCAGGAAGGAAGGCATTATTAACTGTCAAAGACTGCAGAGAAGTCAAGCAGCCTGAAGTCACAGACATGACCATTGCATTTGAAAGCATGGAGATCACTGGCGTCCTTAGCAAGAGCTGTTATGGTAAGGATGAAAGCCTGATTTGAGTTGGCTCAAGAGACCAAGGAAGGAGCGGAATTGGAGACAGTAAGGATACACAACTCCATCTGGGGAGATTTTCTGTGAAAGGGAGCAAATAAGTAAGATGGTAGTTAGGGAGGGCAGTGGGACCAAGGAGGGTGTTTTATAAGATGAGAGACAGTAGCATGAATGTAGTGAAATTTTCCAACAGAATGGAAAAGTTGGTGATGCAGGAGAGAGGGCGAGAGTGTTGCAGCAATGGCCTTTATTTGGTGAGGTTGGATGGGATCTTCCTAGAGCAAAGGGGAAGAAGTGCCTGCCATCACTTGGGGAGCTAGTGTAGTAATTGGTAATGATAAGTCACATGGGTCAAGATCAGGACACTGAGAAGCCAGGGTATTTGTAGGATTGTCTAAGCAGATATAGAAATCACCAAATATGAAGAGAGGGTGGTTTTGGAGATAGTGACAGTGAGCCAAGAGCTAAAATACTTAAGCAATGATGAGGAGTGACTGAAGGTAACAAGAGACTTTAAAGCTGATGGCAAGAATGTCAAAGCATTGGGTATTGAGGAGGAGGGAGGGATAATATTATGGAAGTGGCAATGAGGAACAAGCAGGCGTCCTACTACCATTAATGTTTTATTATTCACATTTTGACAGAGAGAACATAAAATAATATATTCCAGGGTGTGGCAGTGACTGTATGGGAAAACCGTGGCTTAGAACGCACCAGATCATTTCCAACTGCTGCTTGGAACAGCTGTAGACAACAATAACTGAAGGTTTTTTGTATGCAGGAAAAAAAAAACTACTTGAAAGTAACCAAAAGGTTCAGACTAGAAAATATGCCAAGAAGATTTTCTTCTTTTACATTCTGACACAGGTGAGACTCCTCCAGTTTCAGCACATTTTTGACAATTTAAAACACTTTAGGAAACTGGAGATTTAAACAACATAAACACTTGTAGGCATAGCAAAATGATAGTTTTCCCTTCCAATATTATAAACTTGGCATCTCTACACTTATGTTAACATTGTAAATAAGACAGCTAAAATGCACAAAAACAGTTTCACAACATCCAATTTTAAAATTCATCCAAGCTGTCATCCTTTTTTCCTGCTGCAGATTTATTTCTTGCTGTCACCTAACATTTGAAATTCTGATTCAGGATAACGTCTGAGGTTTTTAAATAAACCATAATATAGTATTATCATTCCTTAACACTAACCCCAGGGAAAGAGATGAGGAAGGGGACATTGGGGCATGGATATTTGCTATATACAAATAATGATCCACTGCTGGAAATGAAAACTCACCTTTCCACCAGCATTTGCTCAGCCTCAACAGTACAGTGCAACTCGGTGCTGATAAAAATAAACCATCAAAACCAAACCCTATCACGCAAGGAGTGGAGTTAGTTTGAAGATGTCTACACAAAGCCAAATCTGGAAACTTTGGAACATTTCTAACTATATT
Source organism: Equus przewalskii (assembly GCF_037783145.1). Classification (NCBI taxonomy): domain Eukaryota; kingdom Metazoa; phylum Chordata; class Mammalia; order Perissodactyla; family Equidae; genus Equus; species Equus przewalskii. The sequence goes on from NC_091848.1 coordinate 13,024,120, forward strand.
TTCTAGTCTTCCTCTAAATGTTTGGCATCATGGACACAGAGTCCAAGATTTTGATCTAGATTTAAAATATCTCAAAACTTATCCAGGGACTTTTGTTTTAAAAATGCTTTTATGAGGATTTTTATTTTGGAGTATTCTGTCTCTTTCTGGAATGGTAGGCCTAGAAGGACATGTAAAGTTCAAAGCAGAGAGTTATGGTCTCCTATTGTTTAATGCTGTGCAGATTTTTGACTATTCTAATTTCCTATGGAAAAATTCCCTGAACAATGATACAGTATGGAAATCAAACAACATTAGAATATGTTTAGTAGAAATGTACAAATGGTCAGTTTTGAACTTGCAAATTCTCAGGAGGTTTTCTTCTTTGCTGGGACTTCTGAAGAGATCAGTTTATACTCATTTTGAGACCCATGAATGAACAGCCCACTCGAGGCTTCCTGATACTGCTATACTGGTCAAGGTCAAAATATAGTGGCATTTATGAGAAATATTGGCAGGTAAATGAAATCGAATTTGGACTTTTGGATTTTATGTTGTAATTATGTAGTCTCAGGGGAGGTCTGTTTTGGGTTTGTTTGTTATACATCGTTAGATTTGGTTAGGTTTAAATTTTTGAGGAATGAAAAGTCACAAGGAACTAACAAGTCACAGAAACTGTTGAGATGGTCAGGACACAGTATCAGAGGGGATTTGGGAATATCGGGTGCAATTCATTCAGAATTGTCATCAGCGTGTTGTGGATATTCTCCTGTTTTCCTCCAGTAGATTACAAAAGTTTGCTCAGTAGTTGTATCTTCTGTCTTAAAAATAATGTAGCACATCTTTTAAAGCAATCGGCACAAACGCAAGTGACGCTTGTTCAAGCAGACTTTCAAAGACAGCACACACTGTTAACACAGAGAGCTCTTCCACATTTCAAGAATACAGTGACGGGAAGTGCAACACATAATAGTAGGGGAAATATGTATATTTTTTAACTTCATGGAATGTGAGGTCAGACTTCAGCGGCTTCCTTGTCTGGCAATGGACAAAACCAAAATAGCTCTGGCCTGAATTTCACATCTTTTTCTAACCTAATGCACGGAAGGGACCAGAGACACCAATTATCAATGAGTCACAAGAGCAGACAGAAAACTGTTAGTAGGTCTTGACAACCAGGAATCAGGATGTTTTGTAAAGATGTGTACTTGATGCAAAGTATGTAAGGAGTATATCTTAGAAAGCTAACACCTGTCAATGTGTTAGAAAAATGGCGTCCCTGTCCAAGTGGCCTTGTGGGATTTCATCAGTACCTTAATCCACACTGCTGCAATAGCACTAGGGCTTCTTGAAGCATTGTTTAAAAGTCTTCAAGAAAAATGAGATCTATTTAAATAGACATTAGACTTTGTGTGGAACTTAGTGCAAGATGTCTTTATTTATATTGTGTGCAACGACAATGGTCTGAATACAACTGGCATAGGGAGGACACTCATCATTTGAAGGGATCTTATAGGTCATCTGTTCCTACCTCCCACTGGATGCAGGAATCCTTGCTCCAATGTTCTGGACTGGCACCTAGGAATGATGGTCACCTACCAGACCGTGGACTTAAACTATGGTGTGGGCAGACCCACCCAGTGGATTTTACTGCATGATTATCAATTCACAGCAGCAAGGACTGAAAAGATCTAGTGAAACTTACTTAGGGGGAGGGCTCAGTTTCTCTTTGTAGGAAAATAAAGATAAAATGAGCCAGTTCTAGAAACAATATCTCCTACAGGAAGAACTAAAACTAAAAACTGAAACTAATCAGTTTCAAAAACTAGTTTTAAAACTAAAGAAACTTTTATTAGGATGGATGAAAAGCACAAACCTCCACCTGCCAAAAAAAAGAAAAAAAAAAGAACTACGGAAACCAAAAAGTTGGGAATTGTTACGAGCTACAAGAACAGCATTCTGAAATATTTTGCATGACCTAGACCTCAGAATGTCAGGGCTAGGGCTTGTTCTGATGGAGGAAAATATATTTTTGAAGATAAAAGCTTCAAAGAATTCTTTAGATATCTTTTAAGGAGCACAGATTTGTGGGGGGCCCTTTTAAATTTGGTTTTGCTTTGTACTCAGTGTAAAATATCTGTACAAAAATATAAAGTCATGGCTTGATGTTTAACGTCTGTGTTTTATTGTTGTTGGCACCAGAAAAGCTCATGTTCTATGTTATGTCACTGTACATACTGTAAACAAGACTGCATTAATAGTTTTATGAGTTTTTGTTTCAATGAATCTAGATTTTAAAAAATACATTCACAAACTACCTTATGTTTAAACACAATGATTCCCTTTTATTTCTTAACTGTACCCAAAATCCCACAATAAAAAAATCATTTAAAGCTGTGTGTTTCAAACTTATCACTTAGAAATAAAAACAAAACAAAACATAAAAACAAAGATCAATTTGCAACATAATTTAAAGAAGCTTCTGGTTTAAAATACCACAGCAGCAATATAAAGAGCTGGTGGCAATCACATTTGGGGATGAGTCTCAATTCAATATATTTTGTCCATGTCAGTATTCAATTACAGTAGTTGATAAATTCAATCCCAAAAGTTATTGTGGAATTTGTCGCATGGAACTTGTGAAGATAGTATTGTTCAGCAGCAGAACTACAGCAGTAAAAATGAGAACGAGAGAATTTCATTGCTTTTGAGAGCTAAAGGGACCATGATGAGGACATCTTGGTGATCGCCTGAAGATAATCCTCAATTCCATTCCTGTGTGTTACCAGCTTAAAATAAATGCAAATGACAATCACTTTTACAGGAGGGGCATAATCATCTACTTCAGAAACTAGAATGCTTCCCCTTCCCTTCTCCCCCTTGCCCAAACCACCAGATTCAAATAGCTCCATTTTCCTAATGTGTGTTTCGTTCTCATTAATAGTACATCAGCTGCTTATGTATTTAAGCAAAATTAGTAGGATGGTAGGGTTTTTTTTGATCTTTCCTGTAATTGTTTTCTTCAGAAATAAGCCACATTAGTTTTTGTTGTTGTTGGATTCTTTTTTCAATTTTTCAAGAAGAACAATTTGGTCAACTACTGTTTTTTTTTTCTTTTTTTTTTTAAATATTAAATACTCCTGAGATTGCCAGTTGAGCTCTCTATATGTCTCCTGGAGATAACACTGCTGTGATGAACAGTGAAACAAAAACAAACAAAACGAGGTAGGTTAAAACAGGAAGCGCAACACAGATACTGTTTTGCAACACCTCGATACCACAGGCGGCCATGCTTGTAGCTTTGGAAAAAAAATCCAGACAGTCACGTAGAAGTTCAAATCATCCGAGTAAGAGTTTATAAGGACACAAGTCAACCTGAAGTAAATACATACATATCTCTGCACAAATGTTGTTTACCGTATGTTGGGTAATTTAGAGGAAGGTAAAATGATTAGGGTCTTGGAATTTTGGCCAAAGCCTTGCTTTCGAGTTCTATAAAATCTGAACCAATGATGCCTGCTGTGTTTCAGGCAGGCATAGTAGTCTAGGTCCCTTCTCTCACCAACCCAGAGAGAACACAGGCAGCTCAGAAACATTTATTATTTTTTTTCAGTCACAGTTTTCATCTTGAGAAAGTGGCACCTTCAGGAGAAAGCTGGGAATGATCAGAGCCTGGATGTCCTTCACTCCCCAACTCCCAGAAAGAACTCAACAGTCTCACTCCTAATGAAGTCCGAACCGAGTGACCTCTCAGCTGGGAGGCTTTGAGCATTTAAAAAAAGAATGTGTACATATCTGTGTTTTAGCTTGTTTCCCAGAAGCTCTTTCTGTCTGACCCCATCTGTCATCCCATCTTTTGCCCTGATCTGTTGCATCATAGCTGAGGGAAAGTTGTGTTATGGAGTCCCTCAACTGCGAGAGCCAACTCAACTCAATGGGACTACTCTCCCATTCAACACACTCCGTTCTGTGCAGGGCCATATAAATAGGGCCTGTCAGACTCACAAAAATGGTAGTTGATTTTATTAGTCTAAGGCTAGTAGTTTAGCCATTTAAAATCTATTTTCCCAAAGAGGGGAAAACTAGTATTTTTCTTCTCTTTTAAAAATCCATTAGCCAGTTGCTATCAAAAAGCAACCTTTTGGGTTGGTGAAGGCAAAAGAGTTCTAAAATTACCCCACGATGCAGTTATGGCCTTCAGGGTAAGGAGATAAGGTACATTTATTGTGCTGTCTCTCACCGTTTGAAATTGGAAACTGTACAACATATTGTAAACTTAAAGCGAGCAGGCAGACAGAATTAAAAACAGACTCATTTTCTCCATATGCATTCTCTCCCCATTCTTACAAAGTAAGGGGGTAAAGAAAAAAGGTAAAAAACTAAAACAAAACAAAACTCAAAATCCACCATAACACAGCTTAATCATAAGAGCACACAATATTTGTTGCTATCCCTAACTCCGAAGGGCACATGGTCCATCTTTGTCCACAGACAACGCAGCATTCTTGGGATCTCCTGGAAATTCCTGCCACCTTTTTCTCTCCTTCTCAACCAGGCTGCAATATTGAAAGATGGACTGTATTGGGACGGGTGGAGGGAGAGGAAAAGGGGAAAGTGGTATGTTCAACCAAGCCTTCTGATTCTGCCTCTAGACTGGCATAAGTCCACATGAGTTATGTTCTTTTAAATTAGAAATAACGCCATGAAGATAAGTGCCAAGTGCTCTTCTGTTACCAGTTCATCATGGAATTTCTGTTGAGGGTCATGAAAAACACTTGGCTACTTCCTCCAGATCGCACGGATGCAAAAAATACCTGTTTGAAATTAAAAAGAAGTTAGTTCAACTGCATGGTTTCTTTCCCTCTTTTCTTCAATTGTCCATCCTTTTTCTCTCACATGTCCTATCCTTGCCATGTGTCAGCTCTTAAGACTCAATGGCTGGTGTTTATAAAGTGCCTTTTAATACAGTGCATCCTCTGTAAACACTCCTGCCTTTATTACTATGATTGTTACTATTACTTATGTGGTATCAGCCTTCAGGGACATGGAAGGGGCTATATGTTGATTTGCAACATCCCTTTGGGTGCTCACATTTTAGAAGGGAGTTTTGTGCTAGGATAATGTGCTGGATTTCTGGCCTAACACACAGGTCCTTTGTTAATTTCTGAAAAGCCACAGAGGCTCCCCTCTCTCCCTCATAATGACAAGAGGGCAGCGTTTGGGATTGAAGAGAATCCTTTCAAATTCCAAGAGCCAAGGGGGAATTTTGGGCCTACTGACTACTATACAACTTCAGTTCTCATTTTAAAATTAAAAAAAAAAATGGTTGTGGTCAGATTAATGCCTATTCACTTTGGCATTTCAAGAGTTAATGCTTGGATTCTATACTGATGCAGGCATATCCTAGGCCAAAGGAGATAATGGCATTAATAAGCAGAACCACGATCCATTAGGTCTGGGTCTGTTAAACCATTTTATTAAACTGAGAGAAGTGAGCAAGATTTGGGTTATTGCTTGCTTGAGAAGAATGTCAATGAACCACTGCCCTAGGAAAGTAATATCCTGGGCTGTGGCCTAGCCCTTAAGTCAGCCAACACCAAACTTTGGTTCAAGGCATTTACTTTTGTCACTAGTATAAAGTCTCTGCTACTTCACTTCCAAAACTTCTTCAGAAGAATGCTGTCTCTCCCAACAACTTCTTAGGAAGTTCTGTGGAAATTTATGTCATTCAGCTAATGCTACATATGTAAGTAAAGCTACTATTAGGATCAGTGAATCAAATGGGGAAGCACAGAGGACCCATGGAAACACAATGAGGGAAAGAAAGGGCCGCTCTTCTCTCCAAGTTGTGTGCCCCCTGGGCTTTAAACCTTGGGGCCCAAGATACTGGTGTGGTCCCAGTCTGCTCCTGAGGGTGTGGGCATAGCTTGGAACAGGCTTGCTGAGGTGGGTCTTCAATGAACTGGAGTGGGGGTCAATGCCAAGATCACTCCTAGTCTTATGATCCCCAGAGACTAGGTGAGGGCTGGAGTTTTACTAGGACTTAGGTCTGTTTCCTGGCATACTCTGGGTAAGGCCCTGGAATCATCCTTGCCACCCCAGCTGTTGTCCACCCAGAGCACACTAGGTTGGCCAGGGTTGAATCTAATCTAGACTTATATCTCCAGGATTGGACTAAGACCAGACTGGCTTCTGGGGAGCCAGGTGGACCAAGAGATGTACTTCTGTTCAACTCATCACATTCTTTTGTATAGGTGTTTATGTCTGCTGTTTGGGGTCAGCATTTCTAAGTTGGACATAGTCACAAAGGATGAATTCACAAATGCAGTACAGCTTAGCTACTGAAAACTCTGGGCTAGTCTACAAGGAGGGCAAGGGAGCAGCAGCACTGCTGGCGAACACCCTTCTGAGGCGACTGATCATGCCAGACGGACGCCGCCAATTTCACTGGAAAACAGTCCCCCTTTGACACTGCAGAAGAAACATGGCTGGAATGGCATAGGGCATGGCACTAGTTGAGTTTGCGACTGTGCATTCCTTAAGGAATGGGTGACGTTTTTTAAAAGTTTATATTTCTACATGTCAAATGTTTTACATTTAAAGGTGCATTATAATGTGATGGGTTAGGTCCTGAAAGTGACTTTGTGAAAAGTCTCAAAGTGGAGTATAAAGTTGACCCACTGTGAGATGATTAATGATGGGCCAACTTTTCTAAGTGCTTAGGAGAATTTGGGGTGTCTGCTGAGTCATCATAAGGCCTGCAGGCCGCCAAAGTTACTAAGAGTTTACAATAAATTTTTAGATGTTTCTATGTCTTTTTTGATATGTGAATAATATATTTTGAGGGTTCACATGAATCAAACCAAATAATGCCATTTCAAGATACTATTGATTATTTTAACATAGATGTGATTTGAATCAGTAGAAAGGAAAAATGAAGGTTTCACAGGTACCTGGTGGTCTCTTAAAATGCAAACACTAATGCAAATGTTGAAACGGATTTACCTTATCATTTCTTTCACATAGAAACTTTAACCTTTGAGCTCGCTTATGCATAAATACTCCATCCAAATGTCCTGTTTCCACTGACCGGATCTCAATAGCTTTCTCGCCCCAGCCCATTATCTGATTGGAATGAATGTAGGCTGTCAAAAGGAATTTCCAAAACTGCATTAAAAACATTAGATGGGCAATAACTCATAGCATCTGTTCACATCTTAACCACAAAAATGACAAACGACTTGAGATAAACAGACAAAGCAAGTCTTACAAGTGTTATTCACAGACTTTTTTTTTTTTTTGTGGAATCAAATGGTTGTTTCACATTTCTTGACTTTCGTTTCATTTGGGGGGTGTAACTGCTGAAGGAGATAAGGAATGGTTAACCTACCCACAGACGTGGGCATTTCTCCCCATTGGAGCACCACATCCTTAGTTATCCGGCCGTAGGTGTTTACATACACCCCCTCATCCTCATAGCAAACAAGCATTTCCATTCCATCTGTTTTAGGCAAGATGACAATGGCATGAGGAGTGATATTGCCCTGAATCTAGAAGACAAAGAAAGACCAGACATTATTCTTTTAAAAATAAGAAGGCATCTTTACTATTAGTCTCTAGGAATTGCAAAAAGAGGTGGTTTTTTTTCCTTCCTATTTTCACTTTAGAGACTGACTTTTTCTTTTGCTTAATTTAACCACCAACCTGTCAAATACAAACTTAAGCACTAGGTCGAGAATCCAGTTTACCTATTCCTAAAAACAACAACTATAACTATGGAGCATCTCCTATGTGCCTAGCACTGGGCCCTTTTCATACATAATTTCCAGTCCTTAGAACAGGTCCCCACAGTGGATATCTTTGTGGATGAGGCAACTGTGTCTCAGAAGGGTTGTGTAACTTGACCAAAGCTGCACTAGTGTTTTTTGGTAGAATTGGGATTTGAGCACATGTCTTGTGAGCGCTGAAAATCGCATGTTTTCCATCTACTTCAAAAAAAGACAAGGAGAATGCAAACCAGCTGAATCTGATAGAGAGAGCCTAAGTGGGGCCAAAATGGACTCTTATCAAATAGGCTATGAGCATATAACACAGATTGTTTAGCTGGGTGCCAAAATAACAGAATAATCTAAATTAATGCCTTGTTTAGAAAAAAAATTAAAATTACCACTCATTAAAAAAATACTATGGGAATAAGTGTAAATTGGCTTGTTCTAGGAACAGAGATGTGGTGCAGCTGTGCTCCCCTGGTTGTGAATGTCGCGGCAGTCCACTAGGTGCTTGCTGGATAGGATGAGAGGATCAAGGATGATCACAGTGATGCCCCAGTCACCTCATGGAGAAAACGAGCTGGGAGTCCTGTGTGCACATACACACCCGGGTGAAAAGCTGCAATGCAGCAATGAATGATGTGTGTGAGAGAGAGAGGACGTGCGTCATGAACTAAAACAACTGTTTTCAGTTGTTGTGCTTCTTCGGAGGGAAGTCTTTAAACTCTCAAAATACCAATCAGCAACAGATTATGCCTCAGACTTTCTTGATAAATAGTTTCCATTGAATGTTAGCCTTGGGATTACATACAGGAAACATAATTTACACTGCACCAATCCTACTAAGTGAAACCACGTGCAGTATTTCCCTTTAAAAGGCATGTTTTAGGCAATGTGTCAGTATAGTAATATTAATACTACAATACGCAGGGCCCTGTGCCAAGTACTTAATGCTGATGATAACCCTAAGGGATAGATCCTTTAATCCCCATCTTACAGATGTGAAAGCTGAGGGTTGGAGAGGCTACCTCATGTGTCCATTATAGCAAAGCAAATATACGCTAGAGCCAGGGTATGCGCTCCACTGTTTTTGATTCTACCACACGGCACTCCCTCAAGTTGAAGAGAGGATCAAAAATAGTAGAAAAAGGACCATTGGCTTTCTCCCACATCAGATGAACCAATCTCCCTTCAAAAACTGAAAATAGGAACTCATCTATTTCACTCGTGCTTAAAAAACAGCATTTATGCCCTTGAAGGAAAAACATCATATGTATTTTAATCTAAAGTCCAGTGAGACAACATATCCAATAAATGGCAAATAACTGCTATTATGTGTTACCCAGTTTTAAGCAGTCATAAAAATTAGTTAAGTTTACATGTTTTATTTCTAAAAAGCATTGTCTATTTAGTGAAAGCCAAAAGTCCATCTACTTTACTGATTAGTAAAAGTTAGCATGACTTCCATTAGAAATGTACAAAAGCAAAATCTCTTTGTATGTTCAGATTGTTGTACAAAGAGCCTTGACAGTCTGCTTCCAGGAACTTACATGAGATGGTATGTAGATATCATAAGAGTTTCCTGAATCAACATCAATTACATGGAAACCAGTGTGTGAACCAAAAATAACCTTTAATCTTTGACCTTCTTCTACTGTGAGATCAACAAGCAGTGGCTTGTGCTGGAGATCTGCAAAAGACTTTAAAAATCACCCCATGAGTGTCCGCATCATTCAGAGAGGTTATCTTAATTTTTCCCTTTAGCTATTGCCTGATGGAAGTTAATGTCTGGCTTTCTTAAACTGAAAAGCTAGGAAATTTCTCTTTCAAGGTTAGGTCTATTCATGTTCTGGTTCTAGAAGGAAGGGTCTAGTATCCATTTGTGCCCCTTTCTCCACCCCTTGTCCTCCAGGACAGAGAAGTTGGTTTACAGTTGTCAATTTTGACAGTGTCATCATATATTAAAAACTTGCTACCTGGTGCTGCTGTTCTTTCCTGTTTATTTCTGGCCTTTTCCCTCAGAAGAGGGTCTAGTCACCTCTCTGGCCCCTCTCCTTCCCATGTGACATGCATGTCTGTCACCTTTTCAGAGACAGCCTGGGTGGGCAGTCGGGCCAGCTGCCTGTTCAGAATTAATGGGCATGCTCTGATTCTGATTTTCCTTCAGTGAGTGAGCAGGCATAAGACAGGCACTTTCTCTAAACTTAATGTTGAGATCTGAGACTTGGGTTTGGGCAATAGAGACGGAGGGTAGGGGTGGAACATCTCAAGACTCATGACTTACATGAGCTAGCTGGGTTTAACTAGAGAGGAAGAAAAGAGAGCTCCAGCCGAGTTTATCAAGGTTTTCTGTGTTTGAATCTGGGGCCTAGCTGTCAAGTGTTCCTCTGTGTTTCTCTGCCATTATTTAATCCACACTCTACCTTTATTGGGCCTTGAAGTTTAGGAGAGAATTTGTGAAACCACAAATGCCTCGGCTATAATGCCACTGCCACCAAACAGATCCCTCCCTCCTCATCTTTTGCTAACATCAGTCTCAGAGTATGGGAGGCTCTAGCCTCCTATCCTTGTCCTATGGGAGGGCTTGAACACCTGCCAACTTGTCTTTCCTGTTCAAGTCCTTGCCTTTGCTCTTCCTCCTTTCCAGGCTGGTCGTGGTCTGCTGAACAAAGCATTTTGCACTCTCTCATGCACTTTGGCTAGTAAACTGATGGCGGTAACTTCAGAACTGGAATGGGGATGGAATCTTGATTGAAAAGCTTTTGTGGAGAGAGATTTTGGCAGAACAGCAGCACCACTTTAGCTTTTAGGAGTCATCCCTTAAGTGTTATTACTAACCTAATGCATTCCAAAAGTTTCTCTCCATAAAAGTGGGGGTTATGGAGGGGAGCCCATTTCCATTGATGAATCTATCTTCCTGAACACATCACAAATGAGCCTCTTGAGCTAAGGGAACAAGATAGAAGTGGGGTGACTCCGCCCTGAAGAGAGCCTCATAATGTTCCCAAGGCAGCTTCTGCCCTCACATGGCATGTGTGGCAAGAAAGAATATATACAAGGTCAAGGGAGATAAGAGTCACCAAGGTGGGGAGACAAAGCGAGGGCCAAGGAGATATAAACAAAGAGAGAGACACAGGCAGAAGGAGAGAGTGAACAGAGGACAAATTCACATTGGTTATGATAGACTATGCAGCTCTGAAAACATTGGAGTGCCTGCAAGTACTGGTCCTTCTGGCATTCTGGGGTCAGCTGTCATGAGCGGGGATCAACGGGACCAGCATATCCCCATCCTACTTCTGTTGAATCTCATAAGTGATCAATCCAACTATGGTGGGTACAGACTCAGACAAGGTCAAATATGAAAAAGTGATCAAAACTGAAGAATGCAGAGAAACTAGGCCATTTCCGTATGTGACTCCATTCAGTATTCATTTCAGAGACGTGAATAGCATTGGAGATATATGAGCATCAAGTGAGTTTTGGGGACTTTACCCCATAAAGCTTAGGAGGATTACAAGATTTAGAGACTCAGTTCCACCTTCAGATTCAGTACTGCTGCTGGTCTGCCTTTTTCAGACAAAAAAAAGTGCCCTAGTTAGGTAGCTGAATAATGAATCTCATTGCCTAATATCACAATTAATGCTTTGCTTGCAAACCATTCCATACTAAATGCCACTTGGAGATGATGATTCATAGACCTGAAACAAAGGAGAGTGTACCCAAATTTTAATTTGACTCATTTAATAGCATTTACCACTACTTAGTCTTTACTTTTAGAATAATAAATCTAAGAGTTCCTAAACCATTTTTCTTGGTTTGTTTTGTGAGGAAGATTGTTGCTGAGCTAACATCTGTACCAGTCTTCCTCTATTTTACGTGGGATGCCGCCACAGTGCGGCTTGACGAGCGGTGCTAGGTCCATGCTGGGGATCTAAATCCATGAATCCCGGGCTACTGAAGTGGAGTGCATGAACTTAACCACTATACCACCGAGTTGGCCCTGAGTTCCTACACTTTTAAAAGAGGTTTATTATATAGAGGAAAGTTGGCACTAGTCTATGTGCAAGACAGACCACTTTGTTAACCGGTGGGAACCTAAAATAAAAAAACAAGCCCTTTTTAGGTAACCACATGCCTGCTTACCTTAAATGCCATGAACTTATGATATGGTTTAGGAGCCCAAGCATATATCTCCACAGCATTCTTTAAGGCAATCACCAAGAATTTGATCCTTTCATATTTAACTGTAATAGAAAAATTATGAATTAAAAAGGTAAATCATTTATTCAAGTTTTTGTATTAATAAATGTGTATGCCACAATATGTAAATATATATATAAAGCCATAATTGAAGGCGATGCTCTTGGTGTGGGCTTTTCTCACAGATACAGATTTAACTTCCTTTAGTGTACTTGGTCTGCAGAATACTTCAGGCCTTTTGCTACATATTGAAGGCTGTTTTCTTCATCTAAAGATGTAACTGGCTTAGGACTGTCTTTAACCACTAGGTCTAGATGAGAATTATGCATTGCAGTAAAAATCTGTGTACTATCCTTCATGTTTCCTTGCCTGGCTTTTATCTTTGCTCACATGTAAGTAGCTGAGGGCTGGTACGGCAAGATAGTAGAAAAATGAGCAAATGGGTAGAGACATAAAGGCTGTCATTTGCTTATTATTCAAATTTAAATTCCAACTATTCGGAATTTATAGGGGATTAGTGCCTTTATAAGAGACCCCAGAGAGATCTCTTTCCTTTTCTGCTATGTGAGGTTGCAGCAAAAAGACAGCTGTCTATGAACCAGGCAGTGGGCCCTCACCAGACACTGAATCTGCCAGCACCTTGACCTTGTACTTAGCCTCCAGAACTGTGAGAAATAAGCTCCTGTCGTTTATAAGCCACCCAATCTGTGATATTCTGTTATAGCGGCCCGAACAGACTAAGACAGTACACCTGGCAGTCATTTTCTTTATAAAATATCTGAACAAACAGAATATTCTGTGTCCTAAAGAAACTGGACAGGCCAGGATAACCGACCAAACTCTTACTCTCTGAGCTCTTTCTATAGCATGCCCCTCTGTTTACACATTCTGTGTTTAATATACTTTCAATTACTTCTTCAGCAATTTATTTCTGTATTTCTAAATAACATGCTAATAATGTTAGTTTTTAATTTTTTTCAGTTGTAGCCATTATCTACTGATTTTGCAGTATGGAAAGGATTTAGTCTCTATAACCCTCTCCTCTGTCTGGTTCTCTCTCTCAAACATACCATTTCTTCCTCCCTCATACCTCCTATATAGCTAGATTTTAATTTTTGGTTAAATCAATGTCCTCTGTTCAAATTATTTTTGTTCACAAGTGAGGCAGAGAGTTCACCATAATTATATTTCCTTTCTTGTTTTCCCTCATTTTTTTCACTTCCCTATTGTCTGTGTATCTGTAAGCTCATGTAAACGTCCTTCTAGTGCTGTAAATGCCCTAATACAGTTAAACGCGGCAGGTAATCTATTAGTAACATTTTGTTTTTCTTGGAGGCACCTTTTCTGGAATGCTCCATCGTCCCACTCTGCTTGGACTGATTTCTCTCTAGGCCTGTATATACATACATATATATATGGTTCCTACTGGTTCCGTTTCTCTGGAGAACCCTGGTTAATACAGATGGGTTATAAAATACCAGTTGAAAATAATTTTTCCTTCAGAATTTTGAAGGCCTTGGACCGTCTTCTAATCTTCCAGTACTGCTGCTAAGCTCCAGGCCACCTAATTCTGGGTCTATTACATGTAAACTGTTTGTTTATTTATTACTTATAACTTGGAAGCTTTAAGGATTTTCTCATTTCCTGGGTACTGAAATATCATGTTGATATGCATCCTCGTGAGTCTTTTTTTCATTCACTATATTAGGTACTCATGGAATCTTTCTATTTTGGGATTTCAAGGCCTCAGTTCTAGAAAATTTCCTTGTATTCTTTCTTTGATACTTTCCTCCTCTTCCATTTCTTATTTTCTAAAATTCATGTTACTTAGATTCTGAACCATTGGGACTGATCCTTTTATTTTCTTACCTTTTCTCTCCTTTTTTTTCTTTTTCTTTTCTTTTTTTCTACTTTCTCAGAGATTTCTCCTCTTTATCTTCCAAGACTTCTATTACATTTTTTATTATTGCCAATATATTTTAATTTCTAAGATTTTTTCTTAGTCTCTGAATGATCTCCCCAAAACCCTGCTATATTTCTTTTTCCTTAATAGCCCCTACTCTTTTATGGAAAAAGTTTTTCTATCCTCTCTCAAGTTATAGTTTCTTTTTTATAAAATTCTCTTCCGCTCCTCATTATCCTTTTTCCTCTAAAGTCCTTTCTTTCTGTTTGTTTCCTTCCTATTAATGGATTTCCCCACTGTCTGGCAGAGGTGGGCTTATCGACTGCTGGACTTCACTTTAAGGTGGTTATCCCACAAACTTTTTTCATGGAATTTCAAATATTAGCACCTGAACATCTTTTCTTTCTGACCATTTAGTTTATCCAAAGATAAACTTTTCAGTGTCTTGCTTGGGAGTTTAATCATGACTGCCAATATTTTGGGAGCTAAACAGGGAAAGGAGGTGTGCATGCGTATGTCTGTGTCCTCACATTTCAGTATTCCTCATCATCAGATTGGCTGTGCCAACCTTTCATCCGCTGCAGTGGGTGAGGGGCTGCCTGACTGTTCAGCTGGGAACTGGATTCTGGAGGACCTGCTGCTCAGCAGCTTTCCAACAACCCTCCTATCTTCAGTCCCACCCTACACCTCCACCTCGGATACAGCTGGGGTCTCTGGCCCTGGGCCTTACTGGGTTCTGTTGAGTGATTGGGTTGATTTAGCAGACTTTCCTCACCACAGACTTAAAATTCAGCATTTCCTGGTCGTCTAGGTCTATTCCTAATCATCCAACTACTCTTGTTCAATTTTGTTGACATCTCATTTGCTGACTTCTCTTCTCCTGTTCCCTTTGTCCTTGTGGGTTTATGGCATTTTTATTCCTTTATTGTCATTTTAATGGGTCTTTGGGAGGGGGTGAATTTAAATGTTCAAACTGGAATCTAGGACTTTATCCTGACAAATATACTCTTTGAACTTCAGCAATCTGACTTTCGGCAATAATGCAAGTATACTTAAGGTTCCAGCAACATCTTAAACTACTCACAAACAGTATCTGATAGAAAAAACTGAATGAAATTTAGCGGAATAATCTGGATTAAGTAAGTGGTCCCTGTCTTGAGACTCACCAACTTTGTAATGAATACAGCCTTCCAAGTCCCCAACAGTGATCCAGCCTTGTTTCTTTTCCACTTCTGGGTCATTGTGGAGTATTCTGTTTCTTAACCATGAAAGATAGTAAACTCGTAGCTTATTCTTCTTTCCTGTTGAAATAACAGAATTTTAATTTCAAGCTACTGTGACAGCTTTTTTTCTCAATCCTTCCCCATCTCCACATTATTCATTTACTTTTATGTACAATTGTATTTGAGCGTGTATGTGTGAAGGCACAATAACCAGTGTTCCCAGCATCATCAAAGTGTTGCCTCTGCCAGGACTATGGTTAAAACAGCTCCAAGTGTTTTGGACAAACAACCATTTTATAATTTGTGTTTACCTTCAGGTGATTTCTGATTTAAGCAAGCTGTTCTCACTTTCTTTTTCCAGTGCAAAGCGCAATGTATGCTGAACTCATAAGACCTAATTCTGTAACAGAACAGTTGATCAGAGTTCCAAAACATTGTAGATCCAATTACATGAAGGAATGTGACAAGTGAACATTTTAAGGTATGCACTTATGTGTGACTGCCTTTCCCTCACCTCCTAACGCAGCAGCATATGTTAATGAGAGCTTCTTATTGCCTCCTCCATTACTTTAAAGATGACAGCTGGTAGTGGTTTTATTTTACCTAACAACAACAAAGAAAGTAATTCTATAAGGAGACAAGAGAAACAAGTGTAATAAAGGTACTCTGGGCTCTGAAAATAACCCTGGACATGTTTTTGGTACTGAGGTCACTGAAAGAAATACCAAACAAAAATAGGAGAGGATTAAAAGATGTGTACTTGGAAAAAAACTTAAAAGTTCCCTTTGGTAAAGTGTTCCTGGAGTAAAGAATTCTTTGTATGATAAGAAAACATCTTAAAAATATTGAGGAGTACACAAGGAGCAAAACTTTTAGTATACTCCATGAGATTATCTGAGCACCAGGTAAGGAAATGCCCCTTGGTCTGGCTCTTCCTAAGTGATCAGAAATTTAGGCCTGTGGCTTATACTTCTTGGGTAATTATCTTCCTTTGATTTCTCTTAGGTGTCAAAAGACGTTTTAGATTTTACAGGTGTGACACCTACCAGAAGAAGAGTGTTCATTAAAGCACTGCACACTGGGTTTGACCAGAGAGTGCATTCATAACTTAAATTAAGGGAATCACTGTGCAGGTACGATTCCTTTTTGTAACCAAAAGCCAAGAAGGTGCATTGAGCCCAATGGCCAGGATGGGCAGGAGGGCCCGTGCTTCCTTCTTTCTATGTCGACGTAGACCCGAGGGCACTTCAAGAATCATTTGCTCTTATTTTCCTTTTCTTCTTTCCCCATCATGGTAAGAGGAAATGGTTACACTTTTAAGAATGGGGATGTGTTGCTAACAACATAATGAAGCCTAAATGTGAATTTTCTGGTATTACTGCCACTTTTGGTAGGTGAGCGACAGATGTATGGTTTTAAATTTGATTTGGTAGTGTAGCAATCCAGAAAGCAATTAACCAGAACAAAGGACTACACTGAATTAAACTCAAATGATAATATGAGAAGAATGTACTTGGTTAACCCTCATTTGGGGAGAATAAAAATAGATGAAATTCTGAGCATTCAGTGGAAAGGTAAAAGAGGGAATTGTAGCATCAAGTGAAGGCATTTCTTTCAAAATAGAAGTAGAGATGGAGAGTTAAACTTTTCTCGAGGTTCAACCCAGTAGTTCTGTGCTGTCTCTTTGCAAAACAACAGCTGAGTGTAGAGCTGTGGTTCTCAAACTTGGCTGCACACTGGAAACACTTCAGGAACCAGGAAGCAGGAAAGCTATTGATGCCTGAGCCCCACCCCCATGGATTCTGACCCACATCTCCTCAGGTGGCTCTAATGTGCAGTGGGACAATGGTTTCACACTGGATGGAATAAGATGGGAGGGGAAAAAGGATGTTATTTATTAAACTCTTTCAAATACTATCAGAAAGAAAAAACTTTCAAATACAGACTCTTTTAGGTAACATTTTAAACTTGTCAGTAATAAGGCCTTCACTTTTGTCTTTTTTTTTTTTTTTTAAATCTCTTTCTGGAAAGCAGAAAGCTGCAGACTGTAGCAGTAATGATTCCCACATTCAAATCTCGTTGCAGACTCAATCACCCAATGGGCCAGCGGCACTTGCTAAAACATCAGTAGACTATAAGCTAGAGGAGTAATTGAGAGAAAAGAGACCAGAGGAATTTCTGCTTATAAAGTTTCCTACTCCCAGAAATCTGCATTTTGATATTCTCCATCTGAGAGTAGATAGCAATGACTGGGATGCAGACACCTTAAAAAAAAAGCTTCTTGCTGAGGGCTGGCAGGGGTTAAAGGCCTAGAGCCACACAGCCTTTGTGGTATGTTTCTGCCTGATGCAGATTTCACGCAGAGGTGAGAGACCTCCTTTTGGAGGTTAGAGTCTCCAGAGTTACCAAATGTGGGTGGTCTCACTCTGGCTAAACTGCTATAATTTACTGTGGCGCTTGTTAGCTGGGAAGGGCAGAGCTTACTGTTTTTTCAGAAACAGGTGATCACCTTTCCCACCTGCGCAGACCTGGAGGACACATCATCCTAGTAACATACCTGATATAGTCACAAGGACATTCAGGCCTTCTAGCACATCCATCTGTTGAAATCGCCTCCGGTTGATCAGATTATAGACTTTGCCTTGCCCACTTCGGTCCAAAAGCATCAGGCCATTTTCAGTTCCCACCAGGAGGTTTACGCCTGCAATTTAAGAAGCACCCAAGACTGACTTTTTATGGGCTTTAACCTTCTGCATCTGGGATCCCTGTAAAACCTAAGAAGCCACGCTTTATAAATATAAACTAATGGGCAAGTAGGTACTACAGTAGGGAGTGTGGAAGTAGAAGCTCTGTCACAGTAATTAGATCACCGTCCCTCTGGTAATGAAATTAGTTTTCTTTTATAAAGTGGTAGTGGCATTCATTACATCCAGCCATTACTACCTAGTATAGAGTGCTTCTCAAAAGGAGCCTTAGGCACAGCTGTGATGCTAGCACAATTTGCCTTTATTCCTTTCCTGTAATACCTATCCTTTCTTGGCTCTCACCTCAAGACTTCCCTACAGTTCACCCCACCCCTTTTCATGCAGTGATTTCTAGCCTACCCACCTCAGCATACAACAAAGTACCGCATTTCCATACCTCACTGGAAGAAAAGCCCTTTCTCCTCCTCACAGCAAAGCTTAATTTGTGTCCTAAGGTTCTGCTCTTTGTTAGGAAATGGTAAACCAATTTAAGTGAAGGTGTTAGTAGCCTGAAAGTCACATAATTATTGACTGTAAGGGACTTCTCATGTATCTAAATCTAGTCCAGCCCACCTCCCATGTGGTAATGCCTAATACAAAAGCTCTGGCAGGTGAGTGGTCTTGTCTGGGTAACTACAATCCTAAAAATTCATCCCTAGGCAAACCATTCCCCCAACACACAGACACTGAGAGGTCCACTGCGCAATGGACTATATTCATGAGCAGGTAACTTTCTAATTTCTCTGGCTGGCTGTACATCTATCTTCTGAGTACCATGAATGTCTGCTCCTTTGTCCACATATTATTCAATATTAAACATGGCTATCTTAGTGTCTTCCATCTCTTCTCCAGAGGACAGAGCCTTACTCCCCTCCATCACCTCTCCCATGAAATGGTTTCCAGGCTTCATGTTTTTCCCTCTAACATCTCAAATGCTTTTGCCCTTATAAAATAGTGGTGCCCAAACTAGGCTTAGTAGTTTAGATGGGTACAGATGGGCCATGTCTTTCCTTGATCTGTACGTGATGTTTGTAGTAACACAGACCAGGACTTGGATAGAATCCCATCACACCCATACGAGGCATACCTTGTTTTATTGCGCTTCACTTTATTGTGCTTGCAGATATTGTGTTTTTACAAACTGAACGTTTGTGGCAACCTTGTGTCGAGTAAGTCTATAGGTGCCATTTTTCCAAAAGCATTTGCTCACTTTGTGTCTCTGTATCACATTTTGGTAATTCTCACAATATTTCAAACTTTTTCATGATTATTATATTTGTTATGGTGATCTGTGATCAGTGATCTTTGATGTTACTATTGTAATTGTTTTGGGTTGCCACAGACCACGCCCATATAAGACGGCAAACTTAATCACTAAATGTTGTGTGTGTTCTGACTGCTCCACTGACTGGCCGTTCCCTCATCTCTCTCCCTCTCCTTGGGCCTCCCTACTCCCTAAGACATAACACTATTGAAATTAGGCCAATTAATAACCCTACAATGGCCTCTAATTTCAAGTGAAAGGAAGAGTTGCAAATTTCTCATTTTAAATCAAAAGTTAGATATGATTAAGCTTAGTGAGGCAGGCATGTCAAAAGTTGAGCGAGGCCTCATCACCAAACAGTTAGCCAGGCTGTGAATGCAGAGGAAGAGTTCTTGAAGGAAATTAAAAGTGCTACTCTAGTGAACACATGAATGATTAGAAAGCAAAATAGTCTTATTACTAATATGGAGAAAGTTTTAGTGGTCTGTACAGAAGAGCAAACCAACCATAACATTCCCTGAAAGCCAAAGCCTAATCCAGAGCAAGGCCCTGACTCTCTTCAGTTCTGTGAAGGCTGAGAGAGGGGAGAAAGCTGCAGAAGAAAAGTTTGAAGGTAACAGAGGTTGGTTCAGGAGGTTTAAGGAAAGAAGCCATGTCCATAACATAAAAATGCAAGGTGAAATAGCCAGTGCTGATGTAGAAGCTGAAACAAGTTATCCAGAAGATCTAGGTAGGATTATTAATGAAGGGGGTACACTGATCAAGGGATACTTGCAGAAGGTTAGAATAGCTGTTGCAATTTCTTAAAATAAGACAACAAAGCCTGGATGAAGCACATCTGTTTATAACACGTTTACTGAATAGTTTAAGCCCATTGTTGAGACCTATCGCTCAGGAAAAAGGAGTCCTTTCAAAATATTACTGCTCATTGACAAGACACTGGGTCACCCAAGAGCTGTGATGGAGATGTATAAAGAGATTAATGTTGTTTTCATGCTTGCTAACAAAACATCCACTCTGAAGCCCATGGATCAAGAAGTAATTTTGACTTTCAAGTCTCATTTAAGAAATACATTTCATAAGGCTACAGCTGCCATAGATAGAGATTTCTCTGATGGATCTGGGCAAAATAAATTGAAAACCTTCTGAAAAGGATTTACCACGAACACTCATGATTCACGGGAAAAGGAAAAAATATCAACATTAATAAGAGTTTGGAAGAAGTTAATTCCAACCCTCATAGATGACTTTGAGGAGTTCAAGACTTCAGTGGAGGAAGTAACTGCAGATGTGGGAGAAATAGCAAAAGAACAAGAAATATAAGTAGAGCCTGAAGATGTGACTGAATTGCGGCAATCTCATGATAAAACTTTAACGGATGAGGAGGTGCTTCTTATGGACGAGCAAAGAAAGCGGTTTCTTGAGATGGAATCTACTCCTGGTGAAGATGCTGTGAAGATTGTTGAAATGACAGCCCAGGATTTAAACACTGCATAAGCTTAGTTGATAAGGCAGCTGCAGGGTTTGAGAGGACTGACTCCAGTTTTGAAAGAAGTTCTACTATAGGTAAAATGCTATCAAACAGCATCACATGCTGTACAGAAATTGTTCGTGAAAGGAAGGGTCAATTGATGCAGCAAACTTTGTTGTCTTATTTTAAGAAATTGCAACAGCCACTTTAACCTTTTTGCAATTACCATCCTGATCAGTCAGCAGCCATCAACAGTGAGGCAAGACCCTCCACCAGCAAAAAGATTACCACTCGCTGAAGGATCAAATGATGGTTAGCATTTTTTAACAATAAAGCATTTTTTAATTATTGTATGTACATTGTTTTCTTTAACCATAATGCTATTGCACACTTAACAGACTACAACATAGCGTAAACATAACTTTTATATACACTGGGAAACCAAAAAAATTGTGTACTTTGCTTCACTGCAATATTTGCTTTATTGTGGTGGTCTGGAACAAAACCCGCAATATCTCCGAGGTATGCCTTGACTGAGTTTGAGGTCAGTTAAAACCTGCAGATCTTTTCTACAAGAACTGCAGGTTCTTATAAAAACCTGCAGGTGATGTTTTGATCTAAAAGGGAAGTGTCATCATTTGTTGTCCTTTTCAAGTTTTATCTTACTCCTACTATTTGTGTTGTTGGCTTTAGCCCATCACTGTTTTGAGACAAGGTCGTTCTGAATCTTATTCTGTTCACCTGGGTATTAGGGTATCAGTTCTTTTTACATATAAAGTTGCTCTTGATCACTCCTGAGGTTAGGACAGTCCCTAGTCAGGTCTCTAACATCCATGATTCAACCAGTGCTCTTCTGATGTTAAGACCCACAGGCTTAATGTTTGAGTGTCAGTTCATTAGTGAGTGGTAGAAAGCACCAACTTACCCCACAGAGCTGCACAAAGTATTTCTGAGTTGAATCGTTTCTTATATTTTCTGATTTCTGGTGTGTCACTATGAGGCCGAATGTTGGTTGGGTTTACATTTACTACTGAAATCTTTCTTGCTTCATTGAGTTTGGCCTGTTCTTGCCTAAGAAGTTCGCTAGTAAACAGAGCTTTGAGAAAAAGAATCAGAGAAGTCAGTAGCATCTTAAAATATAACCAATGTAGACATGGAGAAGGGGCTTCAAACACTATGATTTTTTCCTTCTTTAGTGCACATTATAGTAAAGGCAAAGAAACTCTGAAACTATGCGTATTTTACATTTTTGTTTAGTAAAATAAAGTATATCATTCATAGAAGCACTATTTTATCTATTAGTAAAACAGGCTTATAGACACTACTTGGCTAGTTTAGAGAATTGATATTCATCTCACAAAGTTAAATGCACCATCCTCATTTCCTGTAATATATGCAGGAAAGATTTACTTTTTAAAATTCCACATTATCAGTTGACAAACTGGCCTAAGCTGACTCTGATGATTAGTGAGTTGTAGAAGTCTAGAAAGCAAGACTCCTCTAAATCAGCCAGACCTTTGCGGCGGGAAGCACACATCTAGAACTCAACACAACTCAACACGCACTTATTAAGTGTCTACTGCGTGCACAGCATTGTACCCAGAAATTGCTTTTGAGAAATAGGTGGTAAGCCTGGAGATCTCTGAGGAACAGCTTTTCCTAGGGCCCCTGGATATCTCTGGGTTCCTACTAGAAGCAAAATAGAAAAGATAAAAAAAAAAGAAAAACGGAGAAAAAAATTTGTTTTATAAACCCTACAAAAATAGTAATTAAGAAAAAGGTCTTCCCTTTAAGTCAGGACCTAAGCAGTAAATGGCTTATCTACTGAACTAATGATTAATTTCTTTATCAGGCCATACCAGAAAGGAAAACCAAGCTGTTTCAAAAGCATTGGGCCCTTCTAACTTACCCGCAGCTGATGATTCTTCATCCTCTTCATCTTCATCAGTGGGAGATGTCTGGTATACTCTGGGGTCCACAAAGGGGGTGAAGGAGGCCTTAGTGCTGCTCCCCATGCCATACTAGTCAATAAGCAAGAAGATTAAGAAGAGCAGATAAATACTGCAGGAACAAACAATGCTAACAATACTTTGGGCTTTAAAATGATTACAGACTCTTCAATCCATCCAGCTGTTCACACAACAACGCCCTAGTCAAAGTGTGTGCCTCCCTCCAGCTTCTCTTGGTATTGGTTACTCGCTAGCCATTGTGTCTTTGCAGGGTTTTATTAATTATCAGGCTGCAAGATTTGCAGTGAGCAAATTATATTTTGGACTGTATGTGGCACTTTAATGTCTGGTAAGGTGACTGTGGTGACAGCTTCTCTCTCTCTTAAAGTAAAAGCAATCTCATATTGACCAAACGGCCTTAAGAAAGGCTGACACAATTAGCAATAAACTAAGTAAGCAGTCTATGCGGCAGCACTTCATCCTGAACACAAGGCCAACCAAAAGCTCTCTCTCAGGCCTTTGGGCCCTCCATGCTGGCTTGGCGACAGGGGTGGATTATGTTGGCTCGAGAAGCCTTAGAATCTTTAATTCAGGGATAATTTCATTGAGGGACTGAAGATTTTTCCTTCCCATGACAGTCTCCTTAAAAGGATACTTATTTTTGCATGCCTTATTTGGGGACTTCATGAAGATACTAGGTTTGAAAGCTATGCACTTTGAAGGCTTACTTAAAAAAGTAAATCTCAAGGGCTTGGACAGCACCATGAAGACAGGAAGTCAGAACTAGACAAGGGAATAGTAAACTGAAATATCAGGGCTTCGTGTCACAATAGTTCGTATTTGTGTTTTGCCAAAGGAGCTGCAATAACCATCTCCCCATTTTGTCTTTCATCTCCATTCCTTCCACTGTACTCAAGACCGTTTAACATCACAAACAGACCATTCAACTTAAGAAGCACCTCTATTTTCGGATACATGTTTTTAATTAAGTTTTTAATTTTTAGTTTATTTTTACTTGTTTTTTTAAAAATAAAATCAACATCCCAACACCCCTAAACAAGGAGAAAATCACAAAGATCCGATCTGATTTAATTTGCCCTCCACCTTATAAAAAAGTCAAAAGCACTCCATTCTCTATAAGGTAGGATGCCCCCTCCTTAATAGAGCTCTTTCACATACAGTGTCTCCTTTCATCTTTAAAATAAGTCTGAAGGAAGTAGGACAGATACTAGCATTCCCACTTAGAGGTTGGGACAGCAGTAGAATTGGAACCGGGGTCCAACCCCACATGGTCCTCTTTGGTACCAACAGAGGTATTCAGGCAGGAAAAAGCCTGCCCACACTGCATGGAGCTACAATAGGATGTTACACTTTCTGATATGCCACGGTTCTTTTCCTTGGGGCAAGCCAAGCTCATTTGCTCTGTAACTTTAGAATCCAAAGTGTGCATCATAAAAACTTAGTGTGCGGACATCAGAAACAACAGTGCCTATGCTTTATAAACACATTTAGGGCCTATGTGTGATTCACAGGACTATTCATGAAACATGACCAATAACTGTGAACTCATCCAATTGGTCAAGCTCAGTCAATGACATCTACAAGCAGTGCCTAATAGACTGTGTTTATTCAGGCTTTTGCCCAGACTGTTTCTATATAGGAAAGACAATATCCCATTTCACTCTTTCTCATGTAATTTGGAGTTTAGGAAGATGAATACTTTGAGATCCTATCTATTTACTGATTTTTATTTTTCATAAAAAAATCATTTCAACCTCATTTCATTTAAGTCGAACTTAGTTTGACTAAATTAATATAATTATGAACCTCAACTATTGGCATTGGAATTTCTATAGGCTGAAGCTTCTATCACAGGCCTGGGAGATAGGAGGTCCCAGTTCTGGTCCTAGCTCTGTCAAAACCAGCTGTGTGCCCTGGGCAAGGCACTTAACCTCTCTGAGCCTCGGTACATCTGTGAAAACAGGTATTGGTCCAGATGACATTTGAGAACTTTTTACTGCTGTGCTTCTATAATTTCCTCCATTTGAGGATATGCATAAGTACTATATAGTAGAAATCAACCAAACACATTTCAGGGGCTTGACAAAGCCGCATTCTTGAAGAAAGGAGGGTTTCAGAAACCCCTGAAACGAGAACAGAGCTGTCGTGACAGTTGCCCACAACCTACTTCAGTCCCAGAGTCCATTTCCTGGGGATGGGTGGAGACGCGCCCCAGGCCCTCAGTTGGGGTCCCAGCTGGGGAATGGCTCTGCTGCACGAGGTCCGGGAGGTTGATGTGGCCAGCAAAGCCATTGCTGTCAGTATGGCCAGATCGTTTCTTCTCTCCAGATGTCTGAGGGGCACAACACATGGGCAGCATTAGAAAAGGAGGGCAAAGGCCACAGAGCAGCATCACGCCTCACAGAGCACAGGTGCAGTGGGTCTCTATTGACTCACTAGAGTATGGGAAGATAATATGCAAATTTCTATTTTACCCAAGAAAATAAGAAACAAGTTAAGCTTTGCTAATATTTAGTATATGAATTGACCCTGAGGCCTATGCTTCTGTACGAGGGGCAGTCAGAGGTCACACAGGATGTGGGGGTTCTCTGTGGGGAGACAGGAATGCCAGAGGTGGAGGGGCCAAGTGGGGCCCATTCTTGCAAGTTCCTCTTCTGCAGTGTTTGTGTGTGCGTGTGCCTGTCACACCAGTTAACTAGATTTGCAGATCATATTGCAAATATGGTTTTCTTACATACAGCTTACAATGACACAAATCCACACAACAGAAACATGACCTAAAATATTGCTGAAAAGAAGCAGTAGGTTGAGATAATACTGATAATCCACGCACAGTGTAGAGATGATACCTATCCAACTAGTGGGCCTCTTTGTCAGTCATGAGGTCAAAACAATGATTCATCATATCTGGCAGGAGTTAGAAAAAAACACTGAAATGATCTAAAGGTTATTTGAAAATATGAATTTACATCCACTATCACTAACGTTGAATCTCTCAATAAGCAACTATGGTGCCTTGTGATAGCAGTCAATATAAAAAAGAGGCCATTATGACTAGCAAAGCATCTGAAATATTGTTTATAGCATCCTTTTAAATGTCCTTTAAAGATATTTTATAATGTATATTCTCCTGTAGTAAGACAAATGCATGATTTGTAAATAAATAAATATACTATATTACGTGGCATGCTCTAAAATTTTTACTGATTGGGTTGCATGACCGAACAAGTTGGAAATCACTGCTCTGGAGAGAAAAGCCTCCTCCCAAATCTCCTGAGGAAGAAATACAGATTTAAAAGACAACCTTGCTCCCTAAAAGCCAGTGCCCACATCGTCGGCCTGGCTAGTGTTGTACTTTCTGATTGAACATTTGTAAGACTGGCTCACTGAGGTTTCTTAGAGCAGATCTGATTAAGTAATGATCCCCTTCTTTGCCTTTTCTTTCTTTAATTCATTTACCCAGCATTTCTGAGTGCCTACTAAGTGTGAAGCATCTGCTGAACATGGAGGAATTAGGAGCAAGCAGATGCACGTTCTGCCTTCTTTGGGGCTGGCTGCCATGGGCGAGGGCTCGTGCTGTTTCTCATGGCCTGGCTTCTTCCTTCCAGAGCCTGTCTTGGTCTTGCAGTTACAACTCTACACCTACCTCTGGCTAGAAGTGAAAGGAGGCATTTTTGTGTGTGTGGGGGGGAGATGAAACAGACCCCAAGTTCCTGAAGGGGTGCATATAATTGTTGGTACCAGGAAGCTTGAAACATAACTGGAAAGCCTTAGTGCTCTCTGTTTCTTAGCAACATGCTCCTGGCTTACGAACTCTCCTGGAAACGGGTATTTTCTGGATTCATCTTGCCACAGTACTCATTGGAATATTTCATCTTCTAAATGACATCTCGAGGGTTCAGTCCTAATTTATCTTATTGTCCCCAACTTTATGTGTACTGGGCAGTTTCTCCTTCCTTCTAACTTCTGTTCAAATACTGAAAAGCTTTTTAACATTTTTCCCCAACTTCCCAGTAGCATAAATCAGACACTGTCTCTTTAGAGTTTTGCGGTCGCTCTTGTGTTAGCAGCATTCTGCCTTAAGCCAAAAACAGATGTAGACACATTGGTTATCAAAGACCTGAAGAGGCTAACAAGGGGAAACGGCCCAGAGAGTGGGGAGCTTGAAGGAAGCTAGCAATGACACCTGAATCTTCCCACTTCTGAGTCATCACCCTTTTGTTCAATCAACCAGTACCTGTTTAGACTTAAATACCTTCTCTGTGCCAAGCACTCTGTCGGGAACACAAAGATAAATGCACAACGGTCTTGCCCTCTAGAACTTCAATAACAGAGCCCCAACAATCTCTATGATCTCTTTTATGCCCTCACCATTCCCATGAAGGTGGGCACTAAGATGTTCCGAGTACCAACATATGCCAGGTACTGTGCTAAACACTTTATATTTATATCCTCACAATAACACCATGGGTTAGTTTCCATTATCCCCATTTACAGATGGAAAAACTTCAGTGTAAAGAATTTAATTAACGTGCCCTGAGTGACACAGGTTGTAAGTGATGAAATCAGGCTTTGAACTAAGGCTGCCTGCTGGCAGAGCCCAGGTACTTGGTGCTGCTGTACCAGGTGGCTCTGCTCACTCTTGGCCACAGCTGATTGGATCAGAGTGGACACCTGAGCCAAACAGGACCACATTCCCATTGGAATTTACCATTAGGCCTGAGAGATACCAGGTCAGTCTCCGCTGAGCAGCTGAGCTGGGATGTGGTGACTATCTTGCAGTGGGGGACAGAGGGAGATGACAGCACGTGCATGCAGAGGGAGAGAAAGCTGGTTCGTGGAGACAGAAGAACAAGGAGAAATGTAGAGGAAACAGAGATGAGGGTAAGGAGGCCAGGTAGCAAGAGAGCCAGATACGCACATGAGAAGTTGCCTGAGCTCCTGACATCTTTTTAGTTTCTGGTTCCAGCCTTGCATAGCGGGCCTAACTCACTCTCTGCCTGTGGATTCCTTCCATGAAATGCCTCTGAATCTTTATTCCCCTATCTCTGATACCTACTTCACTTATTATTTTTTTTCTTAAGCTGTTTTAAGTGGGTTCTTTTTCTTATGACTTGTAACCAAAAGAGCTTTCATGATGACAAGCTAGTGTTCTGGTCAGTGGGGCGGACAGACACTGGAGAGATACCAGCTGGTCAGTAAGAAGGTGATATGGTCAGAGGCCCATGGAGTCCCAGGAGAGCCTTCAGGGAGAAAGGGAAGGCTGAGCCGGTCTATAGGGATCTGCTGGGTGAAGAATGGGCAAAGATGAGGAGGGGAGATTAACTTTTCTGGCAGATGGGCCCCCACAGGCAATGTGGCAGATGACAGCTGGTGTGGAGTGTTCTATAACTAGAGTAAAGAAAGGTCCTGTGGGGCTGTAGGATAGGAAAAGGTAGACCCACGGGGCACTTGTGCATCTGACAAGACCATGGGTAGTACAGCCCGTATGTTCCTACAGAACCATCCAGTCCATGCCCAGGAGAATGACGAGTTGAGTCAGTTCTCCTTGATGTTCAATCCTGGGGAACTCAACTAATAGCACCCTATAAACTAAGTTCTATTATAATGAGTTTTTATTTTTTTTCTTATTATTTTGTCAGGGACAAACTTTAATTTGCATTTATCTTTTTAATACCCATACTTTTAATGGATTTCAACTCAGGATTTATTATTTTTAAAGCCCGCATTTGGGAAAGGTGGAATTTGGAAATTGAGAGGACAAAAAGATTGTGGGGCCCTCGACAGATCAAATTTATATAAGACACCGATGAATGCTATTTTCAAAGTGATTGGCTGTGCTCAGAGAATTTCGGAGTGCTTTAAATAATCTGGAGCCATTCAGATGTGGCGGACAACTGAACTAAAAATGTGGCTTCAAATATCTGCTTCAAGGTATTGACTTTGTCATAAAGACTCAAGCAAATTTTAAACCACGTTAGAAATGGGAGTCCTTTCATTTGGAGTCAGAAAGTAACTCACTCCAGAATATTTTCCCTCATGTTTTCCCATGTGGCAAGCTATAGTGATAGAAGCCCTCCACGCTTCCACTGAAATGATCCATTCACCACACTGGGAGATTTATATACCAGCACTACACAATGTCAACTTCAGCAGCCAAGCCCATTTTTCATTTCAGGCTTACATGAAAGGACTCTTTAAAGCCTACTTGAAAGATTCGGTAAAGCCATAAAATGAAATTCTAGCAAGTTGCTTTGTGAACTACTCTTCCTGTTATAGCCCTACTGCCAATGATTACTTCAAAGGCCTTATTCATCTCAAAACTACAGTTCCTTTTTTACTAAGTGAGATGCCCTCTACCTTTCTGGAGAGCAGAACCTGCTATTAGGGCTTCCCAATATCCTGGATGAGGAAGGAGAGTGACAGATGATCTATGTACATGTTGCAGAGGGAAGAGTGGGGAATGCTAACAAATCAAAGAACTCAACTCTCTGGAGAGAGTGAAATAGAATACAACAGTTAACATTTATTGAATGCTTACATGTATTAACTCATTTAATATTCCCAATCATCTCATGAGCCAGATACTATGATTTATGAAATTTCATAGATGATAAAATAGATGCAGGGAGACATAAGTAACTTTGCCCAATGTCATCAGCCATTACTTTCCTTCCAAGCAGAGACCTGCTGTCAAACTTGCATGGTGATGATGAAGTGAAAAAGAAGAGAAGACAGATCCTAATTTCTCAAGGCCCTTCTGGTTAGCCCAGATGGGGAAGTGCGTTTGAGGGATGGGCGAAAGGGAACATGTGGGCACCCCTCCCAAAAGAAATGATGCTCCTGGAGTTTAAAAAAATAAAATCACTCAAAGTGCTAAGGTGCATTTTTAAGTAGTTCTGCATATTTCTTTGTTCTTTCACCAGTATAGCTTAATAGTCTTTTTAATGTTCATTTAACTAGACAAGATGACATCACCATTTCTTGGAACTACTGAGCATTTTCAACATAAAATCCATAAGGATAACACCATGGGGAAGGAGGCATAAGAAGCCCACTGATGCTGTTCAGGGAGACCACTCGTTTCTGTTTTCCTGTGGTATGAAACATCTGGACTTGCCAGTTTTATATCCTCAGGCTCCAATTCTATATTCCTATTTGCATAGCTCCTACTGAAGAATTTGGACTAATGTAATTAAGCCACACTGCAAAAGCTTAGAAGGATACAGGAAAGAAGGTGGCTGACAATTAAAATCACTCAACCATTTAGAAGTACAGTCCCCCCCTCACCATTCCCCATGCTTAAAATACATGCTAAAAGCCTTCTCCGTGAAAGCTCTAATATAAAACCACTTAAGAAACGCACTTCCTCTGGACAGTTTGTATACCAACTTAC
Organism: Equus przewalskii; assembly: GCF_037783145.1. NCBI lineage: Eukaryota > Metazoa > Chordata > Mammalia > Perissodactyla > Equidae > Equus > Equus przewalskii. The sequence goes on from NC_091848.1 coordinate 13,054,039, forward strand.
CTCTCTTATCATCAAGGTTCCTTCTCTTGAAATACTGCTGCTGAAAGTGTCTGCATGAGAGGGCTCTAGCCCGTGCGAGCCGACCATTCCCACATTGTACTGCTCCGCGCTCCCTGGAGCTCCTGTTGGTCTGAGATGGGAAAGAACAACATTCACGGCAATGTATGTTTAGGGAATACCTGTTTCCTGTCCATATTAGTTTTTTTTATTGTGGTAAAATATACACAAGGTAAAATTTACCATTTCAACCATTTTTAAGTGTACTGTTCAATGGCCTTAAGTACGTTCCATATTATGTTCCGCTCTCAACCTGTTCTCCATCCAGCAGCCAGAGTGAGCGAGCTTCCTGCTCTCTATGGAAAAAACGCTGAAGTTCCTGTAGACCAGGCACTACCTGATCTCCGAGCCATCCCTACCCCTTCTTTGACCAGCAGGCACCCTGACCTACCTTTTTGCGTAGGTTGTTCCCTCTGCCTAGAAAGCTCTCTCCCACCCTGGCTCCCGGCTCGTTCCCTCTCATTTATCTGATTTCATCTCAAGTGCGACTTTCCCTCAGAAGCTTTCTCTTACCATCTATCTACGTCTTATCCCACCAGCCCCTCTTCTTTCTCTTCACTCTTTCTCCTAATACTTCTCACCACAATTTGTAATTCTTTATCCTTTGGTTCTCTTTTAATTTCCTCCTTCTCTCTCATTAAAACATATGCTTGTGAGGGGGCTGGCCCCATGGCGGAGTGGTTAAGTTCGTGCGCTCCGCTGCAGGTGGCCCAGAGTTTTGTCAGTTCGAATCCTGGGCGCGGACATGGCACTGCTCATCAAAACCACGCTGAGGCAGCGTCCCACATGCCACAACTGGAAGGACCCACAACGAAGAATATACAACTATGTACTTGGGGGCTTTGGGGAGAAAAAGGAAAAAAATAAAATCTTTAAAAAAAAAAACATGCTTGTGAGGGTAGTCCTTGTCTCTTTGCTCATCACCGTCTACCTAGTACCCAGCATAGAGCTTGGCTCAGAATAGAAGTACAAACAATAATCATTTGATAAATGGATTTTATACCATTCATATCTGCGAATGTGAAATCCATGGATACGGAGGGCCGGCTATATTCATTGTACTATGCCATTTCACATAAAGGACTTGAGCAGCCTCAGATTTTGGAATCTGCAAGGCATCCCTGGAACCAATCCTCCACAGATACCAAGGACAACTGTACTTATCATTATCCTACTTCAGCAGTTCTCTTTTAAAGTGGATTTTTTAAAAATAGGAAAGCTATCAAGGCTTGTTTCTCTCATTAGCTGTATTTACCCCATCTTTTACCATTTTGTTCTTTTAATTGTTTCTTATGTATTTAAAAAATATCTCTGGTTTCTCAGATCTTATCAAAGTCCAAGGACTTGATGAAACATTTAGTTCAAAAAGCAAGAAACACTCCATAGTTGTGATATCTCTGAGACAGAGAAAACGTGTCAAGGATTTTTATCCAAAACAGGCAAAAAGATGAGTCCAGACAGAAAAAATGTATAGCAAGACGCTTACTTCGAAATTACTAAACTGGAACAGTGAACTGAATGAATCTAAATATGGTTAGAACTGATGTGTTTGGGAAGAAATTCTGAAGATGCATTTTCAATATATCATTCCCAGAAACAGCTATGAATAGTGTTCCAGAGACATCGAAAAAGAAATTGCTGCAATGAATTTCTGGCATATTGCTAGACTGGTAAATCAGAATAGTTCTCAAAACTATGATTTCTTCACTCATTTATTTGAAATTTTATTTTATCTCATGTTGTTTTTTAGCTGCCTTAAATTCTTATTTGGGACAGAAGATGGTGTAAAACAAATTAATAAATTAAGCATTTTTCAAGAGCCAAAGCCTTCTAAGAAGGTACTCACTTTTCTTCTTCATCACACAGGCCCACATTGCCACGGTCAGGCTAGACTGACGGTGGCCACCACCAGGCTGACACTGTACAATCGAGTTGTCTTGTACCATTAGCGAGTCCCTGGGAGTTCAAAGATCAAAGATATTTTGGCTCCACTTATTTTTTGACCCTGATGATCTTCTGATTTTATCCAAACATTTGAATCAGAAATATGTCAACATGAATAAATTTTCATTAAGAAAGTATTTTCTAGAGTTAATTCCAGTAAGACAATTCCTTGATTAATTTTCCACATATCTTAGATAAACTCTTCCCCAATTTTTGCATTTTCATTATTATTTTACTAAAATTATCACACCTTTTTACAATTCTTTTCTATATAAATTTTATAGCAAAGACTCGATATGCCAATCAATTTTTTGGTCCAATTATCTTTCAAAGGCTTCTGTGGTCACAACATCTATCAAGTGCAATTTGTCCAGATCAGTTTTGAAGGTGTAAATTTTATTAAGAAGATTGGATTCATCTGTCAATCTTTACTCAATAACAAGTTTTACAATGCACAGTGTTAGCTACCAAGAGTTTTATCTCTTGTTGAATATTTTTACTGAGATTATTTTTTCTTGGGTCAATTTTTATGCTTTCAATTTTATGAGCCAGAACTGCTTCATCTATCATAAATTTTCATGATGAGCAGTCTGGGCTGTTTGGTGGGTTTTTTAAAAAAATGTTATTTCTACTAGTAATATTCTTTATAGATTGAATAAAAGGTAACAATCTGTTTTTCTTCCTTAGTTTTCTTTTAAAATGATGAGCAATTCCTCTTAGATAATTTAGGGTTGTTCTATTGTGTAGGACTGGTCTGCAGTATTATGAATCTTCTGTACATATTTACTCATTCTGTGGACCATGTATTAATTGCCTACACCATTAATTTTTCTGTTACCATGTAATCTGATATAAGATAATGACTTTTGATGATGGAAAATTCCCACAAATTTCTGCATGTTCCAAATCACTTCTCTACACATTTCTTTTTAATGTGCTTCAGGGACTGCAGAATAGTTTTAAATCATGGAAGAGGACTTTCTGCTTTGTCTGTTGCTGCCAATCACTCCCCTCTGTCCTTACTCTCACGCTTTTGTGAGACCATCTTTTCCTGGTTGTCCTTTAACTCCTCTGTCCCTGTACATTTCTTTTATGGCTCCAAGCTCAGAGCTCTGCCATGTCAATCTTTATCAACCCCTTAGAAGTCCTTTGGTTCTTTCGTTCATTCATTCACACACGTATTAAAAGTTTACTATGTGATATGCGTTGTGCTAGATGCTACAAAAAATATTTAAAAAATAAGACATCACGCTCAACTTCCAGAGGATTATAATCTAACGCAGGTTGAGAGACTAATAAGGTACATAAAGTGATGGGGAAAAGACAATTAGTTTAGAGATACAGTATTTCTAATTTTTGACAATTTTTGAAGAGCAGAGGAACAATGCTAATTGGAAGTTATTTCTTCTCCTTCTTCCCATGTTTTCACAATCTCTCCCTCTGTACTGGCTACTTCTCCCCATCAATAAACATGATAAGGTCTGTCCTATTTCCTATTTCATTAAAATGACTCCCTTGACCCTAACCTGCATTTTCCACTCACACTTAAATTTAGTCCTTTTCTTAATCAAAGTTTTTCTTGCAAAGGTATCCATTTCCTCCCATTTATTCCTCAACAGACTACGGTTCACTCTTCAAACCATTGCTTCCTATACTTGACTGCAAGCACCTCAAGGAAACTTTATGTCAATTTCTTAGCTCTCAAATTCAATGATTACTCTTTGACACTTACAGCGTTTGGCCTCCTGCCTGTGTCTGCTATTGCTGATCACTCCACTCCATCCTTCTCTACTCCCCTGGCTTTTGAAAGACAACTTTCCCCTGGTTTTCCTTTTACCCTTCTGTTCTCTCTCTCTCTGTTTTTTTCATGAGCTCTTCTTAAACGCTACTGGTCTGCAGGATTCTGCTTCACTCTACATAACCTTTCGGCATGCTTTTGTCTACAACCATTATAACCATCACCCATTGTTCAGAATAATTCTAACTTAATATATCTAACCTTTTTGTTTTTGAGGAAGATTGGCCCTGAGCTAACATTTGTGCCCATCTTCCTCTATGTTTTTTTTATATGTGGGACGTTTGCCACAGCATGGCTTGACAAGCAGTGTGTACGCCCGCTGTATGTAATTTGCATTCATCAAGGTTCACTCTTTGTACTATAAAGTTCTGACATAACTGAATAGATTTTTTTGTTATTTTACAATAACAACCTAATGATAAGAAAATTGTTTGACACAAGCTGTATAGAATAGTTAACCTAATGCCAAAGTTATTTTTAAATTCAAAAAAAAACAAAACTCAACATTAGTTCTTCAGGACACTTTAAACATGCTATTAGTTATCCTCATAGCTGACTGCTCATCAGTTCATAGAAGAGCTATATTTTGACAATAAGGTTGAATGAGATCTTTACTAGAGTCATAAAACAAAGCCTTTGGCCCAAGACCTTCACTGATTTATTAAACATTAACTGAATGCTACCTGCATGCCAGGCAGAGTGCTTGGCACTGAAGATGCCAATGTTAATGAGATCTGATCATTGCAGGACTGTATATTGAGTGTATTGGTAGAGATGTGCAGAGGGTAATATGAAAGCAGAGTGAAGACACCTAAACCACCCGTCGGGCTGGGATGGGGTTGGGGGTGGCTGAACTGCAGTTTAAAGGATGAGTTACCCAGGGGGAGGCAGAGAATGTAAAAGAACCTTTCAGGTAGAGAAGATAGACTAAAGTCACCAGAGGGTTTGGGTAGCATGATGTGTATAGGAAACTTCTAGAAGATGTGTGTTGTTAGAGTTAGAAATGGAAGGCAGGTTTTGGTGAAAAAATAAGGCTAGAGAAATAGGCAAGGACCAGATAATGGATAGCTACAGTAAGCCACAGTAAGGAACTTCAAGTTTATCCTGTGGTTAATGGGGAGCTACTGAAGGTGGAAAGCAGAGGACTGACACAGTCAGATTTGTGTTTTAGAGAGCTCACTTTGGCAGCTGTGAAGAAGGGACATGAAGGGGACTTGACTGGAGATGGGGTGATCTGCAAGAAGATGTTTGCTCAGGTAACAAGGAAGAAGACGTAACTGAGCAGTCACAGAAAAGATAGAAGATATTTGAGGAATGTTTAGGAGGTAGGATTGGCAGGATCTAGATTGTGACTTTATTAATAATAAAAGAATGAAAAAAGGCAATGATTAAAAAGAACTAAGGCTAAAACAACAATAACATTTTATAGTTAAAGTAATCCTTTGGGGCCAGCCCCATGGCCGAGTGGTTAAGTTCAAGCGCTCTGCTTCAGGGGCCCAGGGTTTCGCTGGTTCAGATCCTGGGCGTGGACATGGCACCACTCATCAGGCCATGTTGAGGTGACGTCCCACATGCCACAACTAGAAGTACCCACAACTAAAACATGCAACTGTGTACTGGAGAGATTTGGGGAGAAAAAGCAAAAAAAAAAAAAAAAAGTAATCCTTTGTTCTAAAAATTATTTTTCCAATGTAGAGTCTGGGTAGGAAAAATGAGTTGTTCAAATTCCTATAAAGACTGCAAAAAACAAAACACCTCCATTGATTAGAAGGAAAACTATAGGAAATTTGCTGTAATTAGACCACAGGTTCAGAACAAGAATTTCCTCTAATTGGATTTGTCAGAGTGTTCCCGCAGGTACTGATTTAATTCAATTCAATACACATTTATTGAACATCTGCTATATGAAAGGCCCTTAGTTTAACACTGGGTAGTGGATAAAAAGCACTAAACTAAAGAGGTTAGCATCCAGAAGAGCATAAAAACATAACACAAATAGTCAAATACAAGGCAGGATGTAAGTGAGAATGCGGGACAGAGGGAGAGGTCATTCCAAATAAAGGTACTACAACACTGGGAACATGAAAGGCATTTGTAAGGACTGAGGAGGAGGCTACTTTGGGTGGAGCATATGTTGGGGCATTTACGGGCCCCTGGTATGAAAAGGAGTGTAGGGCCCTAGGGATACAGCATGACCAGAGCCACACTTCGACATCAGTAATAAGACCAGAGCCTGAACAATGGATGGGAGGGCAGTGAGGGGACCACTACAATAACCTGGGCAGGCAATGGGGTCAGAACCATGGCTAGTGAGAATAAAGAGGAGGGACCACAAAGATACGTGGCTTTCAATCTCCAGACTGCATTTTGTGAGAGTGTACATAATTCATTGACTATGGTAGCAGTAGATGGTCCTAATGATCAAGACTGCCTCACACACACTGTCCTGAAGCATGTGCTGGCACTTGAGGGAAGATACTGATGCAAAAGGATGCCTCTTCAATTTGCTTGATATGATGCAAATCAACTTACGTGCCTTCCTTCCCTTCCTCCCATTCTATAAAGCTTTTATTTTTTCCCAATTATAAAAGTAGTACATATTCATCATAAAATCAGGGATATATATAAAATAAAAATCCCCATAGTTGCATAATCCAGAGGTAATCACTATCATAATTTTGCTCTATTTCCCTCCCTTATTATTTTTTTATGCATGAGGCATTGGGAAATAGTGCAATTGGTTGGTTAGGGAATACTGTATTAGATATGTGTACTCGTATAGGTTATCCCTTATACTATAAATATGAAACCAGCACTGTATGTAGAAAAAGTGGTTCATATACCAGTTGTTTGCTTCTCTGAATGGCTGGGCTCCACTTCTGAGAAGCTCTTTCGTATACACTTCATGGTAGTGAACTGTGTCACAATATATTTTAATTTTTTGATTGAAATATATAGCACAAAATGTAAAGGCTTATCTTAACAAGAGAAAATAACGGTGATAAGAATGTATATAAGAAGCACTCTAACTCTGAAATACCTTATTCCTAATTGTTTTATAATGGATTTGTTGATAGTGTGAAGTTTCTTAGGCATAAAACTATCAGGCTGCAGCAGAACAGATTGTATATACTTTATGTTGACAAAAATTGCATATATTTACCAAACTGGAATAAACACAGACACATATACTTGTATCCTGCTTTTTCTCTGAGTATAAAATAACTAAACATTTAAAATGTTCTTTAATGTATGATCATTTCAATCTACCTAAAATTTAGCATTTCTTAAGAACCATGTCAACTTTTGCCTCCACTGTAAGCATTTAATGATAGCCCACTTATTATTTCTCACCTGGATTATAGTAATAGATCCTCTGAATTGCTTAACCAGTCTCTAGTCTGCTCTCTTTCCAAATCATGTTGCTGAAATGATTTCTTTCAAACACAGCACCGATCATGTCATGCCTCAAGTCAAGAGACCTTCAACAGTTCCCCAACGGCTACATGATAAAGTGCATACTTCTTGGTCCGGTTTCACTAGTCCAGTGCCCCCCACCCCCATATACCCTACATTCCCATCAAACTCAACCTTCACTTCAACTCACCCCTGACTGGGATTATATTACTGCATGTTCCTTTCTATCTCAGTGGCAGTTATTTGCATACACGTCTTTCCTCTGGATGAGGTTATAAAATCTTTGAAGCCAAGACTTGCAATTTCAGTTCAGTGCAATTAAATGTACATCAGAGTCACTGCAGACCAACTCTATTCCAGACACCATGCAAAGTGTTAAGAGTAGAGATGAAGGAGACACAATCCTCACCCTCAGGGATCTCACAGGCCAGAGGGGAAGATAACACGAATAAATATCTGGATTCAAGGCACCACATGAAACTGCAGGAACACACGAGATACCGTGGCAGCACAGAGGAGGGGACAGGCTCTACCTGTGCAGGCCGGGCTGTGGGTAGGTAATTTCTAAAGGGACAGGAGAATGCCAGCCTGCAGAGAGGAAGCACGGCTTGGTCTATTCAGGCAATTTTAGAAAGGTGGGTGTTTCTATATTGGGGGAGAGATCACAAAAGATTTGCCTTTAAAGGTAGGAGGGTAAACACCATTAACAGCCTTGTAAAATATGACAGGAGGGTTAAAAACCAAATGCGATCTAACATCTCTTCCCAGGCTGTTTTTGGTTATTCTTCCAAATAATATTACTCTGAAGTCCTCCAAGTATAATCTTGTCTCTCTCCCATTAGAATATAAACTTTGGGAAGGCAGAATTCATCTATGCACTCCCTGAATGCCTCAAAACCCTCAGGATGGCACTGAACACACAGTGAAAGTTTTATCAATCTTTTAAATTCATAATCCACCCTCATCCTGATAGTTGTATGCTCGGTGCTTAAAGGGAATTCAAAACATCTGTTAGAAGAATTAACCAATGCTGAGTCAAGACAAAAACTGAAAGTACCAGCAGATTTTGCAGACATGTTCTGGATTAGTGATTTTGCCTCTAGAACAATTTTACTTGTGGTTAAAAAAGCAATTTAATGCAATTGTTTCAAAATGTCATATTTTAGCATATTTATGGTTGTCAATAACTGGGTAATCAACAGTAAAATAACAAGTATGGATTTTCAACTATGATAATTGGATTTGCCTCTCAGAATTGCTTGTATGTAATGATCATTAATCAATAGATGACATTCCCTGCACACTAGCTAGCCTTGTCTCTCTTCTGCTGGACAGGACAGTAATCTGTGGCCCAAAATGGCATTTTCTCTCTAGGGAGTGAGTGTGGCATGATGACCAATACTAGCTGAGCCAAAGAAATGGAGGTGAATGAGGAGTGAAGTTGGAAAAGTTAGCATCGTACTCTATCAAAGTTACAGCAAACTGGAGCAACAGTACCTTGTTTTTATTCGGGGGAGGAAACAAGAGATGTATGTGAGTGTGATTGTATGAATATGTCTGTTTGAATTGGGGAAGCAATAGGAGAAAAGGAGAGATTCTTTCATAGGATAAAGTCCAATGAGAAAAAGAAAAAGTGAGTCTCCCCCTCACTGAAAAAAAGAAAAGAAAAAAAATAAAGACTATAACTACTAAAGGAAATACAGGTAGGTGTAAATACAGGTATAAACACCCCAAAAAAAGAGACTGCAAAGAGGCTGACAGAACATATGTGGCGAAGTCACAGGCCACAGAAAAAAGAATTATGTAAAAGAGACAGTGAAGAAGACGAAGTGGAAAGTCATAACAGGGACATATTCACATCAAACACTCAGAAGTTTCTCTGCAGGATTCCTTGACTGCTGATTCTTTTCCTGGGATGCTACCCCAAGCTGCCATGTGCATTCTTCCTATTTAGTGGTGATGGGGGCAATGACATATATGTCTCATGTTGTTAATTCCAACCCTGAAATGTCATTGCCATAATTTCACTTTTTCAGTTCTAGGGGGACAGGTACCGGCCAACAGTCTGGCTGTCAACATCATTTTCCCTGGAGGTGACAGGAACCAATAAAGTCACCAAAGGGACAGTCAATCCAACACAGCAGGGATAAAGCACATGCAGTCCAAGAAACACTACCTATTCTAAGTGACTGTGTCTGCAGAGAGTGGTAATTATTGAAATATTATTATCTAATAAAAACTCAGATCCCAGAAGTCAATTGATCCTTCCAGAGACCCAAAAACGATCTTACATTTAATTTATATTTCTTGTCCTCTCATTTTGGAGACCTATCCCCTTCTGGCCTACATTTAAAAAAGCAGTCCTCTTACATCAGTCTGGGTATGTCACTGACAGCCACTGTCCCATCATGGGTCTCGCTCTCTCCATCTTCTTCCTCTTCGTCACTACTTTCCGACTCCTCGCTGGAAGAGGAGTAATCAGTCACCTTCTTCAGCGGGCGGTTTGTTTCTTCAATCCGTAGTTCTCTTAATTCTTTGGCTAATGCCGTCAGATCCTACAAAAGAAAAGTTTGCTCAGCGTATATGAATTGTAGATATGACCAAAGCTACATCTCTCAGCAAGTCAGTGCTCTAGCTTAAGCAACAAGGAAAAAAAGCTCTATATAGAACTGTTACAAACATAGTTACTGCATGGAACTAAGAAAACGATGTTTGTAGCACAGAGAAACTAGAAAAGAAAGATGAAATAAATTTAAACTTTGTTCAAAACCAATTGCTAGATGAGACTGTTCAGTTCTGAATATATATATATATGTATATGTGCGTTGCATGTGTACACACATACACAAACAGTGGGTTCTCATTTTATTTTGGGGAGGTGAAGCTGGTCACCCTCAGAGTTAATGGGAAAATACATGGGATTAGAAATTCTTCCCCACTGCCCAAGCCACAGTCATGGCCTTTTCCCTCTTATGATTGCTGCTGTACCAAAATCTAGCATCAGTCAGAGAACAGAGCAATTCCCAAGGTTCCAGCTACTACAATGACTCATTTGGTGTGTCATCATTCCCTAAAGAGCAGAGGTAACATATCAAATAATGGCCCATCCCAAAGCCCAGTGTCACTGAAATTTATAGCCACAGAGCTGAGCTAAGAGGAACAAAAAAAAAAACAACAGAGTTCTCTTCCAGAATGATGGGTGTTTCATTCCTTTTGTTTTAAATTGGAGTCACCTGGCAAAAACTCTGGCGAAGCATACTGTAATGAATGTACAAACACCAAAAGGAAGAGAGAATTTTTCAGTTTTCCATGAGTATGATGAAACCTGTAGCCTTATGGATATGTGATGATGTGATATTTAATCACCAGGCATACTGCAGGCAGTGTGCTGAATATCTGACTGCCTTTTATTTCACATGCTTTCAGAGCAATGCAGAGGGAAGCAGTTCTGCAAAAGCATGGCCGCTCTAATTTGCATGGGTAAACTGCCCATGGCACACAGCATGCAAATGAGGAAGAAGCAATTTGACATCAGTCTTACCATTTCTCCCTATATTAGTGACCCATGTGGGAATCAGAGCATTCAGTGAGAGACAGGGCATTAGGGAGAAAGAAACTCATTGAAAGATACTAAATGCCACAGTTTTCTTATGGCCATATTCTCTCTTTATTTCAACCCAGAAACATATTTGTCTAATTCACCTGATGTAGGATTAAAGCAATGTAGGTGATTTGAATAACATTTGATAATCTATCCTAATTGGTTAGAAGAAAAACTGTGATAAATGAATATAATTAAATTATAATTATTTTATTTTGAGAAGATAAATTGTCATGTTTCTTTACTGTCACCTATATGTCAGGCATTACTATGTTGGTTAAGACTAGGAGAGGAAACATTTCAGGTGTTTTATTTGGTCTAGAAATTTAGGAAATTCAAGGTGTAAGTGAAGGAGTCATTTCTCTCTAATTTCATGGAAATCAAAGGGAAACAATAATGACTTTTAAATTTGTTTTGAAGTTACTTGAATGGAAGCCCTTGGAAAGGGAAGTTTTTGAAAATTCAAATTGTGCATTTTCCGCCCAAACCCACTTTCTGGGCTTTCCACATGTACACACGTGCACACACACATGGCTTCAATCTCAGTAGATATATTTGCCCCATCCGTGAAAATGAAAATAGAATTGTATTAAAAAGACTCAAAGGTGTTTAAATATAATGTATACCTTTAAAGAAAAGGAAAATTACTAGATAGAATTTTATGCACATTTATTTCTGATTTCTTTTGCAATGGGCCAAAATAGGAAAAGCTAATATTCAGATTTCAGCTTTTTACTTCTTATTTCCTCTTGACAATGTTTATCTTTATCAAATTGAGAAGAAAGTGAAGCGTATGCTATACTTGAGCATGTTGGGAAAATACAGTCTAGATATTTGTTAAGGCTATAATGTAAAATGATATTATAATCTTCCAAAGCAGTAAAATAATAACAAATTAGAAAATTTATTTTATATTTTGTCTTCTATATGTTAGAAACAAGTTAAGTCTCATCAAAGAATATAACTAGCATTTAAATGTTACTTGTCATTAAAAAATACATTTTATTATAATTTAAAGAGAGAATATGGTTTAAAAGAGTTTATTTCTAATGTCAATAATTCTGAGTAAAATATAATATTAGCTATGATTTATTTAAATTAATAATACATTTTCCCCAAGGTTGGTTTTCCTTATCTCTGACATTTCAGAACAAGACAAAGGAAATTTTAAAAAAACGAAAACTATTTAGAAATATTTAGCTGGTCCAAAGCCCATTGATTTAAAGAAACTCTCACTTATTAAAATGACCTAAATTTTTCCAAACACTGTATTTAGGAACACTTTAAAGTTCTGACCTGTTTTATATTTTGCTTTTAATTAGAATTTTTTCTGCTTATGCATTATTAAAAAGCTATCTTTCCTGAAACATTGGAAAGAATTGAAAATTCCTTTTAAGTTTAATAGGTAATAGCTTGGAGGGTGAGACATATATGAAAATCCCAAGGTAACAACAATGTCTAACTCAAAAGTAATACCCCCAGTCAAAGAAATTAATCTTCCATTGCCAGTAGACTACATGTTTAGCTGAAGTTTTGTTCCTTATCCATCCACTCTGGAAAAATTTATAATAGCAAAGTTATAGGACATAGACACGATCTAAAATTGACACCATTGGGTTCAGATCCATTTTCATACATTTTATTTTCTGACAATACCAATTTTCTCCATATAATGAGTTTTTGTAGTAATTTATTGCTTGGCTGTCTCAAGCCTGGAGCTAAAAAAGTATTAAAAAAAGGGGGAAAAAGTGCTATTTAGCATGAAAATATTTGAGAAAAAAGAAATATGGCAAACAGTGAGATTTTTTGACTATGGAGTAAATGTGAAGATAGTTAAGAGGCCCTTACCTAGTAGTTTCTTCGATGTAACACTTTTTAGAATCAACTTGATACAATTTTTCATTCAAAAAAACTTGTTTACTGTGACAGTTATGAATATTTTACCTAAAAGTGTACTCTTTTAAGTCTCTTTTTAGAAACAACATAGTTTATTCAAATTTTAGTTCAATTTTAACTATTAAAATAATAGTTAAATATTTTTAAGCTGGTCTTTTCTTCACATATTAAAAATTTATTTCTTCTTAGGAAATCTAAAGATATGACATTGGGGAAGCCACTTAACTTCAGTATCCTCATCTAGTTACTGCTCAGCTTCTGTCCAAACTATGAATGTGCTCTGGAAGTGCTCAGATTTCTACAAACTAACAAAAAAATAATGGTAGAGCCAGTGTTTGCTTATGTATATAACCTTCATGCCATGTATTTAATTGTGCTAAAGTAAAAAGAATATTTATTTTCAAAGCTTGTATGAAATAACCACAGACTATACTGTACAATTTCATATGCCATTAGAAAGTTATGCCAAATTAACAGATACTCCCCCAGTTCGATTTTTATGAACATTCAAACCATTAAATAAGTTAATCATTAAGTAAGCAACAAGTTTTCAAAAGGAGTTTTAAGACTTTCCATTTCAATCCTGGGTTATCTAAATGGCAAATCAGTCACTGGAGACAGAAGTCATATCAAAACCTAGGAATGAAGATGGGGAAAGATTTTTTTCAAGGTTTCCCAACTGTGGCACTGTTGACATTTGGGGCCAGATAACTTTCTATTGTGGGTTGTTCTCCTGTGCACTGTAGGATGTTTAGCAGCATCTCTCTGCTCTACCCACAAGATGCCAATAGCACTGCCTCCCACCTCCAAGATGTGACAACCAAAACTATCTCCGGACTTTGCCAAATGTCTCCTCAGGGGAGGGTAAGGAACAAAAGGCATCATCCCCGGGTGGGAACCACTGGGTTAGGGAGAACCAAGTGATCCTGTATTTTCAGTGATTCGGATGTGATACTCAAGGGGTGGGGTTATCAGAATCACCTGGAGGGCTTTTTCCAACCACACATGGCCCCAGAGATTTTGGGTACAGCTCACACTCCCTCAATTACTTATAATTACTTATACTTCTGTGGGGCCCTCTCATCTCTGTCCAGAGTGCTAGAGTATACCAAAATGAATAAAGCAAATTTTAAAAGCCTAAAATATCCCAGGTTAACCAGATGAAACCCATGAGAACCCTTTCCCTCATGACAGCCCCCTCTAGGACAATTTCTGGACTCATGAGATTTCCGTTCAATTGTGCGCACACACAGCCATTTTGTTGGTAGCCATAGCACGAGAATACTGTCCTCTTTCTTCATCTGTTTGGGAGAAAACTGATAAAAGCCCTGTCCTTCTTACTGTTATAAGGGAAAGTGGCAAGGCTGTGGCACAGAGCAATAAAATACATTCCCCTTTTCCTTTCTAAACATGCCATCCACACTCTGTGGACATGTACAGTCTCGTTCTTTTATAAGCAATAATCCTTTAATTATGATAATAACTTTCCAAACCACTCTGAACGGGGGAGGCAGTAAAAATTCTGAAAAAGTGAGGCTTTTTGGTAAAAATCAGATGCAGAGAAACATGCTTCTCCCACCTGCCAAAATAGCTCCATGCCTCGGGCCCAAACCTTAAGATGAGGACAAACCTCTCGGCTTTCTGCAGCACCACAGTTGATGAAATGCTCTCAGGCACGTGATCTTGAGTGATCCTAAACAAACTCGTGAGCACAGCAGGGCAGGTGTTTTTATCCCATTTTACAGATGAGGAAACTGTGGCCCAGAGAGGTTATGAGACTGCTCCCAGCCAGTTATTTACCGGGGAGCCAGAATTTGAATGCAGCTTGTCGATCCCAGAGCCAGTGCTTTTTCCATATTATTTCACAAAAATGGTGCTCAGCAGAGCTACAGCCTTAAAGCCATACTGGTAGTCTTCAGATTCCATGCAGTTAGGACACTTTGCAAGACCCGTCTCTTAAAAAAACTCCACTATGCTGTGTTCATGCAGGTCTGACAAACGGCAGTAAGGCAGTAATCCTTCTTGGCAAGCTACCTAAGACTGACAAAGCCATATATTTTTCTAATGGAAAAATGTCTCCACAGATAAGGAAATAAAGTCTCTTAACTAGCCAGGATTCATTAACTAGAGTTGATGTTGCTGCTGATGCTGTAGTTAATGTCCCACAAAATTAATCTAACAATACCCAGTAACTCTTTGTTCACCAATCACACACTATAAATTTGGAGTGCCCTAGAATGATGTCTCTTTTCTTTGTGAGTAAAACCACCATCCCCTAGCAAGGCTGGTGAGCACAGATTAAGAGCTCAGGCTTTGCTACTCAAAGATACTAGAGTGAGAAACCGTGCCAATAACAAAGCACTAATGCTTATCTTTAGCCAGAATGGACCATTGGAAAAGTGACATTTTGGCTTAGAAGGAAGGTTTCTGGAGGTTTATACGGGTGTCTGAGGGTCTTAGGCTGGCTTCTGTTGGAGGGGTTCTCCTCCCAGCAGATCACTCCAAATGAGTGAACCTTAAGCCTGCAATCCAACTGGCCACCTTTCTGGACATCGACATCAGGAAATCAGTTGTATATTTACATTTGGTGAAAGCATGACCAAGAAAAGATAATACTAACCTCATCTATAGCTTTCTTATAGCTCTGAGATAAGAAGAACCCAATCCAGAAGAATCCACAGGAGGAGGAAAAGCCAGAAGAAAGGCAGCAGGTTAGACACAAAATGGGAATTAGTACACAACTGATAAACGCAAAAGGGCAAAGAACCTCAACCCAGAATGGGGCAAAGTCCCTTCATTATTATTCTCACTGGACTTCCTTACTTTCAAATGTAAAAACCAGAGTAAACCAAAAATTCTTCACACTCATTTCATAGGAAAAATTCTTGGAAAATTTAAATAAAATAAGCGGATATTAGCTCATCCTAAATTAATTTCCAACTTTCCAATTTCAGCCTCCACGCTCTTTATTTCTTTCTTTATGGCTATTTGGGGTCTCTTGTGTCACAGCAATGAAGCTATATTTCAAGTTGTCAGCCCCCCTGTCAGACCATGCTTAGCAACTTTCGGTCCAGAAAATATAGACCTAGAAGCATGAAAAGCAGCAGAAAATTGTAATATTAATTCATATAGAAAATAGTATGGGGAAAGGGCAGAATAGATAAGAGAAACCCAAATCTCTTTAAGTGCTAGTTTCAACATCTTTTTGCCAAAGCTGCTGAACAGAAATTATGGAATGATATGAGTTATTTCTCTTCCTGTTTTATTCTCTAAAGTAGTGCTAACGATCAGCAAAAACACCTAAAGGCAGCTAGATAAGCAATCCAAGATCTGTTCAGTTCTTTCCTAATCAGATATGACTTCCTTATGGATGCTTCTATCATCTGTTCTTCTTATTAATCTCAACAATTTTTGTTTCATAGTCATGAGTGTATCCCCAACTACTTTATCCTGCAGGTTCTCCGGCAAATGAAGAGTTCAAAAGTCTCAGAGAGAAAAAGCACTCACAGCTGGTCGACTAGGTCGGGTAATGTCCCTGGACTCTTCTGGCTTCACCTTAGAAGGCTCATGTGGGAGCACAGGTGATCCTTCCGACTTACTGTTGGCTAGAGGAAAAAGCAGAGGGCCAAGAAAGGTAATGACCGTTAAAAAGTGTCGCTCAAGTTCGGAGTTCTGTGGTAAGTCATCGCTTAAGATTATTCAGGGGACACATCCTTCACTTAGGAAAATCCTCAAGCACCTCAGTGAAAAAATAGTAAATGAGGCTTGTAACCTGGAAACCACTAGTAATAATAAGAAAAACCAACAAACACCACCACTACCACCAGCACCATTTACTGAGCATCCATTGTGTGTCAGGCTTAGCGCTAAAGGCTTTCTATGTCAATTGTCTCATTTAATCCTCGCTCCAACCCAACGACGTGGCACTACTTTCCTATTTTACAGCTGAACACAGACTTAGAAAGATAACACAACTGGCCCAAGGTCACACGGAAATGATGGGCAGAGCTGGGCTTCTGTCTGGTTTCTCAAAGTTTATTCTCAATTATTACGCTAAACCAGTTTCTAAGTTAAGATTCTATTTTTGGTTTCTTCTGTTACCATTTACCCATCAGGATAAGTTATTTTGATGGAATTTTGTGGGAAAAAAATATTTGGTGGAATGGTTTTTAAATGGGGAGGGAGTTGTCTGGGTCATTTAAGGAAGAAAGAATGAGGGGGTGGGCAGAAAGGAGAACATTGGCGATAAAGGGGAAGGACTCCGGAATAGAGGTGCAGAGCAAGGGTGGGGGAGGGCTTCCTGACAGCTACAGAGTGAAGAGCATCCCGTGGATGTAGGAGCTTATAGGTAGAGAAGAAGCAATCTAGTGTGGGAGAGCTGCTTTTGTCTTGTTTTAAAGTGGTTGTTCCTGGTCAGGGATACACCAGGAATACAAGAGTGCTTTTAACCCAGAAGAATTAGGGGCCAAAGGAAAGAAGATAAGAATTAAAACTGAACAAGATCAGAGGATTAAAATAATAGGCATAAGTTTGGTTTTCTATAGCATTTGCTCTAACTAAGGATATTAAGTTGCTTATGAATAGAAAAAAGGTAAGGGAACAGCAGTTTTCTAAATTAAGCAAATTTATATTTGGATCAAGGCAACAAAAAGTATACATAGCTGTGGGTTGTGCCACTGATATCAGAAGAATGCATAGAGCAGCAACCAAAGGCCAGTTCACATCCCAATTCAGGGACAGGAGGATCGTGTGGCAGATGTCAACCTTTTCAAAATGGACACACTGTGATTTTGTCTAAAACCTTAGAAAGATACTAGGAGATCAACTATGATTATGTCTAATGAAGAGGCTAAGAAAAGTGTGTTAACATTTATCAAATTGCACTTTAAAAAGTCCTGGTCTTTATTACTTGGAAGCAAAACTATCTTCTGAACAAGATTATTCACAAAAGTAAATTTAGATTAGCTAGAAACAGTGTGCTATCATGTATAATTAGCTGGCCATATTCACGTTTTTCACAAACTTCTTCATTAATGAAAACTAAACAATGAGGAATGACTTGAATTATCAGAGAAACTAATTTTTAACCTCTCAAATAGGAATAACCAGAAGAGTCAAATATATTTTTTAAGTCAAAGATTTCATTTTTTCTCTCAACTGTATATGTATTCTACATTAGCCTTTATTGAATTTCACCATGAGAAATACCTAGTATCCTGAACTATGTTCAGAATACGAAAAGGGACTATTGGCATATGGGAAGAGATCCTTAGGGGCACACGAAACCGTAACCAGCAATCAAATGGAAATGGGAATTCAGGTGACTAGTAAGTGATCACATTTTTAAATAAGACCAATATTCTGTGATCTCCCTGGAAAACACTGGTATCTGCGATTACAAGGAGTTGGTCCACACTCTGATGTGACACATATAATTGGGGATGGTAGCTCACTCCGCTAAGGAGACTGAGGCTGAGAGCAGTTAAGGGGCTCTTCAGTATCACACAGTGGTGGGCCTCATCAGGAGCAGAAGTCACGGAAGTGAGGAAGTAACCTGATTCCCTGCCCGAGGCTCTCCTCCCCAGGCAATGCTGTCAGGGATAGGTAAGGGAAAGCTGTACCTCGAACTCTGGTCCGTTCACTGGACCCTGCTTGCGATCCAGGCTGAGAGCCTCCTTGGGAGCTGGGCTGGGAGCTAGGGGTGCTGGAGCTGGAGGAACTGCCACTGCTGGTCCTCTGCAAGGGGCTCTCCAAGACGGGCTCGGTTCTCCGGAGATCAGGGTTGCTGCACGGATGGACGGCAGAGCACAGTGACTATACTCTCAAGACCTTGCCATTGGTAGACACAGCACAGTCCAGTCCCACCCCCAGTGCAAAGGGGTAAAGACAGCACTTATGTGCCCTCGAACTGAAGGGGTCAATGGAAATGACAGTCATGCCATCCTCTGTGGAGCTACTGACCAGCTACTGGATCGGCACAGGATGAACTCTTTGGGTCATCACACTAAAAGTATTAGCTCTGAAATGGTGAATATTCAAAGAAGGCCGCCTTTTAAACCCTTTTTCTTGTGCTCATTGTAAAAAACTTAAAGAATATTTAAAAATAATGAAGCAACACAGTCAACTGTATTTTACTATTTGGTATATTATCTTCTAGTCTTTTTTTTTCTTTGTTTGTATGGAAGCAGACTATACATTCAGTTTTGCAGCTTGCTTTTTTTTTTCCCTTAACACTGCAATGTAAGCAACTTCGTATGCTTCTAAAAACAATAATGGCTGCATAATCGTCCATCATATCGATGAATTAGTTTAACCATTCGTCTATTATTAGATACTAAGGTGCTTCCAATACATTGCTGTGACACAAACACTAAAATAACTATCCAAGTGCATACAATTACCCAATCACATCTCTCTTTCCTGGAACTGGAATTCTTAGGTGAAAGGGCATGAACTGGGGGGTATGTGTGCATGTTTCTATGTCAATGTATAAAGGTATTACCAGTTTTTGCTGAAGTGTATGAAATGGTCTATCTCACTGAATTCTTACCATACTTGATTATGAGTAGTTTGCTAATTTGTAAAAAATTTGTATCTTGTTGTTTTAATGCAGGTTTAAAACATTACTATTGAGGTAGAATCATTTTTACTCACGTTTATTTGCCATTTATAATTCCTCTTCTGTGAATTGCTTAATCAAGTTCTTTGCTCATATAGCTAGTAGTGTATTTGCATTTTTAAATATCTTGCAGGAAGTCTTTATATACTTTGGCTATTATCAAAGGGAGGTATGTTTTAAAATAATTGTTATTAAATGCTAATTCAAGAAGAAATTAGTTTATTGGCAGGCTAGTAGCCGTACTTTTTATAAAAGCTTACTGTATAATTCACTTTCATATCTTTACTGCTCCCAAAATAGTGGTATTTATTTCCTCACTCAGTTGGTCTATACTAGGCACTGGGTCAGGCATTTGAGACATGGTAATGAGCAAGACACAGCCCGTGCCCTCTGCCAGCTTAGCCAGACACACACAACCAATATCACTCATGCTTTGCCTGCACTAACCACAGGGCCACATAGGAGCAGGGAGCAGGGCCACCTAGGTCCCTTCCGGTGATCATGGAAGCTGTACCAGAAGAGAAGACACCTAGGCAGTGGTGGTGGGGACGACTGCTGAGGTTTTCATGATTGCATTATTATAAAAATAACAGTCTTCTCAAAGTTCCTACAAAGCTCTTTCTTTTTAATTTATAACCTTTTCCTTTAGATTTATATAATGCTAGGCATGGATAATTCAGTAAGACCTGAAACTCAAGCTCAAATGCCATTCAGCTGCTAAGGGGAGCAACATCGGCCCCCTCCATGTTTCAATGTCTTCAGTTTTGCAAACAGCAATTCACATCTTTGCTAAGAGTCACCGCAGTGCTATGATTTTAATGCAGTGAGATATCATACCAAAATGTAATCTTATGTCTCACTTTGCTCTGCCCATTTCAAGACTATCAAGTGCAGACCTGGCACTCTGCACGGTGTTGGGTGTCAGATGTGTCATATATAAATATGAAAATAATATGGCCCCTTCCCTCAAGACACTTGCAGTTTAGTCTACCAGAAACCTGGTCATGAAATGACATCCTTAGAGCAGCAACTAAATCGAATAATTTTTTTTTGAAAACACAAGAATCTTGCTTTGTGGTAATGTATCTGCCAAAAATATTTGGTCGAGTTAAAAATTCCTAAATTTTGGGTTACTGGAAAACATGGCTGGTGGCCCTGGAAAATATGACATGTAAAAATAAATACATCCTCATAATTTATTCATTTTGATCATATAAATGTAGAATTTATGGAAATATTTATGTTTTTATGGTAAATGGTTGTTAAGTCAACTTCACCATAAAATCGACTGCAGAAGAGATTGTTGGTACAAATTTTTAAAAACTTTTAAAATTCTTGATATTTTTAATGGCACTCCTTTGTGTAGTAACTATTTTGTGAAAGCTGTTAGCATCTACTTGATTGAAACAGATTTGGATTCATATTGGAAATACCCCTGATTTAGAGAATACATAAAATGATAAATATATCATACTTCTGAAATATCCTACATTTCAAATTTTCCATTTTTTATACAGAAACAATCCCATCTTCTTTAATTCCCAATTAATGAATTCTTCCCCATGTCCTCTTTGATTAAACAGTAGTAGTCAGGAATTATTTGTGTAAAATTAATAAACTCCAAAAATATTTTTTCTAAAAATTGTATTGCTAACCAAGTGTATTTCAGATGAAGGATGATAGGCATACTAAGATTTCTTGGTAGTTGCTCTCATTTTGTGGAATGATGACATAATGTTCTTTGTATTAAAAAAATACCTGTTCAGAGAAGGGTGGCAGTGAGCTCCGAATTGTTCATCCTGGTGGCTGTGTTGTGGTAGCAGGATCCAGCTATTTGCTCTAATATAGCACTCCTTTGATCATTTAACCAAAATCTTTCTATTAAGCACCTACTTTGTGAGACTCAGTGGACCAGTACAAGGGATGGAGGAGAGAGACAGGTCACAGGGCAGACGGTCAAGTTACAACACAGTCCTAGAGATGAGATATGTGCAGGAGAGAGAATAGCAAACAAAAATTCCGCATGCTGTGTGTGAGAGTCTAAATATCATTGGAGTTTGGGGAGCAATGAATGAAGCCTGGAGTGATCAAGGTGGCGTCAGGAAGGAGACAGGACTTGACTGGGCTTTGGAATGGTGAGCAGGAAGACTGGGGGAGTAGCCTGAGCAAAGACCCAGGGGCTGGGGTTTTCCTGGGGTTAGTTGATGTAGAGAGACATGGGGTACCAAGTCTCTGTCAGGAAATCCTGGGAGAGCTGCTCATCAGAAGCGATGGGCGGCTTATGCAGCAATGGCCTTTAAAGCCTGGCAGAGGACAGGAGCCTCCCAGGGTAGACTTATGAATGACTGGCCAGGAGAGAGGCAGGCTGACCAGGTAGGAGGTCACCTTAGATGATAAGGCTTGGGCCAGGGATGTCCTGGCATAAAAGAGGGGCATGGGCATTAGCAGAACCAGCTGGGATGAGCGTGTGTCTCCGAGGGGGCTCAGTGCCTCTTTCTGTGTGAAGCTAATTGGTTCCCATGGGCATTAAATCCCTGACCTGGGCCTCATTAGCACAAGTCCCCCCACTGGAGCTCACCAGCATGAGTGCTGATCTTCATAGGTTGCTATTTTTGCTGCTGGAGACTGAAAGAAGTATTTAGTTTCTATGTAACCACACACAGAAAGAGGAAAAACTTTAAAAAGCTTTTTCTTTCTTTTTTTTGTAAAATAAGAGCATTTTGAGAAAATGTCATACTGTTCACATTTTTCTCTTCCTTATTATGTAGTAATATGGTCTGGCCTTGGGGCCAAGGGTTCTGAGATAAATGTTCTCAGAGGGGATCAATTTCAGAAGAATTCCATGAAATAATAGATTCCCCTTGTTCACATACTAACTGAGCCTACTCAGATCCAAACGAGTAAAAACTGGAAAACATTCATACAGATTTCTTTAAATGCTAACTTTTAGTTCAGACATTTGCCATCCCACAGACAATGCTGTCTGGTCTATGAAACACACAGTAAAGTGAAAATGTGGCAATTATTCCATTTACTTGAATCATATAAAAAGTCAAAACAGAAAATTAGGATTACAAAGTGATTTCTTGGCCCAAATACTTGGGACAATTCTATAATTAACTGGCTGACTGCCAAAATTCACTTTAGTTTGTTACTTGATGACACAACCAATGAGCACAAATGAGGCATAAGAAGATACATTTGGGATGGGACAGAGAATTATTTTTTGAAATTAAGCATTTAGTCATTGGGTTTTGACTGGGTGTTTCTGGCTTAATTTAAGTCTTTTCACATTCTGAATGTACTTGTTTGATGAAATTTTAATTTGCTTTAAAAGAACACATGAATCACAGTTAAACATTAAAAGTGCTTGGAATTTTTTAAAACAGTATTTAAAAAAATGAACAAGTCAAATCTTGATTTGAACTCAACTGGTCATCTTGACAACACAAAGCATTTTAGAGTCCACATTGGAACTGAGAACCGCCCATTGATCTTGCAGTCTGAGCAATGCCCAGCTGCACATACCTGAGAAGGAAGGGCAGGGCAGGGTTGCATGGGGTCATGGGGACTGTGTTATCACCTGACTTTAGCCGTCTAGGAAGGGGACTGTAAAAAGCACATGATGATACTTGTTCTAGCTTGAGTAGGGAAGTTTTGGGGATACAAATAGGTCCCATGGGACAACAACCCTTAAAAGGTAGTGAATATCGCAAGATGAGGATCAATAACCATAAGATTAAGAGGAGCTGTTAACACTCACTAAACTACATGGTGAGAAAGGTGGAGGCAACTGGTGCTGTGTCAGTCAATGAATCATGAGATCCCTTTCCTTTGGGAAAACGAGGCAGCAATGACAGCTGCATTCACTGCTGAACAGATCAGCAGAGCTGATGCTTAAGAGTAAGGACTTTGGTGCAAGGCTACCAGGTTTCCAATGTTGGCTCTTTCACTTACTAATTTTGTCACCTTGGGTAATTTACTTAACTTGTGTTTCAGTTTCCCCATCTATAAAATGGAGGTGATTATAGTCACTACCTCATAGAGTTGTTATATGGTTTAAATTAGGTAACATCTGTAATGTGCATTGAACAGTACCTTGCATATGCAGGTGTTCCAGAAGTGTTCAATGAATAAAGAAATAAATAATAAATCACCGCAAACCAAGCAGAAGGCAGGGACCCACAGGAACCCAATAACACTTTCTTGACTAACTGATGCCAGCACAGCTGTACCTGCTCAATACTGTATCTATTTAAAAACATGTTCTCTATAGGGCTCTTTTTGATTTGATGTGGCATATGCAAACAGCAGAAGAGTGACATAGCAGGGAGTTTTTTCCTGGGAGAAGGAAGGCTATTAAAAATGGTAACACTTTGCTTTTTTCCCTCATGTTACAGGTACATGCTTATATATTCCCATTTTAATTCAAGAGTGTTCTATTCAGGGTACTAAGTACTTTGTTGATTTCAACACATTGTTTCCCAAATTATCCAAAAATATTACACATTCTGCAGTTTCTATATAACATCTTGCACCTAGTAACTGGAGTCCATTAGCACTGAATTCAGGAAGGTGAGTCCAGAAACTGGGCTTCTTTACAATTAGGCTCTGCCTTTCTTTTTCTTTGCGGCTTAGCCCAACAATGGTTTATTTCTCACTCACATCACAACATACACGGGTAGATGTGCTCTCCTTGGTGGTTCTTCTCCAAGTGGTGACTCAGGGATGCAGGTTCCTTCCACGTTGAGACACAAATTATCTCAAACTTAAGGTCCCTAAGTTTGCCACAGAAGGAGAAGAGAGAGGCTCTGCCTTCTTCAGATAAGTGAATTCACACATTCACTCCAAATTAAAATAAGAAAGCAAAGCTAGAAGTAGAATCTTGCCCCAAAGAGCAGCAGGCATAGTATATCCTCTGACCCATGGGCCCCAGAGGCAGGCAGCCTTGGTTGAGTCACTCGGCCCCAAGGTCACCTGCAGCCCTGTACACAGTGGGTCCTCAATATACATTTGCTGAATTTAGCAAATAAAATAAAAATAACAACAAAACATCTTAAATCTGTCCCTTACTATATGTGTCATTTTTCTTGGGATCCATTCTAACTTTGCTAACTTTCTAGTCTCCCGTAAGAGTCATTTCAAAGAAAAGGCTGAGAGGACAAAAGGAATATTGACCAAGTATAAGGAAGCATTGTAAAGAACAAATTATTTAAAAGCAATCCTTTTTTATGACTTTATGGGTGGGCAGTTGTCTGTCAAATGATCCAAAAAGAATTATGAGGAGAGTTTGGAAGATGGCAGTGTAGGAGGATCCTGAGCTCGCCTCCTCCCATGCACACAACAAACCTACGACTACCTGTGGAGCAATGTCCTCTGAGAGAGATCTGGAAACTGAATGAAAACAACCTCCACAACAAGGGACAGCACAGAGAGGGGTGGAAGAGGCAGAGATACAGCCCTGCTGATGGAAAAAGTCTACAGCCTTGCCACAGCACTTCACAGTCAGGAGTGATCTCCAAGTACAAAGCTCTTCCCAGTGGAGAAAGGCATTCAAGCACCACGTTAGGCACCCCAGCCCTTACATCTAGCACAAGACAGATTAGACCCCAAAACATCTGACTGAAAACCAACAGGGAATATGCCCAGGAAAACTACTGAACTTCAGGGAAAGGAAAACCTGCTCTTAAAGGGCCCCCACACAGACTTGCTCAACATGGAAACAAGCACAAAAACACCAGATAGAAAAGTGGATAGTCCATTGGTAAAAGAGACTCACTTACTAAGCTCAGACCCAATCCTGGAAAGGCAGGAGATGGCTGGACCACTCCCCCAGGAACTGAGACACTGGAAGCAGCCATTACTGTGATCTAGTTCTGTTGTGCTGATACAGACACTGGCAGGTGCCATCGGAATCCTTCCTCTAGCCTGTTAGTGCAGGGTTCTTCCCCACCTACTAGAGCAGCCAAGGCAATCAAGCATAGCCAGGCAGCAGGCAGCCTACCTCAGGCACCAGCCCCATCTACTAGTGAGCTCACAGCAGACTTGTGCCACTGGGCTTCGTAAACAGCCACACAGGGAGTCTGCCCCACCTATCAACACACCTGAAACGGTTGTGCACTGCCACACTGGGGAGCTGCTCTGCCCATCAGTGCACCTGAGGCAGCTGTGTGCTCCTGGGCAACATAGCCAGTTTGTGTTGTAGGCCTGCCCCAGCCAAGAGCAGGCTGGAACAACAGTGCACTACACAGCCAGCCTCACCCACCCCATGCATCAGCACACCCAAGGCAGCTGAACCCCACTGGGCCGTAAAGCCAGCCACACTGGGGGCCTGCAGGAGTTGTGTGTCCCTGGGCCTAGCAACCAGCTATAGTGGGGGCCTAACTCGCTCACCAGCAAACCTACAGTAGTTGTGCACTACCAGACCTTGCAGCCAGCCAGGGGGAGGTTGTGGCTGCCTTACCCAATAACATTCCTGTAGCAGCTGCACATGTACATGTGGCTGGGCTTTGCAACCAGCTGGCCTGAGGGCCAGCCTAGCCCACCTGTGTGCCCAAAGCAATAGCAGTCCTACTACAACAGAAGGGCACATGCAGCCTACACAGAGGACACTCCTTGAGCATTTGGCATGGGTGATGACGGGGAAGCATGCTGCTGGGCCCCATAAGACATCTCCTATATAAGGCCACATTTCCAGGATTGGGAGATGTAGCTGATCTACCTAATACACAGAAATAAGCACAGAGAAGTAGGTAAAATGAGGAAACAAAGGAGTATGTTCCAAATAAAAGAACAGGACAAATCCTCAGAAAAAGAACTAAATGCAACAGAAATAAACAATCTACCTGAAAAAGAGTACAAACTAATGGTCATAGGATGCTCACTGAACTCAGGAGAATAGATGAACACAGTGAGAACCTCAACAAAGAATTAAAAAATATAAAAAGAACCAATCAGGGCTGAAGAATAACGGAAATGAAAAATTCATCAAAGGGAATCAACAGCAGAGTAGATGACACAGAAGAACAGATCAGTTATCTGGACAACAGAGTAGAGGAAATCAGAGTAGAGTAGAACAAAAAAGAAAACAAAGAATGAGGACAATCTAAGGGACCTCTGGGACAACATCAAGTGTACTAACATTTGCATTATAGGTGTCCCAGAAGGATAAGAGAGAGACAAAGGGGTGGATAATTTATTTGAAGAAATAATAGCTGAAAGCTTCCCCAACCTGGGAAAGGAAACAGACATCCAAATACAGGAAGCACAGAAAATACCAAACAAGATGAACTCAAAAGGCCCACACCAAGACACATTATAATTAAAATGTCAAGAATTAACGATAAAGAGAGAAACCTAAAAGCTGTAAGAGAAAGGCAACAAGTTATGTACAAAGGAAACCCCCTAAGACTATCAACTGACTTTTCAGCAGAAATCTTACAGGCTAGAAGGGAGTGGCATGATACATTCAAAGTGCCAAAAGGAGAAAACCTACAATCAAAAATACTCTACCTGGCAAGGTTATCATTCAGAATGGAAGGATAAAGAGTTTTCCAGATAAGAAAAAACTAAAGAAGTTCATCACCACTAAACCAGCCTTACAAGAAATGTTAAAGGAAATTATTTAAGTGGAAAAGAAAAGACCACAAATAGGAATAAGAAAATTATCAAAGAAAAAATATCACTGGTAAAAGCAAATATACAGTAAACGTAGTAGATCAACCACCTATAAAGCTAGTAGGAAGGTCAAAAGATAAAACTACTAAACTCTCCTTTATGTTAAGGGACACACAAAATTAAGAGGTAAAACATGATGTCAAAAACACAAAATGTGGGGAGGCAGAGTAAAAGTGTAGTGCTAGTAGTATGAGGTCGAACTTAAGAGACCATCAACTTAACATAAATTGCTATTTACATAGGTTATTATATACAAAACTTATGGTCATCACAAACCAAAAACCTACAATGAATACACAAAAGATAAAGTGAAAGGAACACAAATTTAACACTAAAAGAAGTCATCAAATCACAAGGAAAGAGAGCAAGAGAAGAAGAAAGGAACAGAGAAGAATTACAAAAACATCCAGAAAAAAGGTAAGAAAAGGTGATAGTTATCAACTGTTACTTTAAATGTAAACAGATTAAATGCTCCAATCAAAAGACATAGGGTGGCTGAATGGATTAAAAAACCCAAGACTCATATATATGCTGCATACAAGAGACACACTTCAAACCTAAAGACACTCAAAACTAAAAGTGAAGAGAGGGAAAAAGATATTCCATGCAAATGAAAACAAAAAGAAAGCTGTGGTAGCAACACTTGTATCAGACAAAATAATTTTTTTTTTTTTCCTGAGGAAGATTTGCCCTGAGCTAACATCTGTGCCAATCTTCCCCTGTTTTGTATACTGGTCACCACCACAGCATGGCTGACAAATGGTGTAGGTCAGTGCCTGGGATCTGACCCTGTGAACCCAGGCCACCAAAGCGGAGAATGCTGAACTTAACCACCACAAACAGGGGTGGCCCCCAAAATAGACTTTAAAACAAAAACTATAACAAGAGACAAAGAAAGGCATTACCTAATGATAGAGGGAACAATCCAAAAAGGATATAATACTTGTAAATATCTACACACCCAACATAGCACCTAAATATATAAAGCAACTATTAACAGACATAAAAGAAGAAATTGACATTAACACAATAATACTAGGGGACTTTAACACTCCACTTACATCAATGGATAGATCATTTAGACAGAAGATAAGTAAGGATATATTGACCTTAAATGACACATTAGGCCAGATGGACTTAATAGGTATATACAGAACATTCCATCCAAAACTGCAGAATACACATTCTTTTCAAATGAACGTGGAACCCTCTCCAGGGTAGATCATATATTAGGTGAAAAACAAGTCTCAATAAATTTAAGAAGAATGAAATAATATCAAGTATCTTTTCTGACTAACAGCATGAAACAAGAAATCAGCTACAAGAAGAAAACTGGAAAAGTCACAAATATGTGAAGACGAAACAAAATGCTACTGAACAACTATTGGATCAATGAAGAAATCAAAGGAGAAACCAAAAAATACCTGGAGACAAATGAAAATATGACATACCAAAATCTATAGGATACAGCAAAAGTGGTACGAAGAGGGAAGTTTATAGCAATATAATGCCTACCTCAAGAAACAAGAAAAGTCTCAAATAAACAATGTAACATTACACCTAAAGGAACTAGAAAAAGAAGAACAAACGAAGCCCCAAATCAGTAGAAGGAAGGAAATAATAAAAATCAGAGCAGAAATAGAGACTAAAAAGACAATAGAACAGATCACTGAAACTAAAAGCTGATTCTTTGACAAGATAAACAAACCTTTAGCTAGACTCCCTAAGTAAAAAAGAGAGAATGCTCAAATAAATAAAATCAGAACTGAAAGAGGAGAAATTACAATGGATACCACAGAAATACAAAGGATTATAAGAGAATACTATAGAAAGCTATATGCCAACAAATTAGATAATCTAGAAGAAATGGATAAATTCTTAATTATAGAACCTTCCAAAACGGAATCAAGAAGAAATAGTGAATATGAATAGACTGATCACTAGTAAGGAGATTGAAACAGTAATCAAAAACCTCCAAAAAAACAAAAGTCCTGGACTAGACAGCTTCCCTAGTGAATACTAGCAAACATTCAAAGAAGATTTAATACATATCCTTCTCAAACTCTTCCAAAAAATTGAAGAGGAGAGGATGCTTCCTAACTCATTCTACGAGGCCAACATTACCCTGATACCAAAACCAGACAAAAGAAAAAGAAAAAAAGAAAGAAAATTAAGGGCCAATATTACTGATGAACATAGATGGAAAAGACCTCAACAAAATATTAGCAAATTGAATACAACAATACATTAAAATGATCATATACTATGATCAAGCAGAATTTATTCTAGGGATGCAGGGATGGTTCAACATCTGTAAATCCATCAATGTGATATGGGTATTTTTCTGGGTACTTTTTTTGGTAACAAAATGAAGAATAAAAATCATATTATCATCTCAATAGATAGAAATCATTCAACAATGTTCAGCATCAATTTATGATAAAAACTCTGAATAGAATGGGTATAGAAGGAAAGAACCTCAACATAATAAAGGCCATATATGACAAACCCACAGCTAACATCAGAGTCAACAGTAAAAAACTAAAAGCTATCCTTCTAAGAACAGGAACAAGACAAGGATGCCCACTTTCACCACTCTTATTCAAAATAGTATTGGAAGTCCTAGCCAGAACAATTAGGCAAGAAAAAGAAATAAAAGGGATCCAAATTGGAAAGGAAGAAAGTAAAGCTGTGACTATTTGCAGATGATATGATCTTATATATAGAAAACCCTAATGAATCCACCAAAAAACTATTAGAAATAACAAATGAATACAGTAGTATTCAGGGTACAAAATCAACATACAAAAATCAGTTGTGTTTCTATACACTAAGAACGATATAGCAAAAAGAGAAATTAAGAATACAATCCCACGTACAATTGCAACAAAAAAAATAAAATATCTAGGAATACCTTTAACCAAGGATGTGAAAGACTTGTACACTGAAAACTATAAAACGTTGTTGAAAGAAATCAAAGAAGACACAAAAAAATGGAAAGATATTCCATGCTCATGGATTGGAAGAATTAGCAAAGTTAAAATGTCCACGCTAATCTACACACTCAGTGCAATCCCTATCAAAGTCCCAATGACATTTTTCATGAAACTATAAAAAAAGAATCCTAAAATTTATATGGAACAACAAAAGATCCCAAATAGCCAAAGCAATCCTGAGAAAAAAGAAGAAAGCTGAGGACATCACACTCGCTGATTTCAAAGTATACTACAAAGCTGTAGTAATCAAAACAGCATGGTACTGGCACAAAAAAGACACACAGATCAAAGGAACAGAACTGAAAGCTCAGAAATAACCCCACACGTCTGTGGACAGCTAATTTTTGACAATGGAGTCAAGAAAATACAATGGAGAAAGGAAAGTCTCTTCAATAAATGGTGCTGGGAAAACTGGACAGCCACATGCAAAAGAATAAAAGTAAACTAGTATCTTATACCACACACAAAAATTAACTCAAAATGGATTAAAGAGGGGCCAGCCTGGTGGCACACTGGTTAGGTATGCGAACTCTGCTTCAGCAGCCCAGGGTTCACCGGTTTGAATCCTGGGCATGGACCTATCCACCGCTTATCAAGCCAGGCTGTTGTAGGTGTCCCACATATAAAGTAGAGGAAGATGGGCAAAGATGTTAGCTCAGGGCCAGTCTTCCTCAGCAAAAAGAGGAGGATGGGCAGTGGATGTTAGCTCAGGGTTAATCTTCCTCAAAAAAAAAAAAGGATTAAAGACTCGAATGTAAGACACGAAACCATAAAATTCCTAGAAGAAAATATAGGCAGAGCACTCTTTGACATCAGTATCTTTTTGAATATGTCTCCTCTGGCAAGAGAAGCAAAAGACAAAATAAACAAAGGGGACTACATCAAACTAAAAACCTTCTGAATGGCAATAGAAACCATCAACAAAATGAAAGGACAACCTACCAACTGGGAGAATATATTTGTAAGTCATATATCTGATTAAGGATTAATATCTAAAATTCAACAACATCATACAACTCAGCAACAAAAAAACAAACAACCCAATTAAAAAATGGGCAGAGAATCTGAACAGACACTTTTCCAAAGAAGATCTACAGACAGCCAACAGGCACATGAGAAGATGTCAACATCACTAATTATTAGGGAAATGCAAATCAAAACCACAATACCCATATCACAACCAAAAAATCACCTCATGCCCATAGGAATGGCTATTATTAAAAAGACAAGAAATAACAAATGTTAGAAAGGATGTAGACAAAAGAGAACCCTCGTACACTGCTGGTGGGAATGTAAACTGCTGTAGCCACTAAGGAAAACAGTATAGTGATTCCTCAAAAAAATTAAAAATAGAACTACCACATGATCCAGTTATTCTACTTCTGGGTATTTATCCAAAGAACATGAAAATATTAATTGGAAAAGATACATGCACTCCTATTTTCACTGCAGCATTATGCACAATAGCCTAGACTTGGAAACAACCTAAGACTTGGATGAATGGATAAAGATGATGTGGTGTATATATACAGTGGAATACTACTCAGCCATAAAAAGATGAAATCTTGCCATTTGCAACAACATGGATGGACCTTGAGGGTATTATGCTAAGCAAAATAAGTCAGACAGAGAAAGCCAAATACCGTATGATTTCACTCATATTTGGAAGATAAACAAACAACAGCAAGAAACAAACACATAGGTACAGAGTACAGATTGTTGGTTACTAGAGGGGAAAGGAGTTTTAGGGGAAGGCAAAAGGGGTAAAAGAGCACATCTGTACAGTGACAGATGGCAACTAGACTTTTGGTGGTGAACACAATGCAGTCTATACAGAAGTCGAAATATAATGATGTACGCTTGAAATTTATATAATGTTATAAACCAATGATACCACAATAAAAAAATAAACTAGAAACAGAAAAGAATTATAAAGACCTCATTAGGACCAACAGAAAGTAAGACAGTCTCTGTGTTACAGTAACGGCTCCCAGTGAATCACATCTCCCAGTGTCCACACCCCTATGTATTTCCTCTATACACGGACTCAGGGCTGGACTACATGACTTGTGATGGCCAATGGGACATCAGCAAAGACGTGCAAGCGAACACTTGAAAAGCACTTGTGCACTGGGGCTTTCTCTCTTGGAATGCCGTCCTGAGATGGCCAAACAATAAAGAAGCCCAGGATGAAAGACCACACGTTCAGTGCAGCTAAACCTTCAGCTCAGTGCAGCTGTGTGCGTGAGGTCAGGCGAGACCAGCAGAACTTCTTAGTGAACACAGACTCATGAGAAATAATAAATTGTTATTATTTCAGACTACTAAATTTTGGGGTGCTTTATTATGCAGTGAAGATGAACCAAAGCTATGCCTATTACAGTAAACAAGCCAAATCCTGGAGCTTTTAAAAATGCAATCCAATCGAGAGTTGCAAAGTCTGATTCACATCTTAAATGTTGGCTGCTTGGAGATACGTGATAGTAAGAAGCAGGCGTGTGCGGTAGGATTACTCCACATGGCAGAGATGGAGATTCTCCGTCCCTCCCCTCCCCACCGTTGCTCTGACTTTCACTGTAGGCGAGTGATTATTACCTCACAGCTCACTCCCACCATACCTCCTCTGTAAGCAGACAAATGTTAGCTGCCTCAAAACGTCTCCATTCTTTGCACAAAGTACCATATTTAAGTGGTTCCAAGGGAAAAGTGGATGGTTTGCAAACTGACCAACAAACATCAACTATCTTAGGCCCTAATGTCATTAAAACAACATTTGAGAAGGAACAAAGAGCTGCTCTTCATTTGACTATATAATGATAGTTCTCTCTGTTTCTTTTGGTTAATAGAAAAAGACTTAAAGCTGAAATGATGCTTGATCTATAGCAACTAAAATTCCAAGCAATTATTTCAATGAACAGAGCTTCGAGGGCAGAGTTCAAAGGAGAAAAAGCGCTGATAAATTGTGGGCTTATCACTGCTTGAAGAGGGGGACTGATAAAGTTCAGGCTGGCAGTCCAGGACTAACATTCCTTTGGCTCCCTGGTCACAGGGCATTCCAGTCTTTCTCAGCGCTGCTTAGCAACACCAGCTTGGCGTGAACCTGATAAGTCACTGGAAAAAAATGGCTCATTCAGAGCTTCCTGCAATTGGTAATTCCAATCAGAATGGGCTGGCTTCTTTGCCCTAAATGGATTAGCACTTAGGGCACTTCCATCTTACTTATGGACTGACCCCTTCCTAAGGCTTTTCATGTGAAGAGGAAAATTAAAGCTTCATGATCAAAGGCATTCCATATTTTAAAGATATGTACGAATAATCCAAACCTGCATTTCCAGTCTTTCTCTCTCACTAGCAAGTGAGAGTCCTTCTCTTATTATGAACACAATGAAAAAGAAGTAAACAGCCTGCCAAAGCTCATCCTTTTTATAGTCTCAGCAGAGGCCATTTGCTATTTCAGTTGGTCCTAAAAAGGGGTGTATTCATCATGAAAAATCTGAGGGAAGCTTGATGAACTATAGCCGCAAACAGCATCTGTTACCACATAAAATCTGCTCAGATACTGTAAAGATATTGTTTACTTTCCAGCTTCTCTTGAGACCTCTACGCCAAGCAATAAGTGGATGCAACTTCCTGACTGTAGGAATATACATTGTTGATGGAAAGTTCTAGGAGAGCACAGAGCAACAGTGGAAACATAACTGTATTTAGTGACCCTGAATAATGCCAAAGAGGTGATTTCCTCATAAGAGCGAGTCCTTCTGTCATTTGCCAAGCTAGGGAACCTCTGAAGCTGGTCAGGACTGTATTTCCTTGGCAATCACTTAGTAATGTTTCAAGATTCCCAGGGCACATTTCTTGACCTGATGCTAAAAATCGTCTCAAACCAGGCCATTCTGTTCTGCTGACACCATGAAACTGTCTCTGAGGTAATGTTTTGGGGTACTGCAACCAGACTTACATTTGCAATTTTACTCCCAGATTTTTTAAACTGTCAACTAAAGTAGACCTGATTGGCTTCTGGGTTGCCTCATTCATTCATTCATTTACTCATTCATTCATGAGCCCCCACTGTGCGCTGATTTCCGTGAAAGGCTACCGAAGAAATAAAAGGCATGTGGCCTGGCCTACCAAAGCTTACAGTCTAGGTGGCCAGTCAACGTGCCTCCGAAGTGAAAAAAGAACAAAGACATTTTTTAGGAAAGCAAGGAAGACAATAACAATGGTGGGTGGGAGCTTTTCCCTACACCGTAACCATCTTCCTTCCCTTACCTTGCTCTGATGGGCTGAGATCCTAGTCTGGGTCCCAGAGCACCACCATTTCCAGGAGAATTCTTTCTGGCTAACGCTGGGGATATAGAAGTTGTTCTTTGAGGCACCTGAAAGAAAACCAGAATTCAGAAATATTTTCTGTAAAATAGCTTCCATAGGCTACTTACTGAAAAGAAACCTACTCCTTTCCAAAGATTTGCCAAGATTTACAAACTATCAGAAACAGGGAAGAAATACCTTTCATTTCTCAAAGAAATATTTAACTCCTAAAACAAGGTCAAATGAATAGCAGTGAGGCAAATTCAGCAACCATTAAGGAGTATGGTCCTCAAGTTTAAAATTAAGTTTAAAAACAGACCAAACTAATTTTAATTCATTGGATTAAAATAATTGACCTCCATTTGTGCAAGAGTGGTAGATACCAGAAATTTCTTTAGGGTACCATTAACTCACCTGATCATTGGAAAGGGCATCAGATGAGCACCTTCCAGATAAACCGAGCTTCATTTTTGGCTCACATCCCAACCGATAAACAGATAAGGAAATTACGAAATCTGGGGAGAAACTACGGTATCCGGCTAGCAGCTGGGACAGAAGCCACATGTCAGTGAGCTCAGAAAAACTACTGCAATAGATCCCGCACGTTTCTACTTCCTAATCAGCTTGCAATTACTAATTGAAAATGAAACCCAAAATGCTGCGCTTTGGAAGGTCAACTTGCAAATGTTATACAAAACAGGATGAATACTGAAAATACTGGAAGGGTCTTCAAAAAGACTATGCGAGTACCAATTGGACTGTGAGGTACAGTAGGAAAATGCATTATTAGCTTATCTGGCAAGGGCCTAAGGTAGAATGCAGGTATGCCTCATTTTATGAAACATTTTTTAATGAAATCAATATTGCAAGTGTACTAAAGAGGGAAAACTTACTTTATGAAAGTTGACTAGGAAATGGAAACACAGATATCCTGTCACAGCTTTTTGGGTTAAACATTCATCAGGTGCTTTGATTTTCATTCACTTTTTTGGCTCTTTTAAAGTGTGTTTGTGTTTTATACCAGATATTTTTAAGATGTGCTTTGTTTTAATATTTTTGTTTAATATACTTAATGATATTAACATTAACATAAATTTATCGGTTATTATCATACATTTTAAGATAAAAGACCTAGAAAGATGAGTCAGTCAAGTGACACAGAATGACCAAATCAGTATCACCACCTGCTCAAATGAAACATTACTACTACTATTCCTCCTTTTTCTTTTTGTAAACTTAAATAGTTGTAGAGAAGAAAGAGTCTAATGAATTATTAAAATCTAAAATCTTTGCATTGATCTTAATTTTTCTCCCAGCTCTGTAAGTGTACGCCTG
Organism: Equus przewalskii; assembly: GCF_037783145.1. Taxonomy (NCBI): domain Eukaryota; kingdom Metazoa; phylum Chordata; class Mammalia; order Perissodactyla; family Equidae; genus Equus; species Equus przewalskii. The sequence continues at coordinate 13,089,687 of NC_091848.1, forward strand.
CATGTTTTTAGAGAGTGGACCAATAACTCCCACAGTCACTTTCCTCACCTCTCGTGTTTGCTCCTCTGCCCATCCCATTTTCCATTTCTCTGCCCATCCTATTTTCCATGTCTCTGCCCATCCTATTTTCCATTTCTCTGCTATCCTATTTTCCATATTGAACTTTGCTCCCTAAATAATCTTTTCCAAAGGCATCTCTGCTTCCACAAGAGGAGAACACCAACAAAAAAACCATTATCAGCTATCTTCATTTTCAAAATAATGGAAATCCTGTTATAATGCCCTTTTGAGCAGAAAATGAGCAAAAATATTTAAAAAAAAATCATTGGGTAAAAAGTGTTAGTTTTTTTTTTCCTGGAAACAACAATGACATTGATCTCTGGAAACTGTGGGATATTCCATTTGTCATAGCCCCTGTGCTGAGCTCAGGAGTAAGAGGAATCCTGAACTAGGAAGAATCTGATGCAAAAGTTTCTTCAGTATTTTGAAACACTTTCAAGTTGTCTGTAGTGAGATGCGTGGCCACATTTCGGGACGTTTTGAGGAAAAAGTAACAACTTGGTATAGGCAAACACAAAACAAGAACCCGAACCCAGGACTGTTCTATCCAGTGGGCTGGCTCATCATTTTACTCTACAGTTTTATCCTCAATAATTAACTAAGGTTGGTATTAGATTATGAGCTGGCCCAGAAGGAGCTTTCTTTAAATGGGGCCTACTAAAATATCCTAAGAGCAATACTACCTTCTGAATACTCGAAATCTCATTGCACTTTGTGTTATTAAAAATAGGAATAAGTGAATTTTCTACTTTTTATCTGGAAGTTTTCAATTGGTCTAGATGTAGATTCGGTCATCAAAGGAGATAGCCATTATTCTATTTCTTAATATGGATAGTAAAATAAAGTTTAGAATGCTTGGGGTTAAGAGTTCTAATTCTGGATACAGAATATATGCTTCCAAGTCATTCAGTCTACCTGAGTCTCCATTTCTTTGGGGAAAACAGAAGTCAGAAATGATAAATGACAATCCAAGTCCTAGCTTGGGAATGACAAGGGACCAAAACAAATGTGAGAAGGGACAGTGCTTTGTCATTATCATGTTCTTCATTGCCATGAAAGATCTGGAATAGGGGTAATAATAATAAACAGCGATGACGATGATAAAAACATCCCAGTAATATTACCTTTGGTGGAATATCTTCTTCCTGTCGTAACCAAGAGCTTCGGTCAAATTTCTCAATTCGAGTGGGGAGAGGAGGGTTTTCGGAGGTGGGATCCGAGTTCTGGCGCGGCATCTCAACACGGTGAGAGGTCACAGTCAGAGCCTCCTGAAACCCAGACAGGCCCTTGGTGGGCTGCTCGTGCACTGACTGGGAGGCGGTCAAGGCAGGTCCCTGGGATTTTACAGCTACCAGATGTGGGATCTAAGCACCAAACCAACATCAGAGCAGCATTATTAGAAGAGAAAGCAGATCAGCCTGTACCTCACTCCGTGGGAGGGAAAATACAGTTTTAGGGCACAAGAATTGGAGTACATGGAGCCCACCATGGCTTTCTGCAGCAAGCTTTTAAAAGCTCTCTGAAATTTTCCATTTAGACCTATGTGTGTGGCTGAACCAGGGTTCTTGGCAAAAAGTTAAATGATTTCCTTGAGACTGCTATGAAGTCAGTGAAATAAGGGTGATGATAATAACAATAGCACTTTTTAGTGAACAATTAATTGACCAGCAAGATGATATATTTACAAGCACTTCTCTTCTAATATTATACACCACCTCCTTTAAAACCCCTAACCTTGACTTTAGAAAATGTTATTGCTCTGTAAAACAAGAACTGCTCTGGACATCTTCTTATGAACTCACTAAGTCTACCATGAGGTGGACACAATTATTTTCCTCCTTTTACACATGAGGCTGTAAGGTACAGAGAGGTTAAGTAACACCCTAGATTTCACAGCTAATACGTGCTGGAGCCTGGATTGGAACCCAGACATATGCCCACAGCCCATACGCGCAACTGCTATGTTATCCTGCTTTCTGGTGGACTGGCTCTTACCATCTATGATATTATATACCTCTTGACACCAGGACGTTTTTTTTAGGTGTAACTCTCACAATCTGGCATGTATTCATATTGTTCATGCAGGCAAGACATTCAGGAAATGTGGCTCTATAACAAATCATTAAAATCTAGAGTTCAGAGTACCCTTTACCACTAGCACTGTTCACACTTTATTGCTAGTGCCCATGTAAGCCTGTCTCCTCCATCGTGAAGGTAAGCCCCCTGGACACTGGAGCCACGTCTGACATCATATCTCTGAATCTAGCACTGTGCCTGGCATGTGGAAGGTGGTCAATAAATCTTGGTTAGGAAAACATCTAGAGTGCTTTCTAAATTGTTAATTCAACAAACGTTAATCTACTATCTGCTTTATCCAAGGGACCTATCAGTCCCTCTTTGGTCTGAAATCTCAATGCCTGGACTTCTGGGGGGCATTTCCACAGCCTTTCTACACCAGCCTGGCCCCATTCCTCTAGCACCTGAGAATTTTATCCCTGGAGCAGCCCTGCCCCAGCCTCTTCAGACCCTCTTTGGTCTGAAATCCGGAATGTTACTAACTATAGTTCAGAGAAAATCCTCAAAGTCTAGTTCAGCGGAATGTTATGCTTCAACCAGAATTGAACTATAACCAATCAGATTTATACTAAGGTTAAACATCATTAAATATATTAAATAATATTAAAACAAAGCATATTTTAAACATATGTAGTACAAAACACAAATCTACTCCAAAAGAGCCAAAAAAATAAAAATAAAAATCGAACCACCTGAAGAGTGCTTAATCCAATTAGCTGTCACAGGATATCTACCTTTTCATTTCCTAGTCACTTTCATAAAGTTTCATAAGTTTTCCCTCCATTCTCCCCTTTTACTGAACCAAAGTACACTACAAGTTCAAAGTCACAGGTTTTAAAAGAGGTCATTTGCGTGCTAAAAGAGAAGTTCTTACAAAAATGTATCCTATGGAAGGTTAGGCGTGAAAGAATTATATACAAATAAAAACAACCAAGGAGAAGGCATGCTAAGCTGGCTGGTGCTCAAAAATCTTGGACCTCATGTACTAAAGGCAAATTTAAAACCAAGAATCCTTGATTTTTTCTCTAGCCTTTTAAACTCCAGTTCAAATAGCATTACATATTTCAAAGGTGATCTCAAAATATTATGTGGAAGTGTTAACACAGGTGGATGCCTGGAAGAAATTTAAGGCATTTGAGTGAAAGCAGCTGTATTACCTTTATCTTTCATGAAATTTCATATTTTATTTCACTACATATTTCATTTTTGGCATACATAATCTAAAAAGTCCTCTAAAACTTCCCCAAACTTCCTCCTTTTCTTAAAGTGGAGTAATCTTTTTTCTTTTTCAAATAGCTTAAAACAGTGGTTCTCTGATAGCTAAGTTTTGACAAAGGAGCTGAGAACATACAATGGAGAAAGGAAAGTCTCTTTAATAAGTGGTGTTGGGAAAACTGGTCAGCCACATGCAAAAGAATGAAAGTAGACCACTATCCTATACCACAGACAAAAGTTAAAGACTTGAATGTAAGACCTGAAACCATAAAACTTCTAGAAGAAAACATACGCAGTATGCTCTTTGACATCAGTCTTAGCAGTGTCTTTTTGACTATGTCTCCTCAGGCAAGAGAAACAAAAGAAAAAAATAAATGAGTGGGACTACATCAAACTAAAAAGCTTCTGAATGGCGAAAGAAACCATCAGCAAAATGAAAAGACAACCTACCAATTGGGAGAAGATATTTGCAAATCATATTATCTGATAAGGGGTTAAAATCCAAAATATATAAAGAACTCATACAACTCAACAACAAAAAAACAAACAATCTGATTAAAAAATGGGCAGAGGAGCTGAACAGACATTTTTCCAAAGAAGATATACAGATGGCCAACAGGCACATAAAAAGATCTTCAACATCACTAATTATTAGGGAAATTAAAACCACAATGAGATATCACCTCATGCATCTCAGAATGGCTATTATTAAAAAGACAAGAAATAACAAGTGTTGGAGAGGATGTGGAGAAAAGAGAACTCTTATACACTGCTGGTGGGAAGGTAAACTGGTGTGGCCACTATGGAAAACAGTATTTAGATTTCTCAAAACATTAAAAATAGAACTACCATATGATCCAGCTATTCCACTTGTGGGTATTTATCCAAAGAACAGAGAAACACCAATTCAAAAAGATATATGCACCCCTATGTTCATTGCAATGTTATTCACAATAACCAAAACCTGGAAACAACCTAAGTGACCATCAGTGAATGAATGGATAAAGAAGATGTGGTATACCTATACAATGGAATACTACTCAGACACAAAAAAAGATGGAATCTTGCCATTTGCAGCAACATGGATGGACCATGAGGGTATTATGCTAAGCAAAATAAGTCAGACAGAAAAAGGCAAATACGGCATGATTCCAGTCATATGTGGAAGGTAAACAAACAACAACAACAAACAAACACATAGATACAGAGAATAGATTGGTGGTTACCAGAGGGGAAGGGGGTTAGGGAAAAAGCAAAAGGGATAAAGGAGCACAGGTGTACATTGACGGATGGCGACTAGACTTTTGATGGTGAATATGAGGTAGTCTACACAGAAGTTAAAATATAATGATATACACTTGAAATTTATATAATGTTATAAACCAATATTACCTCAATTAAAAAAAAATAAAAACTTGTGGTTCTCAAACTCTAAAGAGCATCAGAAACACCTAGAGGGCTTGTTAAACCACAGATAGCCAGACCCAACCCTAGAGCTGCTGATCAGCAGGTCTGAGGAGGACTGGAGAATCTGCATCTCTGCCAAGTTCCTGGGTGATGCTGATGCTGCTGGTCCAGTGACCACACTTCGGGCACCATGCGCTTAGAGACACCATTTTACTTAACCAAGTCCATTTAGTTTTTCCGGTTTCAGGATCAGGTTCAAATCCCAAGAATAAAAGATAATATAATAGTTTGTATATTTTAAAGGCCTATACAAATTTTAGTTTGGTAATTATAACTAAAAGGATGCTTGTTTTCCACCTCACAGAAACTCCTAGGGCTCTCCAGAGAGGCCAGTTTACAAGAAGTGACTCTGGTTGACTCAAAGTTAAAAATGGTGCTTTTTCCTCTCTCACTGCTTCCTCTACCTTTCAAGTTCTGTGCAGCCTCCTATATTACTACAGAGTCTATTTTAAGGGCCATGATTTGACTGGTCCTATGCCTGAATCCATGTCACCACCCCCTGGGCTGTTAGTAGGTTTAACTGTACACCCTCTTGAAATGCCCGACGGAACGAAGGGGAGAAATGTACCTGGGGATCGACTGGTCTGAGCATGGGCGGTGTCCGAGCAGGCTGCACTCCACTGATGCTGAAGGACTCTGACCTCGGGGGCAGGGTGGGGTCAGATATCCTGTTGGCAACCTTGTGAGGCATGGCAGGTGAACTCTGCCGGTTGAGCCTCGACCGTTCTTCTACCTAGAAGCAAAAAATAAAAATAAAAAAAAGAGTGCTTCAATGGATAAATGGATAGACGCTGATTTATTTCCTAGAAATAAGGATTTTCTGTAGTCACCTGCACAGCCATTTTTGTGTCCCTCTGATCAATGCATTTTAAGGAGCCAAAATTCTCCGTATCTGTTCTGCATCAAGAATTTTCAAAAAAGCTGTTTCTGTCTGAGTAAACACTAGCATGAAAAACACACAGAACAGTTAAGCCATTACCCTTCCATTACCCATTATCTTGGGCTATTTCAGTTCGCTGAGAATTTGGGGTCTGCTTTAGAGTTAATCTTGCATTGATTGGGACATTATCTTACAGATTGGTGGCAAAGCCATGGGGTCAGTGAGGGAGACAGAGGGAACCGTGGTAGGTATTAAGACTGCCCGGGAAGAAAAGCAAACTGCCTTGAGTTGACCCACGGGACAGGGAGGGGAAGAACACCGGAGGGCTGACAAGAGGAGGAAGCTGCCAGCTCTAACCCTCCATTTCTTCACATGCCCTCTGACAGGCAAGTGGGTGATTCAGGAGGCTCACTTAACGAGCACGGCCTGTCTTAGACTTCCCGTATCATTTTCCTTTTGTCTCCTTAGGGCCCTTTCTTTCCACTTGCCTCTCCCTGCCTCCTAAAATACATTGCCCCTCCTCATCGCTTCCATTTCCAGCTTAGACTCCACTGCCTCACTCTCCCCTTCCTCCTCCCTGCTTCTCCACACGTGAAGTTCATTCTTGCTTCCCCGCCTCTTCTCTCTCCCCTCCAACCCTCTCTCCTTTCTGGCCATTTCATTTCCTTGTCATTCCCTTTCTGGCAGAGTCTCTCTCAGCCCCAAGCAGATGACTGATCAGGAGTGTTCCATAGGAAAAGCTCACAGTACCAGGGAATGCCCTTTTTACAGGTAAAAATTACCCTTAGTACCTGTTGGCAGCAGACTGTCACAGAGGATATTTTTAAAGGAAAATTTAGATAAACAAGATGGACACTGCAAGACATGCTTTAAGATCTTTGACAATTTCAAAAGGTCTAGGACTTTTCTTCCAAATCCATCTTATCCTGTCCTTTATTTCTTTAGGGTCAGTTTGACATCTGTACTTTCCAACCCACCAGGGCAATGCAGCCCACTCTGATGACTCTTCAGTGTAAGCCTTCACTCTCTACTGCTGACTCACCGTCTGAGTGTTCCAAGAGCCCACACGCAGGTCCTCAAGGCATATTGGTATGTAGCAGCTAAGAGTCTTTATTCACTTTACTGCCTGATTTGAAATAAAAATTCAAAGGAGCCATTTTTTCCCACCCTCCCTATCCCATTTTGAATCTTTTTAGAGGCAGACTCAGTCTCACATACACAATCGTTGGTTTTTTAAACTCTCATATTAACTGCAAACATTTTAACATGTTAAGATATGATACAGAACAGAAAACCACCCAACTGCCTCTACTTAGGGGTGATTTGAACATCTCTTCCCCCACTATGGCTGTGCAGGGTACATACAATTAGCATCCAGTTGACTCTGGTTTTGAAATTCCATGTCCCAGAAGCTTACCACATACCAAATAAGATTAGCTGCAAAAAGCCAAGAATATAAACCACAACATGTATACTTTGTGTAGGTCTGTGTGCAAAGTATTACATCAGCAATTACTTGGCTATTGCACTGAGCAAAAGAAGAGAACAAAGCCAGCTTCAAGGTAAGACCACAAAGAAGAGGAAGTCCCACAAAAACAGCAACAGATAAACTAAGACCAAGGCATGCAATGCATTGCTTTTCCAAATACCAGACTCTTTGAAAAGAAGGTGACTATTTCCAGACCACTAGAATTAGTCAAATATTAGCCATTTTCTTATTTCCAGGAAAGATCATTAATAGATAAGTCGTATGTACAAGGCACAGCTCACGATCTGAATTCCCACCATCTAAACCATTGCTGTCTGAGCCCAGGAGCCCAAGAGATTCAACCATGTTTTCAGATTAAAAACCTGGCCACGCAAACCACAGGCATCAGTTACCTAACATTCTGGAACCAAATATATTCAGAGAGTGAAGAATACTTGTCATTATTATTTTTTTTAACTGTAAAATACACTCAGTTTTAAACATACAGTTAAAGACAGCACATTAAAAACAGCAGTCGAAAGTCTGCTCCAAAAGACTCCATCTTGAGCAAACAAACCACTTTTGAGATAAAGAATTCTTTTCGCAACTGCCAGCAGCAAAGCTCCAGTAAAGGAAGCATCCTTGCCTCTAATAGGACCAGAGGCCACACGGGCCCTAGAGGTGTCACTGGAAATGAGCAGGGCTGAACGCAGGGTGCTGATTTTCATAGGCAATTAATGGGTTTGATTAGTTGTGTATAGATATTACTGATGCACTTCTAGGAAAACTTCCCATACCTTCTATCAGTTGACTTACATGCTAAATCCTACTGTTACTATGTTTCAGTCTGTACCATTCTAAACTATATGGCATAATCAATCTATTATTACACTTTGCAAACTATTTCAGGATGACCCAGTGAGGTGAAATTCCCTGGATTGGAGTTTATCTAAAGAAATCTGAAAATCTACAAGAAAAGTATAAGAATGGGGCATCTGGCTACATACTTTGTCTCTAGAAAATCTTATCCTAAAGTCTTTAGGAAGATAATGCTGCCCATTGCTTTTGCACCAAAGGAAGAGCAGGAGTACTGGAGCAAAGATGTCGTATCAGACATCCTAATTAACAGTTTCAGATGAACAGAAGGGAAGCTGGGTAGTGTGTCTAGAAGCAGGCCCCTTCCAATTATTCTGATACTGGGCAAAGTCCTGTCTCCTGAGTCATCACATCTCATGTCTACTAACTGAACAGGAGATAGACACATGAGTAAAACCAAAACAAAAAGACCAAAAACAAAAATGTCTTTTCTCCTCCTAGAATAAGGATACATGCGATTAAAAACTGGGGTACAATCAAGATACGTTTCAATCTGCCTTGTGTGATACTGAAAAAAAATCTATTAGCTGAGCCTCTGCTCTAATCTCCTGCTGCCAAGAAGATGTAAAATATCAGAAGTACAACCAAAAAAGAGTGTTCTAGTAGCATGATGGGACACAGAGTGTCAGGATGCTAGAGCACAACAACAAAAGATACGTGTTACGAAGGATTTCACAGTTGAAGGGATTCTCAATGAATATAGAGAACAAGATTAGGAGAGCTTGATCAGTTTACTATAAAACCAATTTTTCTCTTATTAAAAGGATTGTTTCTACATCAAAACTAAAATAACTTTGGAAGATTTGGATCACCTCTGCAGAAATGCTATACTATTTATTATAGTATTATGAGGGGAAGGAAAAAATAATTGTGGTCTCAGAAATAAAATTCTGCTCCAGGCAGGCTGTGCTGTCCATTGGGTACGATCAGAGTGATGTCTAAGGCCTCTGAGATGTAGAAAGACCACAAATACAGAAGACCTGAAAATAAAAGTTTTGATTACAAGATTTCAAAAAGGTTTTCAAAAGGAATAAAAACATGTTTAAGCATATACAAGAGGAAACATTATATCAATGTCAATTGCTAAACTGGTTCATATATTTGAAAACAATTTATAGCTTACAATGCTCACTTTGCAATAATGAATGATACTCGCTGAGAGAGAATTTCAAAACAAAATTATAGAAGTAATTTTTAAAATGTTGACAGCAAAAATATATTTACTATGTAATATGGATGCATTTTTAAAACATTTTATAAGATGCAGGATCCGTAGGGGTCTATGAAGGACTTAAAAGGCCTTACTTAAGAGCTAATATGTGGTGACTTGAACACAATTGTATGGGAATTCCTTTTTTATCCAACTGAACAAAACAGTTTTTTTTTGTCTTTATTGGCAATGTTGGAGAAAAAGAAAGAAGTCAGCAAATAACTTTTAAGTGCTCCCCAGATACTTTGACCCTGCACTCACTGGTCACACAAAGAGTTGAATCATACTGTCCTTTGGCAAAACCACGCGGGCCAATGGTTACTGAGCAAGACTGGGGCTACTCCTTCTCTAAGTCACCTCTGAGGACAAGGGAGATGCTCACTCCTATGAAATGCTTAAAATGTGGTCTCGCCTGAAGACAAGGGCCTGGACTACTTTTCCAAGATCCACTCCTAATCACTCATTCCAGAGAAAAGTATAAATCCTCATGTGAACGGAGCATATAACTTAAAAGCAATGAGGCAAATCTTTAGCAAGCTGGGATGGGAAATGAGGAAGTGCACATCTATTACTGGGGAGAGGTGGGTGGGGGAGACGGGAGATGCTCGTGAACTGCCCATGTAAAATCCAAACCAGAAACAACAGAGGCAAAACACTTATTCCTTGTAGGTGACAATGGCCTTGGGAACAGAATGTGAATATGCTGCATACTATACTTCATTTGCATTTGTCAGTGCTTCCAGTTTCCATGGCACATTCACACAGACAATTACCCGGGACCCTCCCAACTGCGAGGCAAGAAGGGCAGATGGGAAAGGTGCCTCTCAGGAAAGTTGTGAGATTGTCCCACGTCACATAGCCAGGAAGTGGAAGAACTGGAACTCAAACTCCTTACTACTTCCTTACAAGTCTCTCTTATGCTAAATCTTAAGAGAGAGAAGCAGAAACTGAGGAAAGATGGGAGCAGAGCTATACACTCTCTAAATGGCAATTTGGGACCTCATATATAAAATAACTCACATAAAAAGAAAACACACATCAGTGTAGAGCAGAGAAAACCAAGGGGAGAAGGAGTTCTTATGTACAGGGATTTCAAAGCACAATGGGCTAACGGGATATAAAGAGACATCGTGGCCCATTATTTGCCAAATAAAACCATAGCCAGATGACTGGCATGCATCACAGAGAAAGAACATGATGGAGTGTTAAAAAAAAGTTAAAATACCATCTCATGCAATCCTCAAGTAGACAGAGCATTCTGTCACTGCTGTGTGTTGGTGAAAATAAAAAAAAAGTACGTGTTGGTCGGGGAGGCACACACAGTTACTGCTAGGCCCAGACAATCACATGCCATTATAAGGAACAGAAATCTGTCCCATTAAAAGAAAAAGACATTATAAGAAAAGGAATCTATCTTTCAAAAAGGGACAATATAAAAAAAAGTTCAAGTTTTGCTGATGTTTAACAGAATATCATTCTGATGTTTTCACAGAACAGATCTGCCTTCCATCCCAATCCAGAAATGGGAGAGAATTTGAAAGGAATGAGAATACCTGTACCCCTCCTTTTAATAGAGACATTCATGTTCCTTTCTGGCTGAAATCTGAAAATCAAAGTCAATGTCACATTCAGAACAGATAGACTACTCAGTAAAAGGAAAGTGGGAAGAGCGCAACAAGATTTGCAAATTATCGAGTATTTTCATTTGTTCTTATTGCATCCAACAAGTTAATGAGACAGGTAATGAGAAACGCGATGATGACAGATGTTTTACAAAATGAAGCAAGAAAAACGCAGAAGATCAAGCTTTATAACGTCACATTGCTAATGAAAAACTGTTGATCTGGAATAAGGAAGAGAAATAAGTGGATGGAAAAGTAATCAAAGAAGGAAAACCCATCTTCATGAGAAGGTATAGAGTCAAGTCAGAAAACAAATATGGAGAAGATTACAGAAGAGGCTGCAGTGGTGGAAGGTGGCTGGGCAGGACCTTCAATGGCATACGTGACAAAAGAGCCCAGCCCCGTATCACAGGAGACTGTGGCATGGGCAGAGCAGCCCACCCATTCCTGGCACAGACATTTTCAAATTTATATCCTAGCAGAGGATGCATCTGAATAAGAAAATGGTATCTTTCATTCTACCTCCAAAAGCGAGTTTAACCCAGGTTATTTGTATTGTTTGATAACTAAGACACTGCTGAGCTAGAGATTCTGTCCCTATCTAAAGTCTTGAAATGTATTTTACTGCTTGTCTACTTTCAGACCCACCTACCTCCCTACTATAGGAAAAGAAACCTGTGAATAATGCTTTAGAAGAAAAGTTCATACATTGCTGATGAGAAGCATTAAAAGATCAAGAAGATAAGGATCCTCATATTCATTTTTATTCCCATTTTAAGAAGTGGGTGTTAAGAAAATGATGAATCAAACCAAGGCAGACAATTATTTGTTCTTATTAGCACACCACTTGCTCCAATCCCAAATTTAGCACTGTCACTCATTCTATCATCTAAGTGTTTCATCTGTCTTCTAAAATATGAACACCCACTCTAAGACTTGGGAACTGTTTAATGAATAGATTGATAGTTAGTTGGAAGCTGGATTATGTTAATCCAGCTTATATCCACACCCAGAGGATAGGACTAAACATGAAATCCCAAAAGAATGTTCCCACATATGTCTAGAAGTGCCTGAAGCCCGAAGGAAAAGCACCAGCTGCTAGGAAGCCAGGGACCTTGTAAGATGTCACCCACCAGAGGGGGCCCAGACTTATAATGGCCAGGGAACCTCACATCTGGAGTGCTCGATGACACAGCCATGTTGTTTGCATGCCCAACTGCTAGGTTTCTTTTACTGCTGGGAGCCTGGCCAGGAAGCACAGGGGAATTAGGAGGTCTAGAAAACTGCTTTGATGACATCTGCAAAGATCTTCCCCCAGGAATACCATGGCTTCTGAAAGCTCGGGAACTGTGAACTACTTCTGAATGGAGAGGACAGGCCAGGAAACTTAGTGATGAGGACAAATAGTAACTAGGTAACAATGAAGTCAAAGTGGTTAAGTTCAAATCAGAACATGCTGGGTAGAGTCTGAAGGAAGGAAGTGGAAACTGCTCCAGGCTTCTTCCCCTTTTCTGGTACATTTGTGCCTGAGGAAGCTGCATAGGGGAAAGAAGGAATTCTCGAATGCTTTGCAAAGAATTACAGTATTCTCCAAGGGGATCTGTAGGTGGCCCTCCCCTAAACTCACGCTTGGGGCCAGGAACACTGAGGGCCACGTGGTCATGCATCAAAGAGAGGTTATTTAGCGATGCAGCACTTCTTAGAGGAGTTGAGGTACTTGTAAGGATGCATGAATTCATGCCCCTCCTGCCCTGAGGCCCACATGAGTCTCTAAGGCCCGCCTTATTTGCAGTAATGGACAACTTGGGGCTTGTCACTTTGGAGATGTTGGGAGAGGACACACAAATGACCTTAGATCCTAACTCTCGACTTGGGCTACATCCTTGGGAGCGAGATCGCTCTGGAGGTCTCACTGTGGTCCTTGAGACTTCCTGAGGCTTCAGTTGTTCTTCAAGACCAAGTCTAATAGGACAAGCTGATCCATCTTTCCTCTGTGAGTGATGCTCAAACAGGAGTCTTGATCTGGAATCATTAACTTCTGCAGGTGCTACTGGCATTAGCTTAGTAGAGGCTAGTTTCTCAGCCTTCTGAACACCTGCCATGATCAGGAGCTGTGAGTCTGGCTTAGCTGAGGGTTTCAATTTGGCATGGCTAGAAAATGGTTTAGCAGTGGAGGAAGGTGGCACACCTTTGCCAGCCAGGACGCATGTTAGCTGCTGTTTAACAGCACAGTCATTCTGCTTAGCTGGAAGAACAGGTGGGTTATTAAGGGGCCGACGCCGTACCTGGGAGTAGGATCACAAATTGGAATTACTGATCTCAGAGAAAGAGGCAGCTGTTACAGACATAAGTAGATACAAGTCATGTTTACACACTCTAAGGGAAAGTGATCAGAAACATTCTTTACACTGAATAGCATGATTTTCTCTACAGATTTAGTTTTTTAAGTTTTAAAAGAAAAGAGTTTTTGTAAAAACAGTACATGATCATTATAAAAGATTTAAACCATATATAAAAGTACAAAAACATTTTTTTAAAAAAATTCTGCAGTTTTCACTTTCCATAAACAACCATCATCAACATTAGCACAACATCATTTTAAGCATTTTCTATACATATGTAAGACAGAATGAAAAAATAAAAAGAAATACTTTTATAAAAATAGGAGCTTATGTAAGAAGTCTGGTTCTGATAATAGTGTAGTCTAGATAATTTGAAACAAGGTCTCGCTATAAATACCTGAAGATGCTAGAACAAAATACAAGACACCATAAGCATCCTTTGAAATGTGTACCTATGCTCACAAGAAAATAAAGGAAATCAGTAGGTGCCACAAACAATGACAGAACTGAAAACCAGGGTGTTACGCACATGAGTTGACACAGTGACTCCTGGAAGGGTTGCTGATTTGGGCTGGAGTTATTATTTCACTTGTTCGCTTTATCCATTTGGTTATTGCCCTTTTTTCTACTGTCCAAACAGTTTTTAATTAGATTTTTAAAATAGCTCATCACAGAGCCAAGTTCCTGAAAATCCTTCCTTAGTTGACAGTGGAGCAAATGAAGGACTATTACTTTGGAAGTATTTGCAAAAGAAATACAAATGACCTCTGACCCTGGAAGTGAATAACACAACCACAAATCTGAGGCCAACTGTGCATCCATTGGTATCACAAAAGAACAAGGGAATGTTAGCAACAACGCTAATGATCACTTTCAGGGTCCAGGTATGGATAGGAAATGATTCTACCTAGAATTCCTTAAGCCTTAAATCATATTCTTCCATGGAAAAGTCACTAAAAATCCTCCTCATGCCACAAACTTAATTGGACTCCTATAAGGAAAAGGACTTTTCTACTTCCCGTTGTTATTAACAAAAGTCTACTGTATCCATGAAGATACAAAAAAAAGAAAAGAAAAGAACCCAAATGAGTTAACGTGCCTTGCCAGTTCTCTACAGAAACAATGGTTCTTCCAAAAGCAAAGCATGTGCATCTTACAAGGAATTGTTTTCCAACTTAGTAACACTAGTTTAACTCTCTGCTTCTACTGGATGAACTCCTTACAGCCAATCGCCTGGCCAACAGGGCATGGCTACACTTGCTTGCTTACTTACCTCCTTGGCCCATGCTGGTTTCTCACTAGGACTCATCCCTTCTTTGTAATGGTATAGTGGCTTCTTCTCCACAGGCCTCTGCTCCTGCCGCTGATGCTGAAGGGAAACCAAGTAGTCTCTCTCTTGCTTTAGCTGTCTCTGTAGTCTTTCTGCTTGTCTCTGTTCTTCCAATTGTTTGCGCTTATATTCCTGTCCAGATCAGGAAAGGGGAGCAAAGAAAAGGCCAAATCACCATATGCAAACCACTGACCAGTATCAGAGAAGCATGCAATGGAGGCAAAGGAGGTGACAGCAAAGGGCCTTACTGCGAACAGAACCCCAGGAAGATGTCAGGATGTGCCATAGAGGTAAGCTACAGCCTCAGGTTAGCATCTACACAGAATATGGCATTTAATGAAAACACCATTGCTTTAATAGTGGTCCTTACAGAACACCACCCATTGCAAAGTGACTTGCCCCTGACGAATTGCAACCAAAGAAGTGGCAATAATGCAGGCATTTGGACGGTCAGGACACTACCCCAGTAAGGAGCCATCCACTTCCTGACTGACTAACTAAACCATTCAAACATGTACAGTTAGGTACAAAAGTAAATTAGCAATGAAAGATATTGCCTAAATCATCTTTTGTTTAACAAAACTTGGACCAACAAAGGCCATTAGCAAGCTTATGTACAGGCTAAAAAATATCATAGTTTCAGTGAATAAAAAATTCAGTTAAAAAAAAAGATACGCCAAGCTCATTTGGAGAGCAGTGTAATAATAATAAAAAAGTACTTCAAGTGGAAGCCGCATGAGCAGGGAACACAAAATGTTCCCATCGTAAGGGTAAAACTAATAGTCTGCAAATGAAATATGACTGCAGAGCTGAGAGGGTTCTTCTGGAAGAGGTGCATTTTGCCATGATTGTGTTCCAGCATGTTGCAAATGACCTGAAAAATTACTCTGCAATAAACACAGTGGGTCTCAAAAACCGTCTGAACTTATAATAAGGCTGGATTCATGTTACAGTTTCACAAATAAACAGAGTTAATAAAGAATGCATAACCAGTGTATTAAATGTATTAAGACTCAGCAAACTGGGTCAGGAAATGTATTAAGTCTCCGTGAGATTTTAGAGGTTAATGAGGCTTGAAAGATCTCCTCTTCCGGACCGGCACATTAGGAGGACACACACACACACACACACAATGAACACAGAGCAGGTCAGCTGGCTCTTGGCTTTCCCATTACCAGAAGTAGAGCTTGTTCATGCAGTAGCTGCTGTTGCAAGATCTCTAACTGTCTCTGCTCCTCCTCTAACTGTCGCCTGATGTACTCCTGGAGAGGTAGGCAGCAGAGATTTCAGAGGAAAACAAAGAGAGAAAGAGAGAGAAAAAGAACCGGTAATTTCAAAGGTGACAAGAGCTGCCAAGTAAAGTGTGAAAGGAAGGATGGAAAAAAATACCCAGACACCTCCTCACAGAACAGGAAAAGTATGCCGCACCGAAGCCAAAGCATTTCAATGCAGTCAAAAGCACAAGCCCTCCAGCTCCAGCAGCTGGCTGAGACGGCTCAGGGCTTTGCTGCTACTATTAGGTTTTACTAAACCCAGCTACACTTTAAAGCTTTTTACTACAGGTTCCCTCTTTACGTGCTACCTGGAATTAACAATGCTATGAAATTCAGAGGCTCCTGTGCAAGCAGCAGCGATAAAATAATTGTTGAATGCCATCATGCACAGTCTTTGTAACGGAACCATCCTGCCAAGTTTCACTGTGCTGTTAGAATGTGGTCCTAACAAAAAGAGAGGGAGGCCTGCATCAATGGCTCAAAGTCATGGAGACCAGAGACGGCATGGTAGAAAAGCTCTTCTGAAGCAATGAAAGAGGAGGACGTGGCTCATTTATCATGCTTCAGTGCTACCTTCAAAGTAGATACCCAGGGCTGGGAGAATCAGAAGATCAAGGTAAGCCCGGGGACTTTGGCTTGGGTAGGCAGCAAGGTTGAATGAGTGGGCATTGCCAAGGTTGTGCATTTGACTTCTTGAATAGGTAAGAATAATTGCTTGAGAAAGAGTAAAAACCTGCTTAAACTGAGCAGTCCTAAGAGAAGGTGACCCACACCCCAGAGATGGCTGGCACTGGAGTTCCCGCTGGGGCCACCTGTGGGGCTCCCTGGTCGCAGCTGTACCTGCTCGTGCTCCGCACGCCTCCTCTCCTCCTCCCGGCGCATTTGCTCCTCGTAGTGACGGCGCTGCTCCCGCTCCTGCTGCTTCCGCAGCTCCTTCTCTCGCCTTTGTTGCTGTGGGGCAACAAGCACACAACCATGAAGGAAACAGGCTCTGGCGGGGGGTGTCCGGAAACCAGCAGGGAAAGCTGCTGAACTGCGGACGTGAGTTCTTAACAGAGATGCCCACATGCCCGAAGGCTCTTCCTCTCTTGTGCTATTGGGGGCACATTGGCAGGGACGGGGTGACAAAGAGTAATTCAGTGTCATAGAGAACCACCTTCCATCTACCATGCAAGTAGACTCTCCAGGTTCATACGTCTCCCAAGAAGTTCCCACTAAGCGGGTTCTCCTGATTGGCTGATGGGGGTTTTCAAATCAGGGGAGGAAACACCAGTGTATAATAAGTAACTTATTATGTATCACCAAACTGTTTATGAGATTCTATAGGTCTGAAAGCACATTTGCATGCTCATGTCACTCAATCTTTTTGACACCACGTAGGGCAAACATTTCATAGATTAAAAAAGCAAAAACCAGAGAAGTGAAGTGAAATATTCAAGGCCACACAGTAATTAATGGCTGAAGGTCCGAGGGAATTTACTGCCTCCCACCCAGTCCCCTACCCTTTATGATATACCATGCTGCCTTTCTTTATTTTCTAGAGTATTCACCTTTAAGTGTTAATTTCAACTTCTTGCTCAAGTAAGACCCTTAAGCTCAGGAAGCATCAAGGTTATCTCCTACTATTACCATGCCTCCAACCCTGGACGGCGTGGTAAGCACCTTTCATGCTTTATCTTATTTAATCCTCACAAACATCTTCTGAGATAGGTATTATTATTATCCCCCATTTTATATGAGAAAACTGAGGCACAGAGAGACTAAGTAATTGTTCAAGGTCATGCCCACATTCAAGGTCAAACCCAGTACGTAATGGAGCTTGATTTCAAAGCCAGGCAATGTGACTTCAATCTGAGCTCAATCATTCCAGAAGATGAAGAGGCAACAGGAGTGATAGAAAGATCACAGATTAATCCGGCTCTTCCCTATGTTCTCAGGAAAGGAGACTATCTTAATAGTCACAGGAGGCAATGTTTCTCAACTACGGATAGTACCGTTCCCCAGTCCCTGGAGTGGTTGGAATGTGTCGGGGCATGTGTGAGTTTTTCTGGTTGTCCCAATGACTGGGGGACATGACTGGCATTTAGCATGAGGGGCCAGGGATGCTAAACATCGCAATGCTCAGGATAGTCATACATTACAAAATATTTTCCCATGCCACACACTAGTAGTGCCTCTTTTGAGAAATGCTGCAGGCCCTTTGTGTCAGAGCCTAGTTTCTTTTCCTCGAATACGAGGTTTGGAGCGACATATCAGGGGGTCCATTCCCGTGTAATATTCTCAACAACACTTCACTGTCTGGCTGAGGAAACATGAGTCACTCAAAACAGAATGGACTGTGACTGTGTCACACTGACAAGCTAGCTCTATACAACCAGGATACAGCTTTCTAGTACAAAAGCTCTCTGTCACAGCCCCAGCTAAACCAACCACAGACAGTGAAACTCCAAAGAAGCCCATGAACGAGGAGGCCTTCCTGATGTGGCTCCTGCTTGCAATCCTCGGACCTGCTGTCTTCCAATAACCTCTGAGGCCTGAGACATCAGCTGCATCTTTTGACCTGAATGTCTGTCACTTCCACACCAACAGTTATTTGTCTGCCTTAGATTGTGGGCAATGGCGAGCCACTGGAGGACCGCCTGCAGCCAAATGTCACGACCAGACTTGCATTTTCAAGAGGCGTCCTAACAGCTATGGCAGGGGGCAAGATGAAAAGCTGAAACACAGTGTGAGGCCATTCTATGGATCCAGGAAGAAAATGACACGGCATTGATGAGTTAAGCAAAGGCAGTTGGACAGTCTATGTTCATAATCCCTGGTAAGGATGGAGATGCAGCCAAAAGGAAGAAAGACTAAAAACTATCCAGAGTTCCAGTCATTATAATAAGACTGGAGTGGATGCTTAGAAGTAGAAATCAGAATAAGGCTAAAATAAAATAGGCAAAATTTAGTGACTATGGGGTTTGTGAGAGTGAGTGAAGTTCTTGGCCAAGAGGCATGGCGGATGGTGTGATAGAGAGGCAGAAAAGCAGGTTTAGGGAAGGGAACGAGGGGTGTGTTGAGGAATAGGGACTAGTTAAGTTCCAGACAGGCAATTATTTGTTTTACGGAAAAATAATATAGTGAAGATGAGAGTAGAAAACATCATCACAGGAACCAGCTGAATAATTTGGATTACAAACCCAAAACAGAGATATTTCCAACACTCAAACAACATGAATCAATGCCAGCACAGAGAATAAAATAATTATGTGTACAGATCTGGCTCCTGGCAGGAAATAGCCCTAATTTAGCTAACATTTCAAATTTTCTACTCCCACCATTGGTCTCTTTCTTGAGGAAAAAAAATAATCAAGGCTTTTGGAGATCTAGCTGATTTTCATGTGAAAAAATTGTGCATTTTCAACCCCTCTGCCAGGAATCAATACTGCTTTATTATTCCATGCCACTCAGGTCCCTGCACAAGGTGCACACAGTATTGATTGCAACTCAAGAGCGTCTGGGCTTCCCAAGTACTCTGTAGTTTCTGAGAAAGACACTCGAAAGTGACTAATAATTAATAATGATCTCACTCAGATCAGCTGCCACTAACTCATGGAGGCATCTGCCAGGGCTTTGGTTCCTGTGGCGAGGTTGGAAAAATAAATCACTTCCCCAACATTCTCAGGGCACCTTGCCAATTTCCAGCTGCCGTGTCTCAATTTGAGTTAATGCCTTTCCTGGAAAAATGTTTGCTCTCTCTCCTCCCGGGTGTGGGGCTATTTGAGGGGCCATACCAAAACAGTCCGAGAAAGATCATGTCCTTTGTCTCAAGCAGACACCTTTACAAAGCTCTGATGACTCTGGCTGGAAGCACCTCTTTGAAGGCAAGGAGTGTGCTTGATTCCCGCTGGACCCCCAGCCCCTCATGTGGGGCCTGGTACCTGGCAGGTGCACAAAGATTTTTTGAACTGAACTAAGAGAGTTGGGGCAAAAGAAGACAACACAGTATCCTCTTAAATTTCTTTGGGGGCAGGGAGCTGGCCCAGTGGCGTAGTGGTTAAGGTCGTGCACTCCACTTCAGCGGCCTGGGCTTCACCAGTTTGGATCCTGGGCACAGGCCTACCCACCGCTCATCAAACCATGCTGTGGCAGCATCCCACATAGAAGAACAAGAAGTACTTACAACTAGGATATACAACCATGTCCTGGAGCTTTGGGGAGAAAAAAACAAAAGAGGAAGATTGGCAACAGATGTTAGCTCAGGGCCAATCTTCCTCACCAAAAAAAAGGGGGGGATAGCCTGTAAATTTCCTTGGGGGCATTTTCCCTCCTATCAATACTTATAGTTTATATCATACCTGACATTATGGTTATCTGAGTATGCCTTACCTACTCTGCAATCTAGACTGAAAGCTATTTGTGGGTAGGGTCTCTTTTCCACTCCAGTTTTTATCTCCTTCTATATCCCAGATAGGGCCTGATACCATTGATATTTTTTGCATTGAAAACCATAAATTGGGTAGCAAGAGAAGAGGAGAAAGCTTGGCAGAGCCTCAGACCACCACTTCACCCTTCTATGTCCTTCTCAGACAGGGTTCCAGGCCAGAATATTCTTTCATGCTGAGCATAGACAAGGCTTGGGAATGTTTTTCTAAACAGAGAGCCCCCTACGGTTGGCCCTGGCATAGTACCTATTTGCCATCTTACAGAGAGGCAGGAAAATAAAATAAGGGAATAAGAGTCAAGTTGGGAGGAGTGGAAAAGGGCAGAATCAAATGGTACTTCTAAATTTCATGCAAATTATGCATCAAGATCACAGTGGTTCTGCCATCAAAAACAAAAAGGCTTAAACCAACCACTCTGAAACTCTTGGCAGATGCCCCACCTATACTGAACTATCTAATAGTGTATTTGTATCCACCTCTTCCTGGAGGCATCTCCAAAACGCATCACTTAAAATTAGACATTCAGTGGGTTCTTATAGGTTTCTTAATTGTTTTTTTTTTTTTCTTGGTTTGGGGATGACTGATAATACCCACTCTGAAAGTTTTCCAGGCTAACGTCATTGCTGCCTTGCTCTATGGAGTAAGTCACCAGGGTCTCCCTGTCCCCTTTGCCTTCTGTTGGTGTCCCCAAAGGATAAATTTTTTAGGACAGTTTTGATTCTCCCATGGGTGTTCCCCTCAGGCCACCTCCAGGCAGAGGCTGAATGGCTGTACTTTCAAGTATATAAACTGGCTAGTTAATTTTAATGAGGAAATAATCCTGTCCTGCTCAGGACACCCTCAAAGGTTATACATTTATCCCAAAATGACTACGCAGAATTCTGACTCTTTAAATCCTCGCAAGAGAATATAATATTAACCCTTAAATATTCAATTCCTGTTAAATTTGGAAGAAATAATCCCTCATGGGTGTTCATCACCAAGGCTGCAGAGTTGATCTTTCTTTCCTTTTGTTTCTTTAAATGTTCTTGGTAAATTAAGTTTAACCAGCAGAAAGGTGTGAGCTGCACCATAGTGCACTGGCTCTTGTAGAAGTGATTTTGATGATGCCATAAATTGCCTTTTACCGTGTTATCAGAACAGCTGAATAAAGCTAACCACTGTGTTTATGGTGGGAATGTAACCTCAGACATTATTCATATCACTACTCAACCACTACGAGGCAAGGGTGCAGATTTTTAATGGTCTCAGAAAGCTGGCCTGACTGATGGGTTTACTCTTATCTGATGGACAACATGAACCCTAAACCATTCGAGTTTGCCTCTTTTCTTAGCTGCCAGGACTCTCAGAGCCAGACTGTCGGCCCCCTCGGTCACCTGCACCTGCATGCCACGTTATGCAGACATTCTGTGAACTGACCCTACCCAGGCTTCATCTTGGTTTCTCTTTCACTTGATAGTCCCTTCTACTTTATTTTCTCGTTTACTTTATGTTTAGTTACTGTATAAATCTTTGTAAGCCACCTTAAGTCTTCTTTTTGGAATGAAGAAAAGTCACAAAGAAGGAGATACACAAACAAAGAAATGAAGAAGTCTTGGCCCTCCATATCTTATGAAACCTCAAAATCTCCCTTGGAAAGATCAAAACGGAGATAAATGAGAAGTTGTAGATGAGTCATTTGGCTCTTTGTTTATAAAGATGCCACCTCTGATTGTGTTACCTAAGCAAGTGGTTAAAGCTGTTTTTGCAGCAGTGGGGATCACTCTGCTCTGACCCTGCCACGCCCTCTCACTAGAGAACTGGTTCAAGTGAGCGACAGTAACACACACAGAACTGACTGGGACCTAAAGGGAAACATAATCCAATCCCCCTTCTAATGTAAGACTGCATTGTGGGTCTAATACCTGGGAGAGTATTCTATCAATTGGAGACAAAGTGGGAGGTACAGTGTAGTATGGAGGGAGGAACTGAGCAAATACGCCTTATCTACCCCCATCACCGTTAGCATTTCCTTCAACATCCTTAAGAAATTCCAGACAGGATACTTGGCTGATTTTTTCTACTTACCAAATATTAAGGTAGAATTTGAGTCTTGTTCTCATGAGATTCTGGTAGATTTGGGGAAAACAAGGCTAGACACCATCATGTAAAGATTTGGGGTCCCGGGTTTATCTTTTGCATCATGTTTCCTGTTATAAAGACTCAGAGGTAACACCCACATATGAGAATTAACATCCCATAGCTGCAATGTGATGTGTCACTGGGGGAGGGGTGTGGATAAGAGAGGCCACAGCACTTGGGGGAAAGAACACTAGATCAGAAATAGTAAGACTAGATTCCAGTCCTGCTATGCCACCAATACAAACACTGCAGAGCCCACAGTCTCAATAGGTATTTGTTTAATAAATGAGTGACTGTTGCATGACCTTGAATAAGTCACTTCAACCCAACCTTCAACAAGGGGGCAGATTAGGTGGTCTTACAGATCTGTTCATTCTAAGAGTCTAAGCAAGGATGTGCACATTGAAAAGCAGAAATCTACAAACGATTCCAAGCAAGAAGTGAAGTGAAGCAGTTCTGGTTTGCTCGTGGAGAGCTCTGCTTGCATTTCACCCTGGGTGACCTCCTGGAAGAGGTGAGAGGGGACCTCACTGACCATGGAAGACCTGACTCAGCCTCCAGAGGACAGGAAAGCAGCTGGTGCAGGATCAAGTCAGGCTCCTTGGGAATTACCTCAAACCATCCCCTCGACTCAGGGGCTCTCTGTTCAAAGACACTCAGAATGAAAGGACCCGGTTCGGTCTTTTGAATCGGCCGCACAGCACACATGCCCCCTCACTTAAATAGGGCTGCTCTGCCTAAGCTTTGCAGGAGCTGTACGTGGGATGACAGGCAGTGAAGCTTCTGGGCATTCCACTGGCCCATTTTAACATTTGCTAAAGTTTCAGTTTTGGAAAGAACATTGCAAACCAACCACTGCGGGGCAAGGGCATGGTTCCTTGCAACTACCACTGGGATTCCAGACCTGCTTCACAGGAAGGATGGGAGAGTGATGGTGAAGCAGGCTGGCACCTCTGAATCCAAGGCACAACAAAGTAGTCAGAATGACAAAAAAGAAGAATCATTAATAATGAGAACAAACACTTATGTAGTGCCTCCTATGATGCCAGGCATCCTAAGCCCTTTACTCACATTAACTCATCTAATTCTTTCCCCAGCCTTTGAGGCACGTACTACTGCCATCATCCCCATTTGACAGACAAGGAAACTGAGCCACACATAGGCCACTATCTTGCCCAACTTCACTCAGTTGATAAGCGTAAAGCGAAGATAATATTCTGCGTCAGGCCCTTGCCCTAGTGCCTCTGAGAACTGGAAAGCAGCTGTTGAGACATCTATATATACAAAGCGAAAGACGTTGTCTTATGCTTTTTCAAGTGGCCATTTTTCCCTCTTTCTATCTTCACTTTGCTACCTATCCTTTCTTCATAGAACCAGTAATCAGAGAACCACTGAGAACACTGGACAGACTAGATATACTTCATTCTTTTCTTTTTACATCAACTTTACACTATTAAAGACAAACCAACCTACCCATTCAGATCTTTCCTGGAAAATCAACAGCCTAAATGAAGCCCTTCCTTTGAGCTCCCAGCCAACTTTTGATCAGTAGGCAGCCCCATGGCTAAGCACCACCTGAGTACACGTGTGCCGAGCTGGTCTTTACGCATGTGGAAAGGAACTGAAAGTTTTAAACAGACTGAGCCACAAGGAGGCTTACTGAAGAATCCTGGTCATGCCTCTTCTCCCGATGCTCAGCAATGTGATTATTCAAAAGTTCCTTATTGTCTCTGAGCTGCAGTTTCCCTAGAGAGAATGGCTACCTGGGTTCTCCTGAGTAGAATACAGAGGCGCAAGAATGGCCCAACGGACATCTGAGTACCTATGACTCTGGAGGCTGGTGTAAAAGTCAAGCGCAAATGTAGTCCCCAAATTTCTCCTGCCACCATTCTGAAGCCTTATAATGAGACTCTCAGATTGAGTCCTAAGAAAGCAAGCCCATTATAAACCTTTTTATTGATACAATGGCTCCAGACAGGGCCACTCCAGCACATCTGGGATGACACGAAGATGCTAAATGATAATCATATGTGGAAAGGTCGCAGGAAGTGGTAACATTTGGAGAAGACCATTATCCCCACCTGCAGACATTTCTGAGCTGCCATGGAGGGCATTTTAGTTTTCTTTGGCGTGAGCTGTATTAATGCAGGGGTATCACAAGGATTTGAATCAGTCACAGGATACATTCCCTAACATTAGGAGTTGCTCAAAAACAGAATACACTGCCTCAAACCTCTAAACGTGTAAAGCAGAGATTATATGTTAAACAGGTTAAACGACTCTGAGGAACATCGTCAAAGGGATTCTTGCTTTGAGAGAAGAATTGGCTTAGAACACTTCTGAGGTCCCTTATGTTCTCCTGCCTCTATAATTCTATAAAACGGCTCAGTGAAGAAAACAGGTGAAATGAAAACAACTCGATTTAAATGTCATATAAAATAATACTTTCGGTGAAACTATTTTGTTGTCATAGTTTTAAGGTTAGGGACAAATAAAAACAATGATGTGAAGCATTCATCAACATAAAAGATGCAGACTAGACGTAATGAAAGAGTGCCATGAAGACCCTAGACGATGGAAGGTAGGTCTGTCATGTCCATTCCATGCTGTCACCGAAAAGCAACCCCTGCCATCCACCTAAGGTGTTCTAGATACACTGAGCGCCAGAAACTGCCTAACGCTGGTTTCCTTGCAGTTTGAAATGCTATACATATAAAACACCAGCATACCCTTCCCATTCCTTGAAAGTGTAGGAAGGAGTCTGACCAAAAGGATATCAAATATCAGTAACATTTTAAGCTGCAGGATAGGAATTTCAGCCCAACTTCCTCACCGAGGCAGGAAACCCCTCCCATCATCGGACCCAGGTGACCAAGCAGATAAAGCCTGGCCTCTTACAGCTCAGCAGGTAAGTGAGAACAAGGAGCCCCTCTGCGATCCACTGAGAAGCAGGGTTCCGACATCCATGCCAACCACTCAACCTCCTGAAGCACAAGTGTGATTTACAGGCACACACGACCACACAACACTGTCAGAGGCCCGTGGGCAGGCCCTGCCCTGGACAATGAGCATCCAGTTTGCTAGCCTGGCTCCCAGCTGTTTCATAATTTCTGTTCAGTTATGGAAATAAGACAGCAAAAGCCCAGCTAGAAAGCATTCGGTGTTCGTGCTGATGTTAACGACATCCAGGAATAAAGGGCTGCTCTGCCCCCCACGAGCGGCCGCTGCTCACAGGACACATTAGGATGCCTGCAGTCAATGATTAAATGAACTAAAGGCCATTTCTCAGCAGTGTCGCTGAATTAACACTCCAGGCCCTGGAATGGGGGCGTTATTCTTGTTCACGGTGCTTTCTTCTGGCTGAGGAGCTGGGAGAGTGGTCCAGTGGGTGGAATGCAGCGTTCCATCTCCCGCTTGCTCGGGCTGCGTTCAGCTGTGAGCCCTCACCCTGAAAAGAGATGACTCCGAGTGGGAACAACATGCAGCTAACGAGCAACAAAGACTGTTCCCTTTATGTTCAGTCTCGTCTTGAATTTATTTAGGTGCTTACTGGGCGCCAGGTGCTGTTGTAAGTGCTTTGTATGTATTAACTCATTTAACCCTTGAAACTACTACTGTCATTTTATAAACAGGCAAGCTGAGGCATAAAGAAGTCACGTCCTGCCACGATCACAAAGGCAGTAAGTGGCAAGGCCAGGATTCAAACCCAGGCAGTCTCTTCCTGTACCCTTGAACAGCCTTGTTTCTACATTCTTGGTGAAACAATCACGCCGAAGGGACTGTGTCCCTGATGCCCAGAAGCTCACTATTCAGACATCACAAGATCTCTACCTTCTTAGGGGTTTTTCAGGTACTGACAGGAGATGAGGTTTGATGCAGCCACGTGGTGGCAATGATGGGATCAGAATTATACAGTGTTGGAAATGACAGTGAAAAATACTGATGAGAAAATCTATCGACAAGCAGAGCTTCTCCCAGGGAAGGTCCCCTGAGGCTTGGCTGGAAAGAGGAGACTTTCCAAGGTGGCAGTTGATCCTACAAGACAAGGTACATCTGGATGGATGAAGAATGGGCTGCCCATCTGTGCTGGCAAGGCCAGGACTGCAGACGAAGTTAACAGTAGACAGATGTCCCAGCCAGCCACAACAAGAGGGGTGCGCTCAGAAAGAGCCTCTGAGAAGGGATGGAAAAGCCCAGGTTTCACAGTAAACAAGGAAGATACGTTAGAGAATTAAGGAAGGCCTGCAATGGGAAAATGCTGTCTATCTAGAAAACCCTTAAAACAAAAAAGCTGACAACAACGTTAAAGTCATCAGTTCCAAAATAAGAACAAAATATTGACCCAACAATGTCAATCCACTCTTGTGAACGGCATTGTGCCTAGTCTTCTGCGTATATGGATCCATTTACTTCTCTCAACAATTCTGCATAGTAAATAGTATCTTGATTGTGTATATAAGGAAGCTGAGGTTGAGAGAGGGGAATTTGCCGAAGGCCACGTGGCTGGAATTAAACCTTGGTCTCCACGGATTCAAGGCTGGTGCACTTTGCCTCCATGTTAATCTGCTATCCAGCCATTTAAAAACTGTGGACGTTTTTTTTCTCTTAATGACATTTCTACTAGTATAACATTCTTCCCAAAGCATGAATAAAAACTTAGCTGTTGGTAGATTTATTTTAATAAATTCAAGAGGGTTTTACTGCTGCACATAAAAGAGCTTAAACTTTTGGAAATTATACCTCTGACTTCAGCCAAAGGCACCCACTCCAATAATAACAACAGCTAGTATTTATTCAGTGTGTTCTAAGTGTTGATAGTATTCTAAGGCTTTCTATGAATTAACTCATTCAATTCTCACAACAGCCCCAGGAGGTAACTGTTATTGTTATTTCTAGTTTCACAGATGAGGAAACTGAGGCACAGAAAAGTTAAAGAACTTAGCTTTAATAAGTAAGATAGCCAAAATATTCCTGTTAGCCAAAATACTACTCTTAACAGAATTTCCCCAAATGCTCTGTTGCCCATGGGACTTGTCAGAGCTTCAGTATGTTGTGCACACAGTGACTCTTAAAGAGATATGCAGCTCCCCCAGCCCCTCCCCACCTTTTTCGGTCTAAGAGCATCCGGGAAAAACTACTTGGGTTCCACGGAACAACCTCGCACACCAGCGGCTTCTCTGGTTTGGGCTCCAGCTGGCAGGGCTTCTGTGAGACTGGCCTGGTTGCCCCGAGCGAAAGCGAATGTTAAGAGAGAATGTGGGGAAAGCTGACCACAAACGGATGTACGTGTCATTATGAAGAGTTCTCTACTCAGAAGCACGAGGTGGGTCTCGTCATCAATACTTAAACTGGATTGGATAGGTCCTTCAAAAGTGAGAGCTGCTCCCTTCTTGGCAGTTGACAAAGTGCTTTCACATGCATTTTCCTGGTAAACCCTCAGCACAACTTTGGTGGTGGGAACAGGCTGTGTTGGCTGCCTCCCCATAGGCTCAAGAAGACAGGACATACGGAGAGCAAGGGGACCGCCAGGGCATGCAGGTGGTACACAGAGGCCCTCAAATTCAAACCGACGACTTTTCACTCCAAGTCCAGGTCTTCTGGCTTCCTGAGCAGGTTGCTTCCCTTCTCCCAAGAGAGAGAGGTAATGAATGCATTTCTAGAGGGTACTACACTAAAACTACTTTTTAAATATCTTTGTCACTGATACTAAAGGATGGCATTATCTTACTCGACCTTTGGGCAGCATTCTGTAGACCTGGCCCCTTTAACTCCATCCTTAGGCTGGAATACTCGATTTTCTTTGCCATGACATCAAACTCTCCTGGTGTGCCTTCTACGTCCTTATCAGTATCTTTGCTGACTTCTCCTCCCCTTCTCTGAGTTCTCAGAGCTCAGGCCCAGACTCTCTTCTCTTCTCTATGTATACTTCAATCCCACAAACCAATAATTTCCATTTTTTTCTGTCCTCAACCCGTCTTCTCTGGCTATATCCATATGATCCAACTGCATCCTTGGCGTCACCGCTGGCCACTTCATATGCATCTTACACTCACTATGTTCCAAACCAATCTCCTCCTGCTCCCAAGCCTGGTCCTCCACCCAGATGCTCCAGTCCGACATCGGGAACCTTCTGTGACTGCCTGCTCTCCCTCACCCGTGACGTCTAATCAACCACCACGTCCTGCATCTTCTACAACTTCTGCAACTTCTCTCCCAGTGTCCACTTTTCTCAATCCCCACTCCAGCCATCCACCTGAAGCACACCCCTCCCCGGCCTGGACTCACTTGTCTCTCCTACCCACTCCTGCTTTCTTCCAATCACTTTCCTTGCAGCAGCCGAAGTTTCATTTTAAAAACGCAGTTCTGATCATATTTCCATGGTTGGAAAATGTCAATGCTTTCCCACTATTCTTAGAAGAAAATTCACAATTCCTTAACTTGGCCTGTGAAGCCCCACCAGACTGTGCCTTGGATTCCCAGCCTGGCGTTCCTGCACACCTTGCTGCCCTCCATCAGCTGGATATGACCAACAGGCCTCCGAGCCCGGCCAGGCTCCCGCCCCGTGGCTCACTCAGTTCACCATTCACTATAGCAGTCTGGCAACGGTAGTGAACGTTTATTTGGGTGTTTATTTGCCTACTGTCTGTGTCCCTCACAGATCTGGTCTACACAAGGGCAGCCTATATTCCCAGTGTCCAGCACAGCACTTGTACAGTGGAGGTATGCATTCACTCCATTTGTGGAATGACTGCCTTTGGAACAGGGAAAAGGTTTTAATTCTACCATACACTTTTAAAAAAACAATTGAGCCCAACATCCTTGAAAGCTGCAGTCACTCAAAATAAACAGTTGGAGCCTTATAGGGACTTCATATGTGTGAAGTACCAGGCTCTCATTTTATATGTTAGTGCTCCACTATTACTGGCCATTAGGATACAGCTGGTAATTCTTTTTTTTTTTTTCCTTTGGTGAGGAAGATTGGCCCTGAGCTAACATCTATTGCCAATCTTCCTCTATTTTATATGTGGGATGCCACCATAGCCTAGCTTGATGAACAGAATGTAGGTCGATGCCCGGGATCTGAACCTGCAAACCCCGGGCCGCCAAAGCAGAGTTCATGAACTTAACCACTATGCCACGAGGCTGGCCCTACAGGTGGTAATTCTTTAAAAGAAATTTCAGGTGATACAACCAAAGCACTAGGACATCTTTTACCTAGAACTGGTTGTTTTTATAACTAGGTCACGTTAGGATGGTCTTAAAGGCACTAAAGTAGATCTAGGTGGCTTGAAAAACTTAACACAATTCTCTGAATAAAACTTACTACCGTGGAGGAGGGTGGTGCTCCTGGGGTCAATCTGATTCTTTCCTGTGACCTAGGGACTCTCCTCCAAATGGGCGCTCAGCAAGTTGAAAAAAACATATAAATCACTAACATCATTTCAAAACTCTTGAGCAGAATCAAGCATCACTACAAATCTTCTGTGCAAGGTTAGTGTGAAAAGATAACCAGAGTCGAAAGCTCGACACGTCCTGGGCGCTCCGTCTGTGATGGAGAATAGGACAAGCTGCGTGTTGTCTAGGCCAAGTGACGGGAACTTTTATGGAACTGAATCAAGTACAAGAAGCTCTCTGTGCACTTCTTCTCACTACTGATGGACTCATTCGCTTCAGCGGGGTTTAATCAAGTTCCTGGAACTTAGTTATAAATTGTACTTTATCATCAGTCAGAAGCGGAGAGACTTATGATATCGTATTAACTCTGTGTGGTGGCAGAGGGTCACCAGACATCATGGTGATCACTGTGCAATGTACACAAATGTCGAATCACGAAGTCATACACCTGAAACCAATATAATAGTCCATGTCAATTACATCTCAATAAAAAAAAGCCAAGAGTCTTGTGCCCACCATTTAACTAGCCTGCAGCCACGTCCTTTTCACGAGCTGATAAATGACTGCACTCAGTTTACAGTCAAAGTCCTTCTAAGAATATATAGTTACTGATTTAGAACCTAGCCAAATCCACATGGTTACCCATAAATAGCAAAGACGTGCAGGGCTTCCTCAGAAACCTCTGGTAGGAGGTGACATCTGAGATCACTGAGGAATACGAAGACTACAACCTACTCAGTCCCATGTCACCAAAGGGCATCGGAAGGGCCTTTATCTGGAAATGGGAACGTATTTCCTAGGACGCCCACAAGAGTTCACCCCACCCACAATGAAGCTAAATTTGCCAGTTTCACCCGGGGCTCTTGCTGCTCCTGTGTGACAATGCAGTCCAAGTTCCTACCCAGGACACTAGAAACACAAGTCGTCCCCACAGGCCAGGGCAGCAGATGGGGATGCAGCAGGAGCGGGAGAGGAGTCCCTGGGGGCAGAGTCATTACTGAAGGGTTCAGAACGTACAGCCATGTGAGTATTTAGTGTTTCTTTTTCCTCTCTATTGAGCAATAGGGGCAAGATAAAGGATCAAAAGATAAGGTGGGTATCACCTCTGGCTGCCCTTCGGCCACAGCAGTCCTGCCTCTCGGGGGAAGGCAGGTTCATGCCCATCGGTGCATCAGGCAAAGGGCATGCAGTGGCCTTCTGCGTGCGCTGGCACTTTGAGGGTGTGTCCCTGTGGCTAGACGTGTCCCTCTGAGTCTGAACTCTGACTTGCGTCCAAGGTAGAGGCTCCAGAAAATGCCATAAAAGGAGAGACACGAGGAAGGCTCTGTGGCTCTGCCTGGGAGCATGAGAGCGAGATCCCAGCTCAAAGATGAGCACCTGCTGGCGAAAACTTCTTTGCCCTTGCTCAAACTCCTTCCGTTCCCAGGGTGGAAGTCCACAGACAGGTAAAGAATCTGGAAAAGCATGCTGACCGTGGCTTATCAGCAGAGAGGCAGGACGGAAGCAGTGATAGCACCTGGTTTCTTCTCAAGCTGTGTGACCTTCAGTAGATGATTAACCTCTTGGAGACTCAGCTGCATTGTCTTTAGAAGAGGGGTTATTGTGAGGATTCCAGGAGACCATTCACATAAAGTGCTGAACAGACTGCCTGTCATGTGGTTGGTGCTTCATGACTGTTAGAAATGACTATTCTAACAACTCGATAAAAAAACATATAAGGTCAAATAGATCGTGCCAGGTAAGAAGGGGAAAAATATAAAAAATAAAAACAAAACAATGCACCCTCTGAAAACACTTTGCACTAAATGAGGATCTAGGTTCAAAAGCCAAGAGTTCTTATGTTAAAATTTTTTTTAAAAAAGGAAATTCATCTAAGTCTGTGTGTGTGTGCACGCGTGCATGCACCCATGTACATATTTGCATTCTTGAATATTGTAAATGCTTTTCGGGATGACAGTGGGAATTTTCTAGGGTTACACATGAAGTGCCTTTAGCCTGAAACTAAGCATAGCAAATTGCTAGGCAAAGAACCCACTAAGGCCAACGGTCAAGCTTCCTTCCAGGGTGTGACTCCAGCGAGGTGGCAGCCTTGGGAAAGGCTCCTGGAAGGCATGAACCACAAACCAGGAAAGCAGCAGGGAAGGCAGGATTGGGGGCAGAGCCTGAGGGGACGCTGCTTAGCTGGAGAGACGGGGGCTCAGGAATCTCAAGGAGTAAACCCTGGATCCAAACAGCAGAGGCCTGTGGTCCTCAGGAGACCTGAGACTGGAGGAAACGGCGTGGCTCTGGGCTGGGGCCAGGACAGCGGCCACAACTGGGCTGGGTGGGCTGGGCTGAAGGAGACTACATCAGGGCCCAGCTGCAAGGGATTTCAATCTGTGCCCAGGAGAGTAACCTGCGGCTACACGTGGTCCTTCACTTTGGAGAGCTGGTGAACGCCCAGCTCCCTCCAGCCGCCCCTACCTGCTCCTTTGAGGGTTCCTCCCTGCAGCCCTGAAGAGCCTCTGTCCACCCCAGCGTCATTCCTAGACTAGAAGGAGGTCAGTGGCAGACTCGCCTGCGCTCAGCTGTCTTCACCCCAACGGTATTACAGACTTATACCGCTGGCTGCAGCCTATGAAGATCAGTCCTGAGGATCACGTTTAAGGCCCCGGCACATACCTGCACTCACCATCGCTGGGCTTGCGTGGACTTTGGGAGCAGGGAGACCTGGGTGCGAATCCCGACCTCGCACTTACTGGGCCTGTGACACGGGACCAATTACTTCCCCTCCCTGATCCTCGGTTTCTTCTTTGTTAAATGGGGATTATATGCATTTTGTAGGAGAGAGAATGGATATATACAAAGAGATCATGATAGTACATGAGATCCTGGATACAAGCAGAGCATCCCACCTGGGACCCGGCACACAGAAGTCACTCAATAATTGCAAACGTTGGGTATTACCGTTGCTGGTCAGCACACTAATACTCCAGGGTCATAATGAGGTGATGGGATTTACTGCAAACTGGAATTGAGGCCCTCCCTGATTTAAACCAGGGACATTGGACCTGGATGTGCCATTTAAAAAGCAATCTGTTGCTGGTGTCTGCAGTTCACCATCCTCTAACTGCAGCGGCCACCTGACAAAGCAAGGGAATTGCTGTAAACCGTTAATAAGGAGCAAGACGGTGTTTGGGAAAAGGGTAAAATTACTGCCCCATTACCGCGCAGCCAGTTAACCTTTCATCTGCCATCCAACTTCCCCAACAGCTGTGCTCTCCCAGCCTCTCAATTGTTGGAGGCTTTGATTTACCTGGCAGAGGAAGGAAGCCTCGGCGCAAGGCTCTGAGAAGGAGGCTTTAAAACACATCTGTAAGACCACAGGGTAGAGCCTCACCAGACAGCCATGCAGGGAAGTGTGCCTCGCATATGGTTTCCCACCGAGATGACGGCCATGCCTGCTGGTGAAGGCAAGTGCAGCCCACAAACCAGAGGACAGGCCCTGGGTACCAAAGGGCATGTGGAAGGATTTGTGAAATGCTCTCCCCAGTGTTCAGAGGAGGAACAAAGGATTATCCAGAGGCAGGCCCTGCTTTTCCATACTTGACATTTCACTGTGGTCTAGTTAGCACCTATATATCACTTCTCAATTGTCGACTCATTCATTCGTATATTAACTCATTCATTCCAAGAATATTTTTGAGGCACCTACTGTGTGCTCAGCACTGTCGTAGGCAGGAGAGATACATAATGTAGAGATACATCAGGGATAAAAGAGACAAAATCCCCCGCGCTCAGGGAGTTTACATTCCAGTGTCAGACACAGGGAAGTATGTGGAAATTATGAGCGCAGGTGACAAGAGCAGGTAAAAATAATAAAGCAGGGAGGGGCAACAGGACATGCTAGAGGGAGGGGGTGTGATGTTAAGTGAGGTGGTCAAGGAGGCCTCACTGGGGAGGTGACATCTGAGTAAGACTTGAAGGGGCCGAGGCCTCCACCTGCTTTTCTGAAGCGACCACACCAAGGTCCCAGAGCCCCAAGCACGACAGTCCTCTGCTTGTGAGAGCCTTGGGGCCTCGTCCCCCTGCAGTGAAGGTATGTGGGCTCCCAGCAGGCTGCGGCCCCACGCCAGGGTGGGATGGGGCCAACACTGGAGCCCCGGGCGGCGGCCCCAGCACAGAGACGCAGGGCCAGGAGCGAGTGGTCCTCACCTCCTCCAGGCGCCGCCGCTGCTCCTTCTGCTCCTCGATGCGCTTCTGGCGCTCAGCCAGCAGCTGCCGCTTGTGCTCCTCGTTCTCCCGCTGCTGCTGCTCCAGCTGCTGCCGCCGCAGGGCCTCCGAGCGCTCCTTGTTGGCCAGCTGCAGCCTCAGGAAGTCCCGCCGCAGCGTCGACTCCCCCGGCAGGTTCAGGATGGAGCTGTGGGCAGGAGAGAGAGGTGAGGAGCCCGCATGGGCCAGGGCCATCGCCACCTGGCTCCTGGGGGAGGAGACCCCATACGCGGGGAAAGAAGCCACCTGCTCAAGCACAGGCTCCTAGATCCTCCATGAATTACGTTACTCACCCCCAAGGGAAGCAGAGTCAAGGCAGGAGACTAGTGTCCAGCCTGCCTTTGAGTGTGACTACTGTATACACATGTGGTCTCCATCCTAGAGGGATGTCACATCTTAGAGTCATCACCTCTGTCTCGGCCTGTCCACACCACTCTCTCACCCTTGAGACGTAGCAAAGATCTGTTTCCAAGGCTTTGATGATTGTGCAAGCCCTGTGCCCCAGACTGGCTTCTTTTCACGTTTAGGAAAGGCGAGAAGAAAGCCAGCAGATGAAGATGGCCCACGGGGAGCAGTAAGGGAGCGCACTCTGCCTGGACGAGCTCATCACCCTCTCCCACATCACCTCCTGGACTCCGCACACCAACCCCAGCAGGCACAGGGCAGGCTGCTCACGGGAAGACAGGATGAGCCAGGGATGGAAGGTGCCCGAGTCAAGGTTGGCACAGAGCCTGGACATGAACGCAAGTCTGCCAAGTCCGAGAGCTCCAAGCTTGCCTCCCCGCACCACTGTGAAAGGGAAGTTAAACGGTTTGGTTCTGGCCACAGGGGGGGCACCTGGGACTTCAACCCAGCTCACTGATTCCTAGATTCCGTTTAAACACCATGGGCCTCAGTTTCCTCATCTGTAAAAGGGTGGTTGTGCATGATGTGTGTGCAATGTGTGTGTGTGTGTGTGTGGCAGAGAGAACAAGGGAAGGAAACACTATAAGCAAACTCCACCCACTTCACTGGAGGTCAGAGCTGCCCTCCTCTCATCTAACCACAGGCGGACAGCTCAGGGCTACAGACTCCTTGGCAGCCTAACAGGGAGGTGGGAAAAGGCCCCAATTTGTTCATATAAATCTAGCTCTTTTCATCTTTATGGCAGCATCCGCTTAAAATAAACCCATTAAATAAGTACTGAGCACCCACTAAGCAGCAGGCACTGTAACAGGCTCTAGTGGATACAGCAGTAACTAAACAAATTCTCTCTCTAGTTATCTTCTTGTGGGGAAGAGAGATAGTTAGACAACTAATTAGACAGGCAGACAAATTATTACAAGTAATGTAAGTTCAGGTATTAATAGGCTCGACAGAAGACAAAAAATGTAAGCGTTTAAGAGTGATGGTAGCAGGGCGCTGGGGCAAGGATTATGGGTTCTGCTTTAGTTGGGGTGATCAGAGGAGACCTATCTGAGGAGGTGACAGCTGAGCCAAGACTCAAATTATGGAGAGTCAGTCCCAAGAAGAAGTAGGGGAAGAAAGCCTGCGGTGGGAACAGGTGTGGCCTCTCTGAGGAACCGAAGCCCCTGGTCTTCCCAGAGCGGAGTGAACGAGAGGACAGTGGGACAGAGGAGGTCGGAGACACAGGGCAGACTGCGTGAAGCACGGGGCCGTGGAAGGCACGCAGGGAAAGCTTATAAGCAGGAGAGAAACAGAGCAGAGGCATTTGGCTGCTGAACGAACAGTCCACGGGAGTATGACGGCAAGCAAGGCTACCAGTGGGGCTGCGAGGCGGTGGCCCCAGGGTGCAGACTTTACCCCGAGTGGGAGCGGGGGGATGGAGGCTGGGAGAAGCGCTTAGGGACAGAGTTAATGCCACCTGTTGATGGAGCCAAAGTGTGGAGTGAGAGATGACTTGCAGGTTTTGTCTTGGCACCTGGGCAGCGGCTGTGACACAGACTGGGATGGGGAAGGCTGTGGGAGGAGCAGGCTTGGCGGCAGTTGACAAGGGGTCATTCTGTTTTGGAGAGTGGTTAGCGTGCAGTGTGAGATACCGCCATAACATGACACAAAAAGTCTTTGTTCGTGACGTTCCATACAGAACGCTGGCTTTCTACTAGTAAGCCTCCCCTGAAATGTCCAGCCTCTGTGTAGAACTCTAAAACAAACCCCAAATGATGGCGTTTATCTACACAGGCCACGTGCTCCGTGCATAGGCGGCAGAGCTTGAAGAACCCAGGATCACATGCACACGAGGATGCTCCATCAATTATGAATCGATGTTGAATCAGTGCGAGGTGATCTGAGTTATATTAGTGACTCAATCATTAACTCGGTGTGTGACCCAGTTGCCATCCTTGGGCTGTGACCTCATTTCTAAAATGAGATAACCATTGTCCCTTTCTGCTTTTCAGGATTTCATGAAGATTAATTACATGTGTCCATAAAACAAGACTTGGACTATAATCTTCAATGTGATATCATGACATGCTACAATTATAGAAGTGTTAAGGCATGGCTAGGTCAGCCCACTAAGTGACTCACACAGTTTAGTAAGTATTAGTTACAACAGGGCTTCTCAGTTCCAAGGACAGTGATCAGAAGGGCTGACATGACCGTCTGGGTGCGCTCTGGAAAAACAGTGTACACCTTCTCTGAAAGCAGGGCATTTGGTGCTTTGCCTTCCAAAAATGTTCATTTTCCATGTCATCACCTGACAGTCATCACCTTCATGCAGCTAAACTGGGGACATCAGATGGAAGGGAAGAATTCCCCTTCAGTCTTTGACCTTGAAGATTCCCAGAGCAGGTGAAAAGAGAAAACCCGGATGGCCCTGTAAGCTCAGTGCCGCCCTCTTCCCGTAGTTTAGCAATAATCCAGCCCGGGAGGTCTGAGCCGGCTCATTCTGGCAGCAGTGGCTGTGCTGGCCTTTCCCCTGCTCAGGAAGCTCTGCCTCAGTGGTACGGGACCTGTTCCTTCTCCTGAAGCACTGGGGTCCCCTCCTTGGAAGGCTAGAGGACAGAGACCCAAATACCCTGGTGACCCTTCTACTTGAGCGTTTTCCCCAATAAATCTCACTTCACATGTTCAGTGTACCCGCCATGGTGTGTAGGCCTGCACCCCTTGACCCACCAAACTGCCATGAGCTGAATTCTCTCACGAGAGAGAAATCTTAGCAGTGTGAGCTCACGGGCCTTTGTTTATGAACACAGACTAGAGGAAAGTCAGAGTCAAAGTCAAGTGAAAATCAAAACGTAGGGGAGATAATAATGGAGCAGCACTTGACTGCGGTCCAACCCAGACAGCCAGAATGGGCACAAAAGCTTCCACTTAGGGTTCACCTCTGGAGTATAACTTCATTTCCCGGAAATCATTTCCTCTTGGATTTGGCTGCAGTGAAAATACCAAGGCATGTGACAAGGACACTGGCTGTCCTCATGGGCTTCTCAAAGGTAGGGAGTAATGAACCGAGCAACTCAAGTCCAAAAATACCACTGAGGTTCCCAGAAAGTTGCAGTTTTGGGTACTTTTAGTCCTGTATTGCCCAGATAATTGCCTTCTGCTCATTCTCCATGTTAACTAGTGAGGAAACAAGGTCTTAGAAGAGAGACCATAAATCTTGGGGGACAAGATAAAGAATATGCTGATTTCCACGTTTTCGTTAAGAGTCTGCTTAGGGAAATTTTCCCAAATTAATGAGTATGTTTGTGGGCAATAAATTAAATAAGATCACCCTGCTGGATTCTTAAAAAATGAACCTATAAATCAAAAGGAAGTGAATCTCACACAAGCACAATTCAGAACGTGGAAATGAGAAGACGGTTCTGCCTTTCCCACCTGGGCTCTCCTGAGTCGTTCTCCTCCTCTTCCTCCTCACTTCCGCTGTACTCATACTCGGTCTCATCTGAAGAGAGACTCACAGAATGTTAGTGCACCAAAGATGCTACAGCTCAGCAAAGCGCCCCGCCGCCCGGCCCCCCTTGTTTTATCAGTAAGTAAATGAGGCCCAAAGAGTTGTCACTAACGCTGAACTGGGACAAGCTCCAGGCCTCCTGACTTGTGTGCTAACGGTTCCCACCAGCTGGATTCAAGTCCATGGAATTAATCCCATCCAAGACTGTCCCATGGACTGGCCCCGTGGCTGAGAGGTTAAGTTCACACACTCAGCTTTGGCGGCCCAGGGTTTTGCTGGTTTGGATCCTGGGCGCAGACATGGCACCACTCATCAAGCCATGCTGAGGTGGTGTCCCACATGCCACAACTAGAAGGACCCACAACTAAAATATATACAACTGTGTACTGGGGAGCACTGGGGAGAAAAAAATGAAAAATAAAATCTTAAAAAAAAAAGACTATCCCAGCTGACTCTCCATATCTGTCCCTAATGCCTGGCGTTCACATGAAAATGAAGACAAGGAACTGAAAAATACCTTTTCAGTTTGTGTTAAAGTCCATTATAGGACCATCTAAACCAATCTTTTATTGGCCCACTGTTAACTTATTGATGGCTTTTATCATTTTTTATGTAGGAGCTCTGTTATGACTTACATGGACTCACAAATTGCTTTTAGATATCTTGATAAATACCAGAAAGAAACTTCTGACAATGTGCTATTAAAAATACAGAGTTACATGTGTTTAGATTGACCCACTGGGGACATTCATTGAATTCATGAATATGTAAAATAATTCAGTAATATGTTAAGCAGGTTAACATGCAATAATGAATAAGACTGAGTCTTTGCTTTGGAGGAGATCAGAATTTACTGGGCAAGATGGACAAGTAAATAATCAGAGTTCCCATGATTATGAAGAAAAGGGACTAACCTTTATTGGTGTCTCCCATGCCAGTCACCATGCTAAGTACTTTACCTGTGTTCTCTCATTTATTTTTTCATAAAAACCCATTTTTCAAGCAAAGATACTGAGATTATAAGAGATTAAGTGACATGACCAATGTTATCTCATTAATAAACCTGGGATTTGGATCTAGAATTCAATCCAGAACTTTTCCAACTTTAAAACTGATGTTCTTTCCAACATATTATATGCTAAATAGAAGTACATTAAAAAAGCAATGAGATATCAAAGAAAGAAGCAGCTAAGTCCACTGGTCATAATGGGGGGTAGACAGTGAAGTCTTTGAGGAGGAAATGAGTGGGGCTTTGGAAGGTCCATGGCCCTTCTCCAGGCAGATGGCAGCTGAAAGTGGTGGGAAAGGGCATTCTAAGCAACCTAACCCCCTGAGTATCACAGGGATACTGACATGTTCAGGAAACAATGAGTCCTGATGGCTATCTGTCTGGGTGTGAGAAAAGCAGATGGAGTGAGAAGGCCAGCAGGCTGATACGGCTTGCTGATCCTTATATGAACCATGCTGTGGACTTTTCTGTGGGCAGTGGGGAGGAGCTTTTAATTTTAATCAAGGGAGGGTGTCACATTACTGTTGTCCTTTCATAGCTGCGAGTTAGAAATTACAACTTTGAAGACAGTTGTGCACCATTAAAAAGGAACTGAAACTGCAATTTGGCTATGTCATCACCAGGAGGCAGCAGTCACATGATGAGAACTACCAAATCTGATCATAAACACCCTTTGCCTGCTGTGCTATTTAGTCATTAAAAGGATGAAGAAAGGAAGCCAAGTGTGATGACTTCAAGTGTATTTTTTTTTAAATCACTAATTAGCTTCATAAATTTAGATATGTATGAAGTTTTCAGGCTACTTATTTTTTAAGTACTATTTCACCAAAACGTAAAGAACCTTCATAAAGTGTTTCAATAATCCATATTGAAAGATTAACATTCCAAACTTTCCTGAGATGAATCAACACAGAATTCAAAGTAAAATGCAGATACTTTATCTCCTAAAGGAAATTACAGCAAGGAAAGGAAGCACACAACTAATCCAATTAATTCTGCTCTCTAGGGTAAAACCCTCCTTCATCAGGTTCTGCTGTAAGACTTCACCAGAACCTGGTTTGATTGCTTTTATATTACTTGCTTAAATTAGTATGCATAAACATATCTTAAGGAAAAAATAATATCAGGTAAAAAAAATCATAAAGCAATACAAATTAAAATTGTTTGATTCCACCAAAAAGCTGGTCTCAGAGCTACTAAGAGAGTGACAAAAGTATTGGAGCAAATTAAGTCATTTGGTCAAACTGAGCAAATGGAAGGAGATCTCATATGATCAATACTCCTCCTCGGGGAGCAGATAAAAATGAGGGCTTCTAGTGGCTCTAAGCTTAAAGGGAATTAGGTTCCTTAAATTGCCCTGTAACTCTTGAATACACCTGCCACCAAGAATCTCACTCTTCTGCTTTGCACTAAAACACATAAAATGTCCATGTTCACAAGATGGCGAGTTCTCAGTCACATTCCAGAGTCTGCACCCAAAAAATGTGAAAACAACCCAAGGCACAAGCTTTATCCATGCTTACTCACAGGCCAGAGGCAGAGAGGTCACAAGTTCTCGGAAAGTAACCCTGAACAGTGCTGAAAAATTATAGGTCAATGAAGAATTGTCTAAACAAAAACATCTAATATTTATTGAGTATGTCTATGCGCCAGTGTATTAAGCGTTTTACAGGCACTCTCTCAGTTAATCTTTGCAACACTCCCAGGCAATACTAACTATGATGATACCCCCACTCCTA
The DNA here is from genome assembly GCF_037783145.1 of Equus przewalskii. NCBI lineage: Eukaryota > Metazoa > Chordata > Mammalia > Perissodactyla > Equidae > Equus > Equus przewalskii. The sequence goes on from NC_091848.1 coordinate 13,130,347, forward strand.
TGTTAAAGATGAGAAAACTGAGGTGAAGTTCACATAAATATGAAGGGGTAGAACTAGATTTGAACTCAGAATTTGAGTCTCAAAACAAAAGTCTGAGCACTTCACCTCCCTGAGCCCTCTGCTGATCTTACCTCTGCCCAGTCTTGGCTCCTACACTGTTCCCTCCCCCACCCTAGGTCCCCAGGCACACCTTACCACACCATAGATATTAACCATGGAGGCAAAGAAGACGAGAAATTCAAATAGAAGGAGAGCATCCCCTGTCCTGTTCTGCCCACCACCCGCCACCACTCCCCCTGGATTGTGAAGAACAGAGGAGAAAGGCGGGGAGGATCAAAGTGAGGAAAAGCACAGCGCCACGCACCTCCCATCTTCGGCCCCTGGCCTTCCCTCTCCTCTCCACTCCCTGCACACTTGGTGAGCACCTCGCAGCCACATCCTGCCTCCTCACTGCCATCCCCCCGCCAGCTGCCCAGTCCCGCTCCCGCCCAGGGACAACTCACTCCCACTGTCCTCTGCATCTTTCCCTTTCCTTCCCATACCGCAGCTTCCCTACCTCCCGACCCAAGTAGCCATAAAACCTGGTCAGGACGCTAGTTAAGGAATGCTGAGTCACTATTCAAATAAGTAGAGTACAGCCCCAGGACCTCAAGTCTGGACGCACGTCCTTTCCAACGATGCAGGGAAAAGACAGTGTGGTGCAACTGCTAGAGCCACAGACATAAGCGTTTCTGAATCTATAAAATAAAGTGCATTAAATGATCTTCCAGCTCAAAATTCGATGTTCCAGAGAGCAAGCCTGGCAACCTCTTTTATATTACTGTGACTATCAGAACATTTATTCTGACTTTCTAATAACTAAATTAGAAATGAGCCTCAGAGCACGAAAATGTAAATGCTGAAGACTGCCAGTAGAAAAAATGTCAACTGGGTGGTATTTTTTTAGGTTGTCTGTCTTCGGTAGATTTTCAGTCTTCTACACATGAATATTCATTTGAATTAAGAAAATCGCTTGTCATATTAAACCACTCCAGAGTATCACTCAACATGACTTTTTGTTCAGTGCCTGGAGAAGGTAATATTTCCCGCAGTTCTATTCTTTCATGAATATTCCATTGCAGCCGTCTCACCCCATGGAGGCCCACAGGCTGTGATCTCAAAAGCAGCCCCTCACACCAAAGCAGAAGGCAGGTCCCTTCAAAATCCCCACGGTCACCTCCGAATACATTAAGAGCCCATGACTCACTCCATCCTTTGTTTCCCCTGCTGAAACACAAATGCTAACCTTTCTCTCCTCGCTTCTTCTTTGTTCTATCGATATGGTCCTTGAGTTGGATGCGGACCTGTCGGTCATTAGGCTGGTCTCGTATAAACGGATGCTTCATCAGTTGTTCCGTGGCTGGTCGCTGGCTGTGACTCTTCACCAGGCAGCTCTCAATAAATGACTGGAACTTTTTTGACCTGCCAAACGAAAGAGAGGAATCGACAGATAAAGACAGTCGAAAGAAAAGCAAACTTATATCGTCTGAAATACTGGAATAAAAAAAAAATAGGTTCAATGAGCCAACATAGGGATCAACCAGTCACAGAGTAGGTCTAGCCCTTTATTAGGCACAATGGGGCTCAAGGCATCATCACCACCAGCAGACGATTCAGGCAATGTGTGGTAGTTACAGACATGAAAACATTTTTGCACAGTTTATACATAATGTCACACAGAAGACCAAAAGGAATCAGAGGAGAGAAAGATTCCAGTGAGCATCATGCCTGGAAGGTATATTGGAACGAGGGAACCAGAGCCAGCCCCCAAAGAATGAGGAGAAAACCCCTCAGGGGAAGGGGTAGTTCAGGGAGGCAGGAAAAGAGTGAGAAACCAGAGCAGGGAGTGAGCACACTAGCCGTCAGGGGACACTGAGCCGAGCTGCCTACAGGAGGCAGGATGTGCAAGGCCGGGAAATGCAAAGCCAAGGTGGGACAGGTGAGTGAGGGGGAGGACATTTTGTAGAAACGAGCCAGATTCTCATACGGTAAAGGGACTTGATTAGGCAAATTTTTCTGCTGGTAATTTCAGAATCACTTTTGAACTTTGCTTTCCAATTAGTTGGAACAGGATGTATGTGCGTTTGCTATCAACCCAAGGACTTGGAAACACTTTGAGGGACTAAGTTCATACCCAGAGGCAAACTTATCTTTCTCTAGAAAGGCACTATTTCCTCAAAGATAACACACAGAGACATGGGGACAGAGGCGCACAGGGGCAGGGGAGAACTGGTGAGAGATACCACACCAAGAATTAGGGCAGCAAGTCCACAACGTGGGAGAAACTAATGGTGGACTTTAGCTATGAGTCATGAATTGGGCACGCACGTTCTTGCTGAGAGTTCCAGGAAATTGTCGAGCATCATAAATAATTAAGCTCATGACTCTATAGCATGCCTGTCCGAGGCACTCCACTGGCAGGAGAGCAGTCACCCTCGGAGACCTCGGTGAGCTCTATCACCCTCCTCACGATCCCCACCCTGCTCAGAGCAGGAGGGAATCCATTTTGTGCTCTCTGGCGCCCTCCTGTGGAGCACTGTGGAGTTACAGGAGCGGATCCCAGGAGCAAGTCTTTCCCAGGCTTCCTAGCAGGCCCTCTATAAATACTTCAGGCCTGAAAGGCGTCCTCACCACACAGCACACAGTGGAGAGCAAGTTCTTCAAGGTTCAGATGCGAGAGGGCACTCATGCATGCGCCACTCTCCACATCGCCCACGTCCAAGCGGCTTTTCACCTTATTCCATGCTTTTGAAGTACTGAATTACTGGTATTCATTTTCCTCCCTAAATTACAAAGCTATGTTCAAGCTTTTAAATGATTTTACATAGAAGTAAAAGTAAGCTGCTATCCTTGGGGTCACCCCAGGATGAGTCAAGATTGGCTACGCTGTGGACTAGAAATAGTGACAACAGGATGGACACTTCACGCCCTCCCTGTGAGTCCTTCAGCCCCTATCCCTGCTTCCTCCACACTAGAAATTCTCCACAGTGTCGGATGTGCCTGAGTCATCTTCATGCCATGAGCACAATCCCTGCCCTTACATGTTTGATGAGTGAATGAATGCGTGAACGGTAATCGGATGAGCGTTCTGGGCCAGAGCTGTAACACAGCTCCCTTCAAATCCGTGCTTGTGAGGGGCAGAGAGGGAGGTTCAGAGGTAGATATTATTTACTTTGCTTTCTTTCTCAGATCAAAGTTGTTTCTCAAACAAAACTGTGGAGGCACAAACGTAGTGGCATCTAAGGGGAGCCCTCACCAGAAAAACCATAAGGAAATAATGGACTCTCCTAAGGAATAAAACGAAGAGAATGAGGCTAACTTGCATAAAAAATAGACCAACTCTACACAGCGCTTTGCTAGGTAGAAAAATCAGTGTTAAAAAGATGAAAACAAAAGTAAATGAAGACAGAAAGCTATTAAATATTCACAAGGAATGCAAATAGTAGTTCTCTTTTTCCTGCTTGCAACTAGAAGGAAGTGCTTCTTTATTATAAAGTGTCAACCATTAATTAGAGGATGATAAATAAAAGAAATCACATCCAATTTAAAAATGAGATGCAGACTGTACATTCCACTTCTCAATACTGACACCTAAAAAAAGTCAGAGAAATCTCCAGGATGAGAGAGCGCTCAAGAGGCTTAAGGAACCAGCTGTAGGCACAGAATCCTTTTCCGTTCTCTCTCCCGACAGGAAGGAACCTCAAGAAATATTCAAGAGAATAACTTTGGGCCCAAAGGATGGGCCAAGATGTGCAGAACCCCAAAGCTGGTAATGTAGCCCACGTCTTCTTCAAATGGTGCTGTTTGAAGAGGAAATAATGCTTACTTAAAACAAATCTTCAAAGAAAAGATTCATTGTCTCTTATTTAAGTTAGTGTGACCAAAGAATCAATATGCTTGATTACACATTTAATTAAAAGTAGAAACACTTCACCTGTGCGGAACACCACCTTACTGCTGAGTGGTCTAATGGGTTGAAAAGTCAATTTAGATAACTTTATTGTTTGAAACTCTGCCGCCAATAATTTAGTTCTGTCTCTTTAAAAAAAAATGCCTAAGATTAGTAGTACTAATTTCCCAAGGGTTGGCATGGAGAGAAAAATGCTAATGATTGGTGTTTACAGTCTGAGGCACTAGTTCTTCGGAAACCAGTGTCACTGAACACTTTATCTTCCCAGACTTTCCCTGTTTGTACATGAAATTGTGTTACGGAAATTAAAAATGCCTGAGAGATTATTACATTAATCATTATAACCAGCCAGGCTCAAAGTTTTTGGTAATCGTCAGACTCTCTCAATGCAATTTGATCTTTAAAATGTGCATTTGCCCAGAACTACCCTTTTTCTCTACTCCAGGCTTCATCACTTACTATGTGACTTTGAGCAAATTACTTAACTTCTCTGTGCCTCAGTTTCCTGGGCTGCAAATGGGGATATTGTTAGTACTTATCTCAAAAGACTGTTGTGATGATAAATGAGTTAATTCACATAAAATGCTTAGAGCGGTGCCTGTCACGTCATAAATGCTGTATGCGTTTCCTATTCTTGTTATTATTATTATAACACCTCTCTGAGGACGATGTGCCAGCAACCTCTGACCATCACCAGGTTTAAAGAACAGGAGCATCTGCCTTTAGGGCTGGAAGCACAAATCTGAAGGTGTTTTTCCCAACTTCTCTTGAACTGAATCGTACGGCGTTCTTTAACGGCACTATTTCACATATATTTAGATTAGATATGCTAGCAGGAAGAGTCAACAGGACTGCTATCTCCAAGGAGACTGCGCAAAAAAGGGTTAATTTTAAAAGTTTACATAGCAATTTTTCTTTTGATTTTAATAAAGTCCAAAGTCACACTACTACTAGCACATTCAGCCTATTCGAATTATTTTCTGATATTTGCTTTCTACTATCATTATTTTATTTAGAACACACACACACAAAGCTTTGTCATTTCCTAACACAAAAGTTTTAGAAAACCAAGAATCAGAACTGGCGTTTCCTAATATTAGAGGAGTAGCTGTAAACTTCGGAGTAAAAGCAGAAGGCTGGGGTTCCAGGCTGGCTTGCCCAGTGATGTGCCTGGCACTCTGGATACACTGGTTACCTCACCAGGCCTCCCAGTCTTCATCTGGAGCGCCAGTGGTTGGGACCACGGAATCTCATATCTCTTTCCAGTGATAAGCAATTATGATTTTTTCAGTGAACTCAACTGAGCACTGCTTTGCCTGTGTGAAGTCTTCACATTCTAAGGGCATGTGAAAAGAATGAGACTGGCCACCTTTTACGGGGACGAAGTCATGCCGTCCTTCTCCAGAAATGCCTGGAGGGAAGCTAGAGCACTGCGTGTCCATGTGGAAGCGGGGGAGGTGGGCGGGAGGAGAAGGGAGGAGGACAGCTTCTGAAGAAGGTTTCCCCATGTGGGCTGAATCCAACCAGCCATGGAGACACGAGGAGGAAATGGGAGTCCCAACCTACTGTTCATTTGCTGGTGGTGACATGGGGACAGAGGCTGAGAGCATTGTCGTTCTCCTCTGATTCAACTAAGGTTATAATCCTCCCAGAGACCTAACTATTAGGCCGAGCCGCCTGAGCACTGGCTGGAGCCCCGACAGGGCTTCCTCGGCTGCAAGGCCTCTCCTCATCACGCTGGCGGGGCAGGGAGGGCCGGTTCCCGCGAGTGCAGCTGCTCTCCTCTCCTTCCGCCTCGAAAGGGGCAAAGAGCACGCTACCGCTCCCTTTCCTTTTCCCAAGGAAAACAGTGTTCAACCAAGAGACCAGTCCAGCTCCTTCTCTACCGCTCCAATCCTGAACTTTAAGAGACCAAATGTGCAGTAGAAAGAATGCGGGTTACAACTTGGGAAACTAAGACTGCACAGCCTTGTGAAGCCTCAGTCTCTCGCCCATGAAATGAGGACTCAGAGCACCCTGTCCGGCAGGGTTGGGTTTAAGATTATATATATATATATATATATATATATATATATATATATATATATATGTCTTAAATTTATACACATGCACACACACATATATATATAGGTTCCTGAGTCCATGACATACGTATGCTTTATGGGCCCCATATGTTGTAGGTTCAGTACTGTTAGCTGGAAATGGCCCTCAATGGAACCCTTATAATGAAGAGTTCATGGCCGTCTCTAGGACAATGGCGCCCCCTTTGGTAAAATGTTGGTATGTACACTGAGAACAGTGTACTTCATCTGAGAACTCACTTAGGGAGAGAGTATCTAGAAATAAAAGAAATAAAAGATTTGGGAGTTTTGTTTCTCTTCTTAGGGGACAGGCGAGTCCCTTCCTAAGAAAAAAATAGGAAAATAAACAAAATATTTTACTTCCTCTCAAACACTAAAGGATAGTTAGGCAAACACTAACCTATTTGAAATCGCTATCGACCTGGCCCTTCACGACAGAGCACCGTGAAGTGCTTAAATCTTTTCACTCAGAAACTAGAATCCCATTCTAGAGGAGTGGGAGCCACACCAAGTGTCCTGTGGCCAGGGGCTGCACAACCATCTGTGGAAAGGGAGGAAGAGGCCCTCACCAGGGCTGTTTCCCCCACTCGCTCTCAAGCAGCCCGTGCTCTTCCCTCTCCCTGTCAGGCAGTGTGGCCGGCTCCTCACCTGCTCCCCTCCTAGGCGGGCAAGGTGGGCCAGGTGCTGGGGAGGGGAAGGGGCCTGGTCCCCTCACACTCCGGGACTGATCCCGCTCCCTCCAACACGATCTGAATCAGTTCTCGTCAAAGGTTTGAAGCAGAAAAGTCAGCCTGTATCCTCCCCCACGTCTGTACTTCTCAAACAAGGTCAGGGCAGAGCTGATCTTTCTGGGCCAGCTCAATGAACACTGAGGCCGTGGTGCAGGGGTGTTCCCTGACTTTCCTGAGGGGCCGGCCGGGTCACAGGAAGGGCGGCGCAGGCCAGGGCTGAGAGGAAAACAGGACAGGGTGCCACCAACTGGCTCCAGCTTCTGATTTGGGAGAGGCGGCGACTGGTGCAGCCTCGGAGGACAGCCTCGGTCCCTAAAAGGAGCGGGAGCCACTGGGCAGGGAGTATGGCTGCCTCTTTGCATAAAAGCCCAGACATCTCCATGGAATGCTCAATCACCAGGTTTTTAAAAGTTGGCAATTAATATAAATATTTCTGAAACACGGTGTGTGGCCAAACTGTGCCAATAAGACAAAACAGCTATGCTGATGGCCAGTCTGTCCTCTGTGGAAGAGCTTGGAACATCTGTCCGGCAGCAGGGCGGGGAGCAGAGAAGGCAGAGAGGGAACGAGGTAAGTAAGTAACACCCACTGTATACAGCAGGCCCCATGGGGAGGCTTGGCACGAAAAGCCGGCAGAAATCTAGCAGAGGGCTTTGTAGTGCCACTGACGCTTCCAGGGGACAGAACTGAGCCGACTCCTCTCTCCCGAGTCTGTTCCAGGGAGGAGGAGGACGCAGGGCCTCCGGGCGCCCATCAATCGCACGCTGTGCCGGTGCCCAATGGAAGGCTGTTGCTGGGGAGAGAACGACTGTCTCTCAGCACAGTGACCCTCCGGAGAGGAGGAGCAGGGCCGGCTCTCCCTCCTTGTTACCAATAGCAACTCTCACTCTCCCGGCAGCAGCGCAGGCCTCAGCAACTCAGAGGCTGTCCCCGCTTCCTGCTCTCCCTTCCCTGTCTCTGTGCAGCTCCGCCAGGGCTGCTCTGTCACTCCTGGGTGACTGGTATCAACCAGGACTGCTCTCTGGATAGCGGAGGGTGGGTGAGAAACAGAAGGGGCCCAGTCAAGGCCTGATCATGGAGTGGTGTGAAAAGGGGCGGGATGGTCCTGGCCCTTCACTCTCCCAACTGCCCAGCCTGCGTCTCCAGAAAAGGACAGGCAGTCCTAGCGGTCCAGGAATTGGCTGGCCCCAGGGCAAGTGGAATCAGAATTCAAGAATCTATGGGAGAGAATACACCACATCCACAGGGGGAGGGAAGGAGCAATGAATTTTTGTCATAGACCCTGATATAAATACACAAAAAAGTCAAAAGTCCATTTTCTGGCCTAACCTGTAGAAGTCTGCTTCCCAAACTTCAGTCACTCATACATGACCAACACACCTTTCACCAAATCTGTATACCACCCATACAAGAATTCACTAAGGATTTTTCTTTAAATTAAGTCACTTTTTATGTGAATAAGTTTATTAAATGGAAAGGTTATATCACTGCCCCAAATAAGAAGCCAGCATCACCCGCCATAAAGAGAAAGCAACAGTAAAAACAAAAATTACAAACGTTCATGCACAGACCCGTGAAATCACCTCGCATACTACCAGGTGTGTGTATGCATTTAGGGAATTACTGTCTTAAGGAGCAAAAGAAAAGGCGGCCAATCTAACGAGGTGACTCTCTGAACTGTCACCTCTCTGATGAGATATTCTGCAGGCCAGGAAAGAGATCACTTGGAGCGATTGATCAAAGAGCTTCTATCTTATTACTCGGGTTCCACTACCCATTGGAGCTTACAGCTCCTTATCTTGAACTTGTGGGAATAAAGACTTGCTGTGCAGATAGTAGGTACATAATATGTACTGTATGATGAGCGACAGCACATGGAAAATCACTCACCAAGTCTCAGGATTAGACTCACTGTCAGCAGGCCCTAAGGATTTGGCTCATCCAAAAGAGAATCAGAGGGCAACCCTGCCTTCAGGTCTGCACTCACCACTTCTTGGACTTCAGCCGCGGCGCTGGGTTCCGGGGGATGAGGAAGAGGGCTCTCATGGGGTGCATGTCACAGAGAGCTGCAAGAGACCAGAACAAGGGCCAGCTCGGGTTAGGAGGCCAAACCCAGGCCAAGCCATCCTAGCTGTAGAGCTGACGCTGCCAAATGGCTCCCTGAGTCCACGCATGACCAGCGAGCAGAGTCGGAAGGCCACAGAGCTTCCATTTAGCAAGCATTTAAAGGAGTGACGTCTAACCACAGGAGTGTCATAAGATACAACATGTTTCAAACAGATATTGTAAATATTTCTACATTTGCTTCATACTTAAGGAAACTAAGTTAAAGGGTCAACAACCTTTACTTTGCTGTAAATAACCGTCTAAGATTCAAAGTAAACAACATCAAGATAACAGCTGCAATGGAAATGGTAAATCATTTTTAATTAGTAAAAGACTAAGTCATAAAATAAAAGATATTTGATAATCTATGGCCTATTTCTCTACACTGACGGCTCATCCAGACACAATCTCATCTCCGTAGATTTTTGGAGTCTAAGGCACTGAGCAGAACACCTTTCTCTCTGTATTTCTAAATATCCTGAATGGCCTTTCAGGTTTCATGATGGGTTTTTTTGTTTTTGTTTTTCGATCTGTTTTGCTTTGTTCCCTGGCCCCAGGAAGACCGGAGCACAGTCTGACAGAAAAAGTTATAAAAATATCTCAACTTGTAAACATGACATTATCGTTTATAGTGAAAGCACTCATACGGTCTTATTTTAATCAAAATATTTCACTAGTTTACTTTTCGAACATCTGGGAGTATCTTTTTCTTTGTGCCTAGAATAAGAATGTACTCTCCCTAAAAGCAAAACGATTCTGTGGGTAGAAGTTTATTTTTACCCCCTTTAATATTCATCAAGAATGATAATATGGACTTAAGCCTGCAATCTAATATTTTTCTGATTCATAAATGCCTATTAGCATTGTGGATGAGGGGAATTTTGTCAACAAACACTCCAAATCAATCATGCTACAGATCAATTCCACCAGCTCTTGAGAGAAATATGAAGAGTGCGGTAACTTGAAGATAAAAAGTCAGATGACCATAATGACCCGCCATGCAAATAAGGGGCCTGTTTTGGTCCAGGGCTTCTGAAAAGCAGACACCAAGGTGGCATTAAACATGAGAGGGTATTACTTGGGAAAATTCCTGCGTGAAAGGAAATAGGGAGGGAGCCAGGGATGACTGGGAGAGTTGTCACACCCCGAGGGAAGGAGAGAGGGAGGAAAAGTAGGCGGAAGCGTACTGGACTGTCTTGCAGTCTCAGGGGGATTTGCCAAGTCATAGGCGATCACTTGAGTGAAGGCTGCCTACACAGGAACCCTGTGACTTCCCGAAAGGCCTGCCTTACATCCTTGCCAAGCTCGCTCACTGATGAGGGGTGGCCCTTGGGAGGTGCAATCTTGGTACCATTGCCACAGTCCGGCCCTGGGTCAGCTGTGCCTCCTGCATGGAAGTCTTTGAGGCACATTCCAGGGCCACCTCAGGGCTGGGAGGGGCCCTGCGCAGTGCCAATACTCCGGATCTCAAGGAATTTGAGAGGTTCTCCAGATGGCCAGAGCCCTGGCTACTCTGCCTCAAATAACAGCAGGGAAATATAAAAGTGTATACATTCATATTTTCATAGGAATGAGAGCAACTGAGGAAAAGTGTTTGCATAACCTGTGCACTGAAAATCGGCTTTGAATTTTCATTAAGTTGGAGTTTACCGTCTTTGTGGGTTGGTCCCAGTTTTATGTGAGGTGAAGAGCAGTTCAAGTATAAGCTACACACTGAATCTGTAAAACAAGCAAACCTCTCCAAAGTTTGCTCCCCTTCTTTTTCTTTTTCACCCCAGAAATACAACAGCCTCACGCCACTGTGAAATGAATGGATTCCCGGTTGATTTCAGATGACTCTGCTTTCTAAATGCGCCAGCTCGAATCCATGCAGGGCTCGGTGCAGCAGAAGTGAAGCCACTGCAGCTCCTGGCAAGGAACCTCCAGCCCCCGCAGAGCAGACCAGCAACAGATGTCACTCAGAGGAAGGTACTTACGGGGAGCACCTTCTGCCATCTCGATGGCAGTGATTCCCAAAGACCACAAGTCACTCTGAAAAAGAAGGAAGGCACAGACACATGCATAAATGCAGTCAACAAACGACAATACGGTTAAACCTGGTAATGGCTTCAAAACTGCCTGGGAGAAAGCCATTCAGTTGTCTCTTCACAAACTGATTTCACCCACTGGGGTAAAAGGCACAAACAGCCTCGTTCACTTCTCACTGACAACAGCTTTCACGGTGCCTGACACACGGCGAGTTTTCAATACACGTATGAAAAATGAATATAAGGTTTTAAAAATTAGTTCATCACTGAAATTTATCTACCGATTGAACCACATGAAATTGCTGCCATTTGACTGTTTTAACACCTTTATTGAGGTATCGTTGTCAAACAATAAACTGTGTATATTTAAAGCGTACCATTTGATAAGGTCGGACATATGTATACGCCTATGAAACCATCACCACAATCAAGACAGTAAACAAATCCATGACCCCCAAAAGGTCCACTAGCCCCTTTGTAGTCTCTCCCTCACGCCCTTCCTGTCCCCAGCCCCACTTCCTATTCCAAGGAAACCACTGATCTGTTTTCTGCCACTGTGGGTTAGTTTGCATCTTCTGAAGGTTTATATAAATGAAATCATCCGGTTTCTTTCATTTAGCACAACGTGTTTGAGGTCCATCCCTGTTGTAGTGTGTATCATACCTCATTCCTTTTTATTGTCAAGTAGCGTCCCACTGTATGGAGGCACCACGGTTTGCGATCCGCTCACTCGTTGAGGGCCATTTGGGCTGTTTCCAGTTTGGGCTATTACATATAAAGCTGTCACAAACCTCACGTACAAGTCTTTGTGTGGAGGTTTGCTTTTATTTCCTTTAAGTAAACACTTAGGAATGGAATGGCTGGATCATACAGTAAATGCATATTTATCGCCAATAGTTTTTAACCTACGGAAACAGCTATTTCATATGGTTTAACCAAATCAGATGAGGGCAGGGCCACCTTTGCATGGTGGTCTTTACTGATGTATTCCCAGTGCTGAGAACAGAGCCGGGCAGAGTAGTAGGTGCCTGATATATTTGTTGAGTGAATGAACAATATCTTCTATCTTGTAATTCGACTAATACAAACAACAGAGAGCCTATACTCTTATTTTCTTTCTTCTGCTCAGACTGACTTTTATGCTCTTACTAGAATTTTCTAGATGCCTGCACCTCTACCTGTGAAATCTCCATCTCTAACAGTATGCTTCTCCCCCACTCTGTCTACAGCTCAGTAGTCTCTAAATATTGCAAAAGAGGGGGCAAATCAGGAGATGGGGAAAACCAGGTTACGGAACCCCAAAAAGAGGCTCGCTGCTTCAGCCTCTCAGTAGATTAGTAAGAAAACATAACGTGAAATTTGGCTCAATGGTCCACAATTCTGATACAGACTCTCATCCTCCTTTAATTTTAAGTACATCCTGCATTTGTACATTATTCCAAATTCGCACCCGTCACCTCACTCAGATTAGAGAGCAAAGTGAAATTGCCTCGCTATTCCTATCAAACAACGTCAAGGCCACATGAAAAGGAGATATCACTGGAAGGGAACTATGAAATCCGTGCTGAGCCATTCCCTAGAACTGAACTTCTCAGACTCCTGTGAGGGACACCCAGGTCTATTCAGCATTTGGACAGAAACCCGTACAACGTGGAGTGGGCTGTCCAGGGGGTCTAGCCTCGTGCCTAAAGTGCAAACTACCTTAGAGCAAATGGCCGGGCATGGGCTAACCCCACACTAGGACCAATGGGGGGACTCTTTAATTCATGAGCCTGTCAACTTATTCACATAAACGTTACAAGTGCTCAGTTCAACTGGGGATAACAACACACCTGCACAATACCACTGCCCTCAGATTCCAAGTAATTTCTCTGCATAGAACACTAAAGAAGACAACTCTTGTCCTTTCTCTTTGTTATATTTCAAGATGTATTCAAAGTTGTTGCTAAACACACACACAAGGTTTGCACAGCCCAGGATCATTTTTTTTGCTGGGGTTCCTTTGTTTTCCAAAAAGAACATTTATATTCCTAGCCATATATACCCAGAGCTGCTTGTAAGCTACGCTTAACTGCCCAGGATAGAAAGCAATAAATGTCCTTGATGGGCCTTGTTTAAGTCTTTGGATACATTAGCGAGTCCCAAAGACACTTCAGAACTTAAATACGGGAGAAAATGTTCCAGTTACAACTGGCAAGACAGATCACAGGAGACAAGAAAGGGAAGAGGGAGGGACAAGATGAGGAGAGAGGCAGGGAGAGATAAGTTTCCTTCGTGGTCATGGTGTGACTCATTTTGGCAGGAGCTGGGTAATTTGTTATTCCAGAGGTGTTATGCAGCCTGGCCCATGGCATGATTAATAGCCCAGTCCTGTGTGCATTACAAAAAGAACAGAGACAAATTCCAGTGCCTCTGAAAAGGCAGAGGCAAGCATACAACTTCTGGCTGGTGCAGGGCCAGCTGGCACAGGCAACCGGAACACGAGAGAGCATTCCTTCTGGGACTGAGCTGCCCAACACGTAAAGAAAAGTACACTTTCAGAAGGCCGAACTAACCACACAAAGAGAGAGAGGCAGCTGGACAGAGGAAGAGAGCCCGCATGCACCAAGAGGCAGGAAGAGCCCATGCTGTGTAGCCAGGCAGACCTAAGTTTGACTCTCAGCTCTGACATGACTAGCTCGATGACCTTGGGGAAAGCCACTCAACTCCTCTGAGCCCATTCCCTCACTTGGAACATGAAGAGAACACCTATCTTGCAGGTTTAATATGAGAATTCAATAAGATAATATATGCAAAGTACATAACACTGCAGTGCACATAGCGTATACTTCACAAATATTGGTGTGGAAAGACCTTGAGAATCAATTATCATTGGCTGGCAGTTCAACCAGCAAACCTGAGTCAGGTAAGGTGACAATGAGCTTACATATATACTGGTACTAAAAGAAGTCGCTGGGATGATGCAGGCGTAAACAGGAAGCTTAAGGGAAGCAAGGAGAAGAGGGGGTGTCCTTCCTCCTCCAGCCTTTCAGTCTCTCCCTCCTGGCAGAGCGTAATAAGAATCCAGATGTACAGGCAGAAACGGGGTTAGCCGAGTCCTACCCGCAGCATCCTAAAGCAGAAGGTAGCGAAGTAGTCGAGAGTTGACAACACCAGCTTCACGACGGGCACAGCTGGTACAGTGGATTCTACCAACTTCCAAAGACCAGAAAATAGTCTTCTACTGTGTAACTTATTTGTTATTCTCTTTTTGGAAATGTTCTAGCTGGACAAAGGAAATTGAATTTATTGTGTGGTCCCTAAGGGCAGCACCTACATCTAGAGGCAGAAGTTACAGAGAAGCAGATTCTGGCTCCACATATGCAAACAAGTAGAGGTGTGGGGTTTAAGTTATGAGGTTTAAATTGTACGATATTGCTACATTTTTTTAGGTCAAAAATGGCCCCAAATAGCAGTACCTTCATGTGACACACAAACACCAATATTAACTATCATATACTGAGTACTTACCAAGTGTTAGGCACTGAATTAATTCCTTTATATATGTTGGCTCACTTTATTCTAACATAACCTTGTAATATACAATTTATCATTCTCATTTTATAAAGCTCAGAAAGGTTAAATAACTTCCCTAAGGTAATACAGCAAACAGGAAGCAAAGTCTACATTTTAAACCAGTCCTGCCCCACTTCAAAAGCCTGACTCTTATTCACTGAGTCAAACACTTACATGCTACCTTACATATACATGGAACCCAGGTGGCGAGTTCAGGGTCACTGAGGATGCTCCAGAACAGGTCGTTATTAATAATCCCATTTCACACATAAAACAAACTGAGGCAGAAATCTTTAGTCTCTGTTCATCTACATTTGTTATCTGACCAAAGGAAAAACATTAGAAGAATAGCTTATTCTCTTTGCCTGGGGATTGCCTGTAGCCTAGAGGAGGTGCTGGTGTGTCAGATGAAGGAACCTTATGAGATGGGTATGAACATGGTGCCACAAGAAAAACGTTGCATAGCAGCTTCAGCTTTCCACTGGTGATAATGACATGGTCTCTGTGCCATCCCTCCCTTCTTCCAAATAGGACAGGACCTTTACCTGAACCTCAGGAGACAGAGGCCAGGCCTTGTTTGAGAGTATAAATCTCAGGCTGCACTCCACGTACTGTCCTCTCAGAGGACACCCTGCACGCATCTTGGTGACTCCCTGACCAGTCAGGCTGCTCATTTCATCCCCAGCTAAGCCTCAGCTAGACTAGCTCTTTCCGTGCTGCCTGAATAAAGCCAATTATCTGTAACACAGGGAAACGAGGACTTGCTCTACAGCCAGAGCACAACATTCATCCCAACCCTGGAGGAGACACCTACATCTGAAAAGGATCCACAGCACCTGTGTGCAGTCTCATGGACAGAGTTTAGGTGAATAATACACAATAGCACAGATCCGGCTGGAGGACGGAGGCTGGGGGTTGAGGGGATATGCATTTCACTGTACTTCTCTTACTTTACTAATTTAATATAAAAGCAAGGCCAGTTTATGATTTAAAAAAAGGACAGGACAGAAAGATATATAAAATAAAAATTTTAAGTTCTCCATCCACATGCCATACCCCATATCCTCTACCCCATATCCATGGGGTAGAGGAGAATAAGACTGTATTATGTGCGCTATACTCTAAGTTGCTCTTAGCACCAACACTCCATCTTGGGATGTGTGCAACGTCAACATCCACGCTGCCCATTGCTGCCATGGCTGCATAGTGTTCCACTGGACAGCTGCTCCCGGCGTTATTCACCCGGTGCCCTACGGATGGGGATGTGGCCTCAGGGAACTTCCCCTAGTGAGTGGCTCTGTTAAAGCAAGAAATCCACAGGACTATAAAACACTTGACAAATCCCACTCAACTGAAACGAAATTCAAATTTTTAAAAATAACAATTTAAACAGCCTAGGAATTTTGAACAGTTTTATTAATTTCAAATCTTTGAACGCTTATTATTAAATGAGAAAGCTTTCATTATTGCCCCACATACTTATCAGGGAAAAGAAACCTTTCCTTTTGTTTGAAGTGTTTTGACAGAATTTCTGAAAACAAGAAAGGAAGGGCCTCCAGGGTAACGTGCACACGCGGGCGGATGGGAGCCTGGCGCTGCTCCGGGATGGGGGTGATCTTCAGTCTGGTACTTACTGTGCCCGGCAGATATCAGACGAAACCAGATTGCAATAAAAAGCATGAGCTCTTCAGAGAGAGGCCCTTTCCTACAGAGGCCCTTATTTTATTGAATTGCTGTCGTTTTTGGAAAAATGTATAGCAGTCTTTCAAGACAAATTAAATAATACATAATCAAATAATAAAACCAAACTAAACTCTTCTCTTTTGCATTTTGTTTTCATTAAAGGAAGGACTTTTGTGGAATCTAACACAGCCCAGTGGCCTTCAAGTCATGGTTTACTCTAAACATGCCCTCTAGGCTGGCAGTGTCTCATGCTCGTTAGAGCCTGAACTGTTGACATCAGGGTCTGAGGCAGGATACAGCTGGGTCACACAGACTACCAAACACACAGGACCAAACCTCTGAACGTCAATGGGGTTGCAAATGAACCTTCCGTGTTGAGAACTGTACGTACAGATCCGGCACGGTTAATTCCTTACACACAGTGAGTACTTAACAAATACATGCTGAGTGAATGAAAGTCAACGTACTGTTGTTTTCTCCTAGTGACAGACCACATTCCTAAGAATAGCGAGCAGCAAAAAGGGTAAGATCTGGTGCCAAGAAAGAAGTAGAAAGATTATATTTACAGAATAGATTCTTCTCTGGTCCACAGTAAAACTGTGAAGTGGTTGAAAGGAATCTTTAAAGAACCCCCAAACCTTCCTTTCTGCCTGATCTTCCTAATTTGCCCTTTTGCCATGCTCCTTTTTTTTTTCGCTTGAGGAAGATTAGCCCTGAGCTAACATCTGTGCCAATCTTCCTGTATTTTCTATGTGGTTTGCCACCTCAGCATGGCTGATGAGTGGTGTAGGTCTGTGCCCAGGATCCGAACCCGTGAACCCGGGCTGCGGAAGTGGAGTGCGCCGCACTTAACCACTACACCAGAGGGCCGGCCCCTGTCATGTCCCCTCTTTACCCATGTCAAGTGACCAGTGAAGCTCATGTTCTTGCCATGACTTCTTCCTCCTCCTGTACAATCTTCCTCCTCCTACACTCGTAAAAATTAAGTCACACTAAGGTCTAAATGACTGATACAGTTGAACCTATTCTCTCATCAGGATTTTTTATTTTTTAATAAAAAACATGGAAATTAATCTTCAATTTATTAACGTCTCAGGATACTTTTATAGTCACATGGATCTTATAGTACATCTGACATGACCATGTGCAACATGATGCCCTGTGGTTACTCACCCACCAGGGCTTTGTCCACACCTAGAATTATGCATTGGGCTCAAAACTTTTTCACTGATCCCCAACTATATTCCTTAGCCATAAATTGAGGAAAGAGGACCAAGATATCAGTTTAATGCCAAGCTTTGGCTGCCAGAAGGAAGTCCTCTTCCAGTTACTCTACGGAAAAAACTAAGTCACAGGGGTCTACTTTATGTCACAGAAAAGAAATCCCATACACAGTACAGCCAGTCAAAATACTTAAAAGGCTAAGCTAAGGGTAAACATTTGAAACACGCTGATTCTCTCTGGTATGTTATCAAGTCATCTAAAATATCTGCAGCCCAGGTGGAGCACTTGTCAAGTGTAACTATTGTTTGAAGAATTGCTTATAGCCAATTACGATACACATACCTGGTCTGGGACATATATTTTGTAGTGGCTTCTCTGAAGGGATTTGCAAAATAAACTATTTAAATGCGTTTATCATTAGCAGTTTAAATAAATGACATTTATTTTGTCAAGAGATTAATTTTTAACTTGGCAGCTGTTTTCGGACAGATTGTTGTCAGGTTATCACAGTGACAAACTTTGGAAGAAGAGGACATTTACAGGAGATTTTGTTTTTAGACCTTCAAGCTTGCGTCTCTCCAAAGAGGCAAATAATTTTGTCGATGTCCTGAGCCACTGGGTCCCAAAGACACTGCAATGTTTGCATCTTTGTGACCTGATTTCAATAATAACCCCACATGTTGAGAACTAAAAATGTTCTTCAAAAGAGGAATTCTTCAAATATATCTACAGAGGCTGTTTTGTTGGTAAACAGGAGGTGGATATAGCAGCACGTCATAGAGGAACAGGGCAATATATTGGGGAGAGCTCTGAACAAAGATTGGGAGATGTGGGTTTAAGTCTCAGCTCCGAGAAGACCACTAACTGGGTGTGCACTTGCAAAGGCCTCGGGCGTCAGTGTCCTTGTCTGGAAGATGAGGCTGCTTGGAGATGATCTCTAAAGTCCTTTGGCGGAAAGTCCATGCGCCTATGAAACCAGACTAGGTAGGTATCAGGTTTTGCCCCCATTGTCCTGTAGTCTACATAAAGATCACACGGTGGCTCTCCCTCTACTGCACAGTCTACAAACACACAGATCCTACATCCCACTTACTTCCAATTTTAATGTCTCAACTTTCAGTGACAATTCATGACAACAGTGTCACCTGACATTGCAGCTATCCACGGGACAGTAACCCCAAATTATGTTGGAATCCTGTCTAGCAGAATGGAAGAGGAGGGCTTCCTGGGAAGGGGGCAGCTCTCACCTCTCTACTTAACAGTGTTTGAATTTAGTGGCAAATTTCCAGTTTATGAGACAAATAACAAGCCACAAATCAAGTTCTATGAAACGCCAGGACAGGCACAGAAACACCATAAAGTAGCCACCAACATCCAATTTGGCTCTCTCTCACTGAAAAGAAACTCCAATAAGTAAACTCTGAGCAATGTAGAAATGAGTAAGTCAGATTATTTTTAATCAGAAAAAGAAGACCCAAGACAACAAATTCATATCTTGGTTTATTTTAACATAAAGAGCTCTCAGAATATATACACTTTGCCGAAAATCTAACCAAACCTATACCTATAACCAAAACTCCAACTATAACCAAAATAGAAACCTATTTTCTAATAAGAAGCGAGAGTAAGTTCGAAATATAGAAAATGGTTTAAAGATTGTTTACAAATAGGCAATCAGATATGATGGGTGAATTGATGAAAAAAATTCTCACTTGAATTATCATTTCAAATTCAAATAATGTTTTCCAGTTCTCCCTTTGGATTACATGAATTGTAAGCCCAAAGACATGTGAGAATTCTCTGACCACAAGATGCAGGGTGAGATGTTAGAAATGGTTTTGAAACATAATAAGGAAGGAAGAAGTCATACCTTGAAATCATATGTGGCATCCGGGTTTTCGTCACAGGCGATAACTTCTGGTGCCATCCAGTAGGGAGTCCCAATGAAGGTATTCCTCCTGCCCACTGTTCGATCAAGCTGGGCACTGACCCCAAAGTCCACTATTTAAGAGAAGACAAATGAATAAAGTCTACAATTTTATATGGCGATAAAATGAATGTATATTTTGTATTATGGTAAAACGCACATCACATAAAATTTACCATTTTAATCATTTTTAAGCGTACAGTTCTGTGGCATTAAGTACATTCACATCATTGTGCAACCATCACCACCATCCACCTCTAGAACTTTTTCATCTTCCTCAACTGAAACTCCGTATCCAGTAAACAATAACTCCCCATTCTCCCATCCCCCCAGCCCCTGGCAAGCACTGCTCTATTTCCTGTTTCTATGAGTCTGACCACTATAGGTACCTCATATAAGTGAATCATATAGCATTTGTCTTTTTGTGACTAGCTTAGTTCACTTAGCATAATGTCCTCAAGGTTAATCCATGTTACAGCATGTGTCAAAATTTCTTTCCTTTTTAAGGCTGCATAATATTCCATCATATGTAGGTGCCACATTTTCTTTACCCGTTCATCTATCAATGGGCACTTGGGTTGCATCTTCCTTTTTGCTATTGTGAATGCGTATTTCTAAACTGCATATATAAATGGATCAAGTGTATCAAGTGTCCCAATGAGGACAGCACAAAGTGTTATATTTGGTTACACCAAGCCTTCACGGGGACTAAAACTAGGTGTTAAATAAAAGGCAAGCTTGCTTGCCATAAAGGGTAGTATTTAGGGGATACAAAGGAAGCAGTTAAGAGCTAAGTTTCTGGAGTCAGACTGCTTAAGTTTGTATCCCATTTCTGCCACTTACTAGTGATGAGACCTAGGGCTGGTAGATCAACCTCTTTGAGCTTTGGTTTCCTCATCTAGAAAATGAGCATGATGAGCATGGTCGACATAGAGTTGCTATGATGATGAAATGAGATAATCTTCGTAAGTGTCTTGTACAACGCCTGGCATATACTATTCTCTCAACAAGTAACTGTTAATTAGAGATGAGTGAATATTCTGAGGACAGCTTATCTAGTCAGTACATACATAAGTGCTTTCCCTACATAATGAATGCTTTTGTTTTAAAAGGGGGTATTCATGAGAGGTAAGTCTCACCCCAAATGCTAACTAAGGAAAAATGGAAATTATATATTTTAACAGAAAGGCCAGAGCAAATGTTTGGGATATATACATAGGAGATACCTAAATCTCTTTGAAAATAAACAATCATATGGCCAGTAATTCTATTCTAGATGACAAATTGCATATCCTATGGGATATTTGTCAATTCATACTCTTACTCATATACACCAAGCAGGCAAATGCATGTGGAGATTCTCTTCTTCATCTGGACAATCCCAGACTTACTGTGGGAGGGCACCAGAGAAAAGGATTCCCTCACTGATAACTGGGTAAATGGAAGTGGGACAATTGGTAGGCATATACAGTAGAATACTGAGCATCCATTTTGTACAGGTGCCCTACGTGATAATGAAATCAATGTAAATATAACTTAAAATATATGGGAATATAGCAGGAATTCATTATCCTAAGAACGTCTAACTGTGGATATTTTCAATTAAAAAAAGTGGGTCAGCATTGTTCTGTCAAAGCAGCAACAATGTAAACAAATACTAAGATAGAGGAAACCATCAAGGCCAGTCACTTCTAATGTAAAGGGTCTTTACTAAAAAAAAAATCTCAATTATTTCTATATGCTGATTAAGCACGTGGTTCTGTTTACTATACTGTATACCAATTCACTCCTCAAAATACTTTTAAAAAATGTTTTTGAAATAGACAAAGAAACATTTTCCTCTTCATTTTTAGTACAACCTTCAAATCCACAGTGATAAATTTACATTCATTAAAAAAAAAAAACCAACCAGCTGCTGAAATAATTCTATCAATTCCTGGTTTCCCAGGCTCACTGGATTCTGTTCTTACCTAGTTTAACTTCTGCGTTCTCAGTCAGCAAGACATTCTGCCCTTTAATATCTCGATGAATCACTTTATGCTGGTGCAGGTGACTCAGCCCCTGGAGCGATGGAGGGTTGAGAAGGGTTATTAGGAACATAAGCCAAGATGCAGATAAACTCTTTGGGATGTTAATGATCCAAAAAAGATGTGAAGTCACCCAGAGACACTTTCATTATTACATTCACATCTTTCACGTGCTCAGCATGCTGCTCTAAACTGCAGGTAATTGATCAATATAAACTGAAATGCAGAGGCAGTCCTTGCAGTGCACGGGGCTGTGTTAAATGAACTGCTTGCATATCAGCTCTGATCTCAGGTACCTTGGACCCACACAAACGATGATAGGATCCTGGCATGTACGAGTTTCAGTTCACAGTGCTGTGGAATGCGAGGATTGCCTATACTCACTAGGTTGTAAGAGGACCATCTACAGAGTCTCTCTACAGAAAACTAACGTGATTCAACTGAATCCTCCACTTTCTTGGGAGCAATATGTAAATTCAAAAGTTAAATTTTAAAGTTAAAAGTTACCTTATGTTATACAATTTTAATTAAGCACAATAAAGTATTCTCAGACCAGCCAAGAGACTTCCCATTGGCTATAGGCACTGGGGCTCACAGTAAAGAAAACAATTTCTATTTCATTTGTTGGCATTCATAGCTATCATTTTTAGTGCTTTATGGTATTTGTGACTTTGTGTTCATCATATGAAATAATTATTCAGTGACATCCAAATCTGATTTGTTCCATTTCTCCATGAATTACTCTAATTTTGGCTGCTTTATGATATGAGTTCTAAAACCTACAGACTTGCTCTGAGGTAGTCACATATTTCTCAGATAATCGAACCGAAAATAATCTAAAATTGGAGGCTTAAAGGAAATTATGTTATGCTTACACTTGTTCATTAAAGATATTGGATACTCGAGTGTTGTTATTCTATTATTTATGATTCTCTGTACTTTTAATTTTTCTCTACAACAGCAAAACCATGGTATGAAAGATGTGATTGACCCAAAAAGAAATGAAACTATCTAAATTCCCTTGTTGAAAAATTCAGCATGAGAATCTGGATGCCCAAAAAGATCCATGCATATGTTTAGGAATATCGGTAAACATAAACTGTGTGACAGTTTGAAGCACTGGTTTGGGTCTTAAAAAATTACCTTTCTTATCTAGTCAGTTTGGCTCAAGGCAGGCATCAAGCAGATTAAAACGTATGGTTTTCCAAGCATATTAACACCCCATGAATCCTTAAAAAAGGGACTGAAGATCTCTTTCCCTCCTTCACCACCAAAATGGTTGGAGGCAGATACCAGGGCACAAGTGAGCCACAAGTTGTATTTAATGAGATCATATGATACATGGAGGGTGTCATCTCTGAAACTACTTGTGATTAAATGTCCCTTCCAATGAGTCATCTTATCTCAAATGCCAGTATCATTTGGGAAAATGTATTGGAAGAAGGAAGAAATCACTGTTTTCCCACATTTTAAAACCAGGAATTGAAAGACACTCATGAAGTGAACCAGTCTGCTGCTTCTAGAGCCCTGGAGATCCCACGACCAATCCCCTCAGGGTCACCCAGCAGTGCAGAAAGGGTGTTGGCAGAGCCAGCCCTGCAGACCCAACGGATTCTTGGCACCCACTTAGTAGTCTGGATGACTAAATAATCCATCATGCTTTCTGTGAAGGAGTAAAATTCTAAGTCAGAAATTCAAATTAAGTTTTACACAATGGCACCTCAATATTTGGAGATAAATGTCAGATTTGACAGAGATCAGCAGCCATAGGTCCGTGATACCCCCTCCAATTTTGTTTTGCGTTCCGTTTGAGAAATCTTTTTGCCCACTCCAAGCCATGCAGGTATTATCTTGCGTTTTCTCTAAAGAGCTTTATTTTTTATATCTTTCACATTTATATCTATAATCCAGCTGGAATTAGTTTTTGAATGTGGTACAAAACAGATGTCCAGCTTCAGGTTTTCATGACTACTCAACTGGCCAAGCACTAATTATTGAGAAGAGCTCCCTTTCCCCTTGTGCTGCAGCACCTCCTCTGTCATAAATCAGGTGTCCACAGGAAGTGGGTCTGTGCTGGACTCTCAATTCTGTTTCCTTGCCCATTTGTCTATTCTTGTGACAATACTACTCTGTCTTAATGACTTAGCAGCTTTATAGTAAGTGCAGATAACTTGCAGCATAAACACTTCAACTTTGTTCTTCGAGATTGACTTGGTTATTCCTGGCCCCTTGCGCATTTCCAAATTAATGTTTTAAAAATCAATTTGTCAATATCCAGATATACCTAGAGGGATTTTGATAGGGAGTACAATGAAACCATGGATCAAATTTGGGACAACTAACATTTTTACAGTTTTGTGTATTCTAATTTGTGAAATGGCATATACCTCCATTTATTAAGGTCTCCTCTAGTGTCAGTAATGGTTTGTAGTTTTTAGTGTAAAAGTTTTTTACGTTTATGTAAATTTATTTCTACGTATTTGACTTTTTATGCTATCATAGGTGTTATCATTCTAAAATTTCATTTTCTATTTGTTTTTTTGCCTAACGTGGTTTGAATTAAATGAATAAACATCATTTTTTTAATGCCTTCCTCCCATCCATCTATCCACCCATCCATAGCACGTAATCCCTCTCTCAAAAGCATATCTTGGACACATCGTGAAAACAGTTTTAATTTTTGTTCCTTTATATTAAGAAAGCAGAGCTTACAAATAAGTAACGATTGACAAGCAGATCTAGTAAGAACGCTCAGCGAACATACAGTAGCCTCAATATAGTAGCAAGAGATAAACTATTCTGAATGAACCAAAATATGACCAGTTACATTCTCCCCCCTGAACTGACCTCAGCAAACATGACACTATTGTCCAGATTGCCAATTATGGGATTTGTGGCCAAAACCAGGGGAAAAGGCACAGTCTTATCCAGCTATTTTGATTGATTTCAGTGATTTTATAAAAAAAAATATTTTTTTAATGTAAAATCAGTTAAATTAGATTATATATGCTGACATGGCTAAAGTCACACAATCTTTAAATTAATTGTAAATTTTCATAAATGAAAAATTCAAATGAGTGATCAAAATATCTCTAAAAAATCCATTTCCTAAATGGAACACTATCTCTAGGATCTAAAATCTGATTTCTAATTGGAAGCACCATTGGAAATGAATCCCTTGTTGAGGGAAATCATCCAGTGTTAACCTTCCCAGTGAGAGTGCACACGGCCTATTCGGAATGGCTCTCACTTCCGTTAGAGCAGACCACAACAAACTACCACCAGCACTGTTAGAATAAAGCTTTAACGAGGTTTCCAGTAAGTTGATGAATTTCAGCGGAAGGTTAGTACAAAGGTCAACACCTCCCAAGATTCCCATCTTGTCACTTACTCGCAAGATCTCCCTGCAGATGTATGCGATCCACTCCTCCTTCAACGTATTACCTTTCGTGTTCTTGATGAGGTCAGTGACAGAGCCAGCGCCACAAAACTCCATGACCAACTGGCAAAGGAAGCAAACATGCCATTGTTATAATTACACCTCACAGCTTCCACTGGGTTGAGTTAAGAAAGCATAAGTTATTCCAGTTGGCTGCTTTGGAATGCCATTTCTGCAAAGAAAAGGTGATCACACCACAATATACAAAACAAAAACTTTTATCTTAATTTCTTCCCAAAATGACAGAAAGGAAAGATTATTTTTAATTTTTCAACCTGAAAATTATAGTGGGAAATTGAGAAAAATCTCCATATTTTAAGTACTTTTAAAAATGAGGGCAGATAAGTGATTCAGATGTGGTTGAGAATTTCTCTGTGTTTTTACCCAGCAGTCGAACTCATTTTTCCTACAAAAGTAAGATTGGTCCCTGTCTGAAAGAGCTATGGTTGTCTAGGCAGCCCCACGTTAGGACAGAAGTGCACACAGTTTATGTTATTGGTTTGTAAGTGGCACTATAAGCTGTCAGAGTGAGGACTATCTGTTTTTAATTAACTTCAGCAAAT
Organism: Equus przewalskii; assembly: GCF_037783145.1. Taxonomy (NCBI): domain Eukaryota; kingdom Metazoa; phylum Chordata; class Mammalia; order Perissodactyla; family Equidae; genus Equus; species Equus przewalskii. The sequence goes on from NC_091848.1 coordinate 13,155,659, forward strand.
GTTCCCAGGAGGTTGGACACATCAAATAAATTCAATAAGCAATAAGCCCTAATTTAGCACCTTTCATCCAAAAAGCTCCAAGTTCCCTATAAATATAAACTCATTACAGTACTCAGCAACTTTATAAAAGAGGCAGAAAATAAACATCTCCCTTCCTCAATGGAGAAGTAGAGACTAGAAGGGGCAAAGCAATCGATCTGCTTGACATTCATTTTCTAGGTTTAGAAAAACACATCCATTTCCATACTTTCTCCTTCTTCTTCAGAAAGTCTTCAAAAAAGTCACTTTATTGGGTACTTATTTTTTTTGTAATGATATGAAAAGAATTCAGAATAACGAGCAATCAATCTCTGACTTGACACTAGAAACAGAACTAAAATGGAGCCAGCATGAAACCACATTGATGGTTTTGGCTTTGTCCAAATGCACATTCCTAACATCAGCACCACCTCACGAGGGCCTTAAGCATACCCTACCAGGCTGCAAAAGCTTTGGGCAGAAATTGTTTCCTTTTTGGGCCGGCCCCGTGGCGGAGTGGTTAAGTTCATATGCTCCGCTTCGGTGGCCCAGGGTTTCGCGGGTTCGGATCCTGGGCGCAGACCTGGCTCTGCTCATCAGGCCACCCTGAGGTGATGTCCCACATGCCACAACTGGAAGGACCTACAACTAGAATATACAACTATGTACTGGGGGCCTTTGGGGAGAAGAAGAAGAAGAAAAAAAAAGAAGATTGGCAACAGATGTTAGCTCAGGTGACACTCAAAAAACAAAAAAAAGAAATTGTTTCTTTTTGTCTGTATGCCTAGTTGAAACTCAATACAAACTCATGAAAAGACTTTCATGAATGAGTTTCCAATGCTTGTTCTGATTTGTCTTCTTATGATTCCACAAAGGGGAGGGACACTCTCCCATCCTCTCCAGAGTGTCAGTGGAAGTATAGAGACCTAGCAGGAGTTTTTGCAAGGAAATTCGAGGCGTGCCACAATGGATCACATTCCAACCCAATAAAAGTTATAAAATTACCATATATGATAACCAGGAAGCTATCAAAGACCAAGAGATCACATTAGAAAGGACTCAGGAGTCAACTTGAAGAGGTTCTCACTGGCCAAAGACGAAATAATTTGAACATCAACAAGAACAATAACTTCAATGTCTTGAAACATATTAGATATGCTTAACTAAACACATTAACAAAGACTCTCCTCAAAAAGAATATAACTGGCACTGTTTGAAGAAAATGAAGAACTAACTTCTTATTTTGAGAACTGGCAAATAAAGGGAAAGAATCAAGAATTTACACTGCCGGGGCCGGCCCAGTGGCGCAGCGGTTAAGTTTGCACGTTCCACTTCTCGGCGGCCCAGGGTTTGCTGGTTCAGATCCCGGGTGTAGACATGGCACTGCTTGGCATGCCATGCTGTGGTAGGCATCCCACGTATAAAGTAGAGGAAGATGGGCACGACGTTAGCTCAGGGCCAGGCTTCCCCAGCAAAAAAGAGGAGGACTGGCAGTAGTTAGCTCAGGGCTAATCTTCCTCAAAAAAAAAAAAAAAAAAATTTACACTGCCTTTCTTATGCAAATTTTACCACTGGGTAATTAAATAATAAAACAGGTAAAGCTTCTCTTCATTAAAAGCAAGCATTCCATCTATTAGATGAAGAGACATAATGGAATTAGACTATCACTATTTCACAACCCCCAATAAACTAACAGGTTTAGGCACGTAATCACATTTTGGCCACGCCTCTTGATTAGAATAAGACAGCATCACCTAAGGAGTAGTCTTGCTAAAACAAAAAGCAAAAAAATAAGCCCCAAAACATGAATCTGATCAAGCTTCTAGTTCCAACTACCAACTCAGAAAATTCAGAGGACTGAGAAACATGTCACATCATGGGGATACAATCAACAAAACCTAGAAAAGAAAACTCCACAGGGCAAATGACTCATTTGCTTTAACAAATAAATTGTGAGAAGGAAAAAAAGAGATGGAGGAGAAATCTATAGATTTAAAAACATTTAAAAATATATACCAAAAAACTGCAATGGATGAAACTTATCTGGATACTGACTTCTTTGAAAAGATGTTAACAATTTTGAGACAATCTATAGACTAGATATTTGATGATACTAAGAAAATATGGTTAATATTTTTTAAGTGTGATAATGGTACTGTGGTTATGTAAAAAAAATTCTTGTCTTTTAGAGAAACATACTGAAATACTGTGGATAAAAGGATGTGATGATAATCCTTTCTACAAATGGTGCTGGGACAAGTGAATATCCACATGTAAAAGAATGATGTTGAACCCTTATCTCACACCATATACCAAAAATTATCTCAAAAATGGCTCAAAGACCTAAATCTAAGAGCTAAAACCATAAAACTTTTAGGAGAGAACATGTAAATTTCCATGACTTTGGACTTGGCAATGGTTTCTCAGCTATGACAATAAAAACAGATGCAACAAAAGAAAATACGGATAAATTGGATTTTGCCACAATTACAAACTTTTCTGCATCAAAGGACACTATCAAGAGAGCGAAGACAACTCACAGAATGGAAAAAAATTTGCAAATCATCTATCTTATAAGGGTCTAGTATCCAGAATATACAATGAACTCTTTCAACTCAACCATAAAAACATAATATAATTTAAAAATGAGCAAAACGCTTAAATAGACAATTCTCCAAAGAAAACATACAAATGATTAACAATCTCATGAAAAGATGCTCAACATCAATAGTCATTAGGAAAATGCAAGTCAAACCAGAATGAGATACTACTTCACACCCACTAGGATGGCTATAATTTTTTTAAAAATCCAGAAAATAACATGTTGGCAAGAATGTGGAGAACCTGGAACCCTCATACATCGGTAGAGGGAATGTAAAATGGTGCAGTCATCGTGGCAAACAGTTTGACGGTTCTTCAATAAGCTAAACACAGAATTATCATATGACCTGGAGACTCCACTTCTAGGTATATACCCAAAAGAATTGAAAACAGGTGTTCAAACAAAAACTTGCATCTGAATGTTCAAAGCAGCACTATTCACAATAGACAAAATGTGGAAATAATCAAAATGTCCATCATCAGATAAATAAGCAAAATGTGGTATATGCATACAACAGAATACTATTCAGCTGTGAAAATGAAGGAAGTACTGATGCATAACACATTATGGATGAATCTTGAAAACATTATGCTAACTGAAAGAAGCCACACAAAAAGGCTATATACTGTATAAACCCATTTATAAGAAATTTCCAGAATAGGCAAATCCATACAGACAGAAAGGAGATTAGTGGTTGCCAGGCATTAGGCGGAGCGAAGAATTGCTGTGAACACTTAATGGGTACAGAGTCTCCTTTTGGGGTGATGAAAAAGTTCTGGAACTAGATAAAGGTGATGGTTGCACAACAGTCAGTACTTAATGCCATTAAATCATTCATTCTAAAATGGCTAAAATGGTAAATTTTACGCTATGTATATTTTACCAGAATTTTTTTTAAAAAGATAGGATAAGATTTGTTTCAAAATAAGAGTAGAAAAGAGGAAGTAAATGGGCATGTAGATGGGGCAGGATTGGCTACTGGTTGATGGTTGTTGGGTCTAGTTTTGGGCACAGGGGTGTCCATTACACTGTTCTGTCTACTTTTGCGTATTTTTGTCATTCTTCATAATACAAAGTTAAAGAAAATCTCATTATATAGCAAATCATGTTTCAACAGCAGCAGGATGGACCAAAGAAACATCCTTGGGTAGGAAGAAAAGAATATTTTCTCAAGCAAGTAAAACATGCTTGTGCCCCTTCTCCAAATCCCATTTTGAAAAGCACAGTGACCAGACCTCCTCTAGGTGCATCCACTCCTGCTGGATCAGCTAGAGAAAATGTCCCACCACTGAGCTCTATTAGGCCACGTAATTATAGTTCCCAAGGAGAGCAGTGGAAGCCCAGTGACTCCAGTCTTTCAAAATTAGATTGGACAAAATACTTTCAAACATTCAGTAGGAAACAATCCTGCCCTAGCCAGGCACTAATGTCAGTGATTTCTATAATTTGTTTCTCCATTCAGCACCAGCTGAAGGCTGCTAAATTCTTTCATCTCACTATGGAACAAAATGATTGTTAAATTATGTAATGGGATTTTTTTAAAATAAGAAAAGAAAGAAAGAAATCAGCATTTGCTAGCAATTGGTTCCTGCAGCCACACAGCAATTCTGATAATTACTGCCACACACAGCAGGGTCCCTCTCTCACCACGAGTAACCTCATCACATTAATAAACAGAAATAGGGCTCAACATGCCAAGCCCAGCAGCGATTAAGTCAATAACTTCACATCTCACAAGCAAGAAATAATGGATCATTAATATCCTCCCTGAAAGAAAGTTCTCAAAGAGTTGACACTGGGGCAATAATACTTGCGAACATTTACTGAGAATTTCCCGTGTGCCAGGCACCAGGCTAAGAGATTCGCAACTGTGTTTCACTAATTCTCCTTCCCCTCAATTCCCTTTTCTTTATTTGGAAATGAAGCTTAGTTACGGTCTGCAGCCTTATCTATATAGTCATTAAATAAGTAGAGCAGTGTTGAAAGTGTGGTACTCTCTCAAGGACTAGCTATGCAGCCTTGGGCATGTTTTCTAACCACCCTGCTCTCAGCACACCATCACCATCGCTATAGGATACAAAACAAAAGCATCAACCTTACAGGTTGGATGTGAACATTAATTGTGTGTACGAATATGAAGCTCCCAGCAGCCAGAAATCTCAAACTATATTTATTACTTTTCCATTCTTTGGTCTGTTTGCATTTATAAAAAAGTTTCCAACTTGGAAAATAGCATCGACAGCTCCCCAAGATCCACTTTTTCCTTGGATGGTGAAGAAACGTCTGAAAGGTGCTTACGAATGGCATTGGGCACAGGTGTTTCTAAAACCTCTATTAATGGAAGAGTACCAAGAACACATGTCTTTTCTTCAAGCTTGTATCACACAGCAAGAAGACACAGTGGTGCATTCCAGGCCACTGGATCTTTTTATTTGGAAGGTTGAAAGACTCTGGTGGTGGGAGAAGTTTCAAAGGAATCTTATATTTGAAATTCTCACTCAACACCACCTACATAATGGTCAGAAAATGAAATATGCATGTACGTCACTCTGGAAGAGAGAAAGAAGGTTAAGCTGAAGGTGAGGACAGAACTGAGCTCAGGCATGATGGGAGTTGGGCCTGGGCCTGGAACAGTGTCACTGAGGAAATATTTAAAACACAGCACAGTACAGTGCAACTCAATTATTACGGGAAGGGTAGCTTGGACTATTGAGCATGGGTAGTCATTTCTACCTAAGTTAAAATGGTTATTTATTTATTTAATTTTTTGTGAGGGAGATTGTCCCTGAGCTAAGTCCTGTGCCAATCTTCCACTATTTTGTATGTGGGATGCTGCCACAGCGTGGCTTGATAAGCGGTGTGTTGGTCCGCACCCAGGATCTGAACCCACGAATCCTGGGCCACCAAAGCAGAGCGTGTGAACTTAACCACTATGCCACCAGGTAGGCCCCCTAAAATGGTTAATTTAAAAAAATGAAGAGTTCTAATACAGTTCACAATTTGCATGGTTGTCTGTTACATATTTTTGCCAGTTGTCTTATATTTCTGATAGTAGACGTTTTCTCTTAGAGACTGTCGGGGGAAGGGAGGCTTATGCACTCCTGTGCTTTCTCCCTCTCCAGGACAATATTTAAGGAAAGAGTCTTCTGCCTCAGCTGATCCCAGAAGGAATTCCAGAAGCACTAAGCTATCCTTGAGCTCACCTCCTTACTGGGAGGGGCCTTCAGTCTGGAATCACCAGATGTCGTCATTTCTGTTTTTTTTTTTTCTTCTTCTTCTCCCCAAAGCCCCCCAGTACATAGTTGTATATTCTAGTTGTAGATCCTTCTGGTTGTGCAAGATGTGGTCATTTCTAACCTGCCCTTTCCAGCCCCAGTCACCTCTGAAGGAATTTTAAAAGGTTTATTTTCAGAGCCAGGCTTAGGATGATATCTGGGGTTCCTATAGTATTCACTCACTTGCTAGTTAATTGGTTTTAAATTCCTGTAACGAGAAACAAAGCTTTAAGGTATTTTAAAATGGCAGGCACTAGCACAGAATACATTGACAGGAACTCATTCCTCCCAAATGTCATTAGTCAGTCACCCACAAGAATAAACGACTACAAACAGATCCCTTCTCTTTTATAATAAAGGGAAGGGCGGGAGGCAGGGTGAGGAAGAGGAGGGAACAGAAGGATAAAGGTGTGCTTAAAATGAGAGAAGGCTGCACCAAGCGACTGAAGGGGCACCCTAAGAAAAAGGAGAGGAAAGAGAAATTTCCAAGAATTTGCAATGCTACAGAGGATCAGCCTAGTGACCTTGAAGGTCCAGAAACATCAGCAAGGCACAGGATGTTTTTATCATGTGTGGCTGGGAATAGCCACCGATCTCATCTGCATGATTTATGAAGGTAGAAACAAACCCAGACTCAGTCCTTTGTCACAGAATGCTGCTTCCTTCACCAGAGGTAGTTTAAGCCTCACAGCACAAAATGTGTGTGTGCAGAAGAACAAAAACTGGTAGGTATACATTCATCATTTCAATCAACTGATGTAAAGGTAAAATAAAACTGTTGGGGACTCCAAATTTAGAAAGGCAACCTAAACAGCTTTCTGCATTCATTTTTAAACTAACATGTATTTGAGGGGGAAAAACCTCGTCTGGCTTCTGAACTATATTTTTAGACTTGAAAAGAGAATGCTTGAATTACAAATTCCAAGTCTTCCAAAAATAAAAAGATGAGTCCCAAGGATGTGAAGTCTCAAAATTGTCAATAAAGTTTCTGGATAATGAACAACTTCATATCTTGAGAAGGACAACAGCAGCTTGAATATACTGAGCCAACTGGTATTTTTAGCAACAAGAAGCCTGCCCAAAGGACAGACCCACCGGAAATGCTCTCCAGTTGTCCCGTCTAAGGAGAGAGACATCTCAGAGTCAGCATGGCAGCATTCAAGGAATGAGAGAAGTTAGCTGCATCTTCTGTTGGGTATCTGGTGCTTAAATTTCTCAGTATGCATGCAAGATCTTCTGGAGAACTTTCCCGTTAGGGGTAAATCATTATAGGTCCTTTGGGGCCGTGGACCCAATCACAGAAACTAACGCTAAGGTTGCAAGAAATTTACAACTCTGCAAGTTATCATGTTACACCCAAAGAGAAGAATTTGGGGTGGGGACAGGGGAGCAAGTTTTCAGACCAATTAAAAACAGGAAGAGACAAAACTCTACTGGCCTTAGAGGATCTAGGACTAAGCAACTTGGTAGTTGAGAATTTTGAGAGCAGAACATAAACAGGAACAGAGACTCTGGCTCAACACCAATCGAGAAGAAGAACCTGAGGGTGGTATAGACCATTAGCAGAGAACTTTGGGCATACATGAAGTCTTCCTCTTGCTAAGGTGAAAAAGAAGTTTAAGCACAGTTCAAACGAAATTCATAGGGATAAAAGAGGAAATCATTTTCACATTCTTACCGCAGAATCACCCATTAGTTCATAAAAATGGCTCTATTAAAACTGAACTCAAGTCCAGTTGCAAACTATTAAATTGGGTGTAGCTCTAGCTGTGTTTGTATCTAAGTAACTGACATTTGTCTCTATAGGTCATGCGATGGGGCTGTTTACTATCACTCCTCCTATTATCGTAGGTACTCCTTCTATATTTACCAAATTCAACCTTTTAAAAATTCCTACTAACAAATAAGACTCAATCACTTCTCCAGACAAGTGACCTAGCCTTTCTGGACAAAGGAAGTTCTTTAGTTATAAAAGTGACAAAAACTAATTAAAACAATCCTCCCTCAAAAATAAAAGCCTCATTTCTGATGCTTAGAACTAAGAAAAGAGAAATTTTAATTAACTGTTCAAAAGACCCAACTACAGGTGGTTGAATTTTATTTATTTATTTATTTTTTTGCTGAGGAAGATTAGCCCTGAGCTAACATCTGTTGCCAATCTTCCTCTTCTTTTCCTTGAGGAAAATTAGTCCTGAGCTAACATCTGTACCAATCTTCCTCTGTTTTTTATATGTGGGTCGCCCCCACAGCATGGCTGTGCAAACCTGGGCCACTGAAGTGAAGAACGCTGAACTTAGCCAGTAGGCCATGGGTCCTCTGGTTGAATTTTTAATGATGCTATAGGCAGCACTTTACATTTAAATCTTAAAACAACCAAAAATGTTAGTGTGCATGATTTCTGCCAAGCCAAGATGCCACAGTAATGTAAATCCAACCTTTAACAGACTTGGGTTTGGGGGCTGTGGCCATCATCACTGCAGATTCTAGAAAGGATCCCTCTTTGGTAGCTGAATGACATCATGTCTTAATTCATCTCAGTATCTCACTCCCAGACGATCTGATACAGGGCATGGGCAAGTCACGTAAATGTATGGAGCTGAGCACGCATGGAGACAACGGGGAGTGATGGGGCCTCTGGTGCAAATTGGAGCGGGTACGTGTCCTCATTTAGAGCTGTATACTGCTCCAACATACTGCTGCTCTTTGGGATTTCAGGCTCCATAGTTCCAGATCATCTTATCTTTTTTAAGACTGGCACCTGAGCTGATCTGTTGCCAATCTTTTTCTTTTTCTTCTCCCCAAATTCCCCCAGTACATAGTTGTGTATTCTAGTTGTGAGTGCCTCTAGTTGTGCTATGTGGGACGCCGCCTCAGCACGGCCTGATGAGCAGTGCCATGTCCACACCCAGGATCTGAACCAGTGAAACCCTGGGCTGCCGAAGTGGAGCGCACAAACTTAATCACTTGGCCGTGGGGCCAGCCCCCAGATCCATGTGATTTTTCGAAACTTTTCAAGGGGGCCGGTCCTGTGGCCGAGTGGTTAAGTTCGTGCGCTCTGCTTTGGCGGCCCAGGGTTTCCCCGGTTCAGATCCTGCATGCAGACCTAGTGCCACAGCGTGTCAGGCCATGGTGAGGCGGCGTCCCACATACCAGAACCAGAAGGACCTGCCACTAGAATATACAACTATGTACCGGGGGCTTTGGGGAGGAGAAAAAAAAAGATTGGTAACAGATGTGAGCTCAGATGCCAATCTTAAAAAAAAAAACTTTTCAAGGAATCCAGGTTTTTGTGTGAAACTGCTAGATTTTTTCTCCTATTGGCATAATTAAAACACCACCACCTTATGTGAACCAAACTAAACACATTTACCTGGACATTTAGTCCACATTTAGCGGCATTTAGTCTCCAGGCTGCCAGTCTGAAAACCCATACCTAGTCCAAAGTTATTTTTATAAGGAAGAAACCAAAGGCCAGAGATGCTACCTCGGCCAAGGTTAGAATCCAGGTTTCTGGACTTCAGGCCAGGTTCAGCTGACTGCTGGAATGTCTGCCTTTAAAATGCATACAGTATAATTTCTTAACCCACAGCTCTGCAAGTCTACCCTCTCCGATCGAATGAATGGCTTATCAAGTCATTTCAGTACAATAATCTGCTATCTTACTTGGCCACCCTATATTTTCGGAAGCTAATCAGCAATTTATTTCCTTTTTAAGGTATTCCAGCCCTGTGGTTGTTGTGGTGATATCAGAAGAGACAGCAAAATATGTGTAATTTTGCTTTCTAATTTTAGAGAAATTAGTCTGCTTAATAGACAGTACTTCTCACTCCGTGCCAGTGTCTGAATAGCATATACAAAATGGAAGGCCTCTGATCCCTGAGACGCATGGAATGAGATGGCAATGTCAGAGCTCGCTTGTTTCCGAGAGATCGGAATCTTTATTGCAAGAGCTCCCTTTTTTGATTTCCGGATCAGGCCCTGAGCAGTTGATAAAGGAGAATTACTTGGCCATTATCAGAAGTAGTTGTATTTCCACAAAGAGCTGCTACTAAACAAGAGTTTATCTCTCCGACATGACTGATAGAATTCGCACAGATTATAATTCAATCAGACACCTAAAAGAGCACATATACTGGCTGCTGGGACATGCGCAAAGCTCCAGCTACAGCAAAAGAAATAACCGGGGAATATTTCACGTGGTCTGAATACTGGAATAAATGTGAGAAAGTTCTGCTCTCGGTTGCTACGGGCTGTGTCTCTAGATAATCCATCATAATATTTTCATAGAAATGTAATCCTAACAGAATGCCATTAGCCCAAAGAGTCAACTATCCGTGACACTGCAACTGTTTGCTAAAACATTCCCGAAAGGTTGAATGTACTTTTCAAAGTGTATTTCTTAGACTTCACACAAGTCTTACTAGTTGCTAACTAGTCTTGCTATCCTCTTTGAAAACTGGAAACACTAAGGAATTAGGATTAAAGGGGAAGTCAAAATAAACTTAGTAGACACAGAGCTTCAATCCTATTTGGAACACCAATTTTTGATATCAGAACCATTTTTCACAATTAAAAGGAGAGTGTAGGATTCAGGGGCTTGATTCTAGCATCAGACAGCTTGGGGTTAGCTAGCACCTGGCTTCACCACGCACTAGCTATGAGACCTCGGGCAGATTTCTTAACTTCTCTGACTCTAATTTCCTCATCTGTAAAGTGGGGATAAAGATAATATCTAATTTGTAGAGTGGTTGTAAAGATCTAATGAAACACTATGACACGGCAAACAAACACAGTGCTTGGCATGTGATGAGCAGGCAATAAATACTACCTGCCACTGTTATTGTTAACAAAGAATGGCCCAAGTTTAGTGAGACAGAGGTCTTGAAATAAGTATACACTGTCATATTCCATAACCACGTTGCCACCACTATTGTAATCTGGGATTAATTTCCTAATTACTATGTTTCTCTTCTCCCTTTACTTTTCCAAGTTCCTCCTTAATTTATCATCAAACAGAAATGCAACTAGAAAAAGAAATGATGTTCTTGCCCTCATGAGACACTACATAGCTTTGTATTCTATCCCGAGTGACATAGAAGCTGAGGGGCAGCTGGTGGGGCCGGTCAGAAGAGTCTTCTGCTCAGGCACGAGTCTGACAAGTGGGAGGCCCTCTGTCTTCCAAGCAGAACGTGAGGCCTGTCACTGCCACATTTTGCCACCTGCATTTAATTGCAGGTGGGACGATGAAATGTAAAGGCAGGGCTCCTCCCCATGTGGCCCAGGTTTGGAAGCGATCACTACTTGTAGATCCCCCTTTGCGAACTTCAGGAAGGGGATTAGCCTGCTAAACCAGTCTCCTAACTAGTCTCCCCGCTTCTACTCTGATCCCCATCCCATCCAGTCTCAACCCAGCAGCCAGAGGGGTCCCTTCACTATGTGGATCAGATCCCATGCCTCCACCTTCAAAACTCTCCAGCGGCCCCCACCTCACTCAGAGTAAAGGCTGACATCTTTCCAAAGGCCTGTAAGGCCCTGCACCATGTGGCCCCAGGTCTCATCTCCCATGTCTTCCAGTCACACTGCCCTGATCGTTATTCCTGGAAAACACCAGGCCTGGAATGCCCTCCCTGGAGTCATCTACAACGGGGCTTGCCCTGGTCACTATCCCCACCACCACGATCCCAATCTGCATCCCCACTAACCTTCTCCTGCTCTTCTAGGCACTCACCGGCTTCTGGCATTCTCTAGAGTCATCTTACTTATTATGTTTATTGTTTGTGGTCTGTAGCAAGAATGTAAGCAGCATGAAAGCAGGGGCTTTTGTCAGTTTCATTCACGGATGCATCCTAAGTGTCTAGAAGAACGCCCTGTGCCAAGCAAGTGCTCGAGACATATTTGTTAGATGAATCAATGAATGAACGGCGAATGAGTAAACGGACCTGTACATATGCAGGCTCTTGGTTCCCAGAAACCACAGGAAGAGCAATTGGCCAGGGTGAGAACTGGCGGGCAGCAACTCATTTCCAGAGAACAAAACCTCCCGTTTGCACCGTGCAGACACAAACAGGCTTGCTGTCTCCCACCCCCACCCAGGGCCACACAGACTGCAGATTTTGCTCATTTTCAAAGAAAACCTTCCAGTGCCCTTCACAGAACTTCAGGCCAAGTTAAAATGTCACGTTTCACGATGCTGCATTCTCATCTGCATCCATCCATTACTGAGCTTGGAGGCCCTGGGAGAGTCAATTAACTTCACTGAGATCCAGCAAAATAAATGACAACTCATCTTCTTTCCAGCTTAAAAAAAAATCTCAGCATTAGGAAAAAAGGTGAAAACGAGTCAAGCCCTGCTTGACCACTCCCCTCCTCCCTCAACCAGAGATTTGTAATACCCACATTTTAATAGCCCACCCTAACAAGAAACCAACTGCCCTCTTGGGCCCATGTCACAAAAGGACTGGGCGGAATAGTTAGGTGTGACTCATCTGGAAATAGCCGTTCTACCTCAGGGGATAAGCTGGAGGTGGCTGCAAAGCTACATTAACGCTTCTTTTAATTTGCAACCACAGCCCTGACCAAACAGAAAATCTGTCTGCGGACACTTGTTCCCCACCTGTCATCTGCTGCAGCTGATGGCAACACGTGGGTCACTGCTAAAATGCTAGACTCCTGACAAGGCAGAAGTCCTTTGGGAACACAGAGATATTCCAATTTGCGCCATCTCATCCTATCCTGTTGACCCTGCAGGCCACAGGGAAACTGAACTCTCCAAGTACCTGTAGCTATCAGGCTTGAACAATAATAATAAGAACACCAACCAAGTCTGTACCTGTAATATCACTTTCATTCATAAAACAACTATTTTGTCAGCATCACGTGCCCAGCACCTTCCTAGTGTTGAGGAGGATGCTAGGATGTAAAAGTCACAAACCTTGTCCTCAGGGAGTTGTCTATATGAGGAGGAAAGATAGCCCAGTGAAAAGCAATAAAAAAAAGACATGAAAAGTCAAATTTTTTTTTTCTTTCTTTCTCCCCAAAGTCCCCCAGCACATAGCTGTAATATTCTAGTTGTAGGTCCTTCTAGTTGTGGCATGTGGGACGCTGCCTCAGCATGGCTTGATGAGCAGTGCCATGTCTGTGTCCAGGATCCAAACCGGCGAAACCCTGGGCCGCCAAAGTGGAGCGCACGAACTTAACCACTCAGCCACGGGGCCGACCCCAGGTCAAATGTTTTAAAAATGAAGTTATTGAAATTAATAGCTAGAAACAAATATCTTCGGCATTATTGGTGTATGTTATTCTAGACATCCCCACCATGTCAACATATGTATATATAAATTTTTTCCTTTTTTTGGACAACAATGAAAATGTACTATATGTCTAATCATAGCCTCTAAAAAAGGCTTTAAAAAACCCTCACTATAATTGTTAATGCTCATCCATTTGTAAACATGGATCTACATCATTTTAACTGGCTGAATAGTGTCCCTTAATAGAGGTACTTAAGTGATGTCCTATGGGTTAACTTCTACATACATCTTTATGTAGTTACCCAAATATTTATTCAGGGTACATTCCTGCATGTGTAAACATTGGGTCAAAAGTAAGGCACTTTCTTTGGGAGATATATATCTCTCTCTCTCTCTGTATATCTGTGTGTGTATCTGTATGTACTGAAAATGCTCCGGAGTAAAGCTGCATCAGTGTTCATTTCCACAGGCAGGGGGAGTGAGTGTCCATTCTGGGTATATCACTTAAAAAGAAAATCTTTGGCAATCTACTAGGTAAGAAATGGTATCTAATTCTTGTTTCCTTTTGCATTTATATCATTTGAGATGACATTTTAAAAACATGTTTATTGGTAACTGATATTTTTACTTTGTTATTTGCTGCCTTGTTCTTAGCTCAATCTTTCTATTAGTAATTTCATCGTTTTTCCTATTGATTTATAAAAACTCTTCATCTCTAAAGGCTACTAAATTCTTTTTTTTTTTTTAAAGATTGGCACCTAGGCTAACAACTGTTGCCAATCTTCCTTTTTGCTTTTTTTTCCTTTTTTTTTTTTTTTTAAGGATTGGCACCTGGGCTAACAACTGTTGCCAATCTTTTTTTTTTCCTGCTTTATTTCCCAACTCCCCCACCCGCCCCCCGCCGGTACATAGTTGTATATCTTAGTTGCAGGTCCTTCTAGTTGTGGGATGTGGGACGTCACCTCAATGTGGCCTGACGAGCGGTGCCATGTCCGGGCCCAGGATCCGAACCCTGGGCCACCGCAGCGGAGCATGCGAACTTAACCACTCGGCCACAGAGCCAGCCCCAAGGCTACTAAATTCTTTCTCACCACATATGAAATAAATATTTTCCTAAATTAGCTATTTTCATTTTTACTTTGTTTATTGTGGGGTTTTTCTGGCTGAGGAAGACTGGCCCTGAGCTAACATCCATTGCCAATCCTCCCCTTTTTGCTTGAAGAAGGTTGGCCCTGAGCTAACACCTGTGCCAGTCCTCCTCTATTTTGTATGTGGGTCACTGCCACAGCATGGCTTGAGGAGTGGTGTAGGTCTGTGCCTGGGATCCAAACCTGTGAACCCTGGGCCACCAAAACAAACACGTCCAACTTAACCACTACACTACTGGGTCAGCCCTATTGTGTGTGTGGTTTTTTTTTCCTCCTGATTTTTTCTCCCCAAGTCCCCCCAGTACATAGTTGTATATATTTTTTTAGTTGTCGGTCCTTCTAGTTGTAGCATGTGGGATGCCACCTCAACATGGCCCAATGAGCGGTGCCATGTCTGCGCCCAGGATCCGAACCCTGGGCCGCCGAAGCAGAGCTCGTGAACTTAACCACTCGGCCACGGGACTGGCCCCTGTATTTTTTTTAATAATAAGAAACTTTTAAAAATTGATATAGTCAAGTCCATCAAAACTGTGTTTTGTGGTTATGCCCTTGCCATCATATACCTATCTTTAGTATTATACAGTCGCATTTATTTTATGTAACCACTTTTACATTTTTAATTTCCACATTGACATCTACTATACGTTTAAAAGGACGCAATTAAAATCTTACTGTAGCTCTTTCAGAAATCACATAAAAATATAAAATCAATGTGATCACACAAAGTGTGCTTATTTATCCCAAAGTACATTTTTCATTTTAATTTTAGAGATGGATCTAAATTTTATGGGGGAAAAAATTCCCAGCAGTTCTTTTCACTTCCAAAGATTGTAGTATATGACAGCAAATGACATGACAAGCTTGTTATTTTTCTGAGCTAACATTATTATATCCTTTTTGGTCAGCAATTGTGCTTCCTGTATTTGTTTTGTCTTCTCAATGGGACTATAGATGGCATGCATTAACAGAGTAACTTCTACCCGAGACTGATTTCTTTGAGAAATTATCCAAGAAATTGTGGTCACTAGATTCACATAGTTTATTACTTAATTTGGCACACAGTAAGCACTGAATAATTGAGTGAATTTTGTGGATTAGGCACATATTAAGACCTCTGGAAAATAAGCAAGATGATACGTGGTTAAAAGGGGTTTTTTAGAGCCATTAACCCAACAGCAAAATATGAGATGAACAGACATAAGAGAGAGGGAGAGAAACAGATCAAGAGGGAGGCTACTGCGAAATCTAGGCTTCCACTGAATGGGCCTATAGTAGTGGATTGGTCATAAAATTGGCAAAGGAAGGTCAAAGCAAGACAGCATTATAAGCCTGCCTGCAGGACTCAGTGAATAAAAGTTCCAACAGCAGAAATCAGGAAGATGAAAAGAAAAGCAATTTGGGCAGGGCAGGGACAGGAGCAGTGGGTTTTGTATGAGACATAGTAAAGTTATCACTAGTGGGGCAGTCTAAGGGACAGCTGTCTCACAGACTGCCAAAGACACAGGCCTGGGGCACACAGCAAAGTGGACAAGGGGAAGAAACCTCTGAGAGTACCTACACAGTATCAGACACTGTCTCAGGTGTTTTACTCATAGAGCTGGAATGTAAATTTCAGTCATCCACACATTAGTGCTGGACAAGGACAAAGACTCACACAGAGCTTGGTTAGATCTGACTCCACCACTTCTAGCTACAGAGACCTTGGGGCAATTCACTCATCCTCTTTGTAAACCTAAGTTTCATCATCCAAAAATTGAGGATGATAATGATGTCTACGTCAAAGAGCCAGAATAAATGACAGAATCCATAAAAAGTAAATAGCATGGTACCTAAAATATAATAAAAACTCAGTAAAGGTAGCCATTAGTGGGGGAAAAAACCCAGAGAAATGAACAACTGGCTTAGGGATGGTCCACGTTAAGGGATAGAAGATAGAGATACTGAAAAGATGGCAAGGTATTCAACAAAATGGGAGAAAACCTTGAAAACACAATGTTATAGAAATCATGGAGTGAAGGGTTTCAAAGAAGGAGTTAGTTAAACTTAACCATGAGGATAGAAAAATGGACCATTTGGCCCTGGTTGTTCTTCATGCAAGAAAAGCAAATTTGGACAGCGCTACATACCCAAAGCTGGTCATCCATGCCTGGTGGGTTCTTTTTGATAAAAGCACCATAGTATGTAGCAATATTCCGGTGATGAGAATATTTCTTCAACATGTTAATTTCTTGTTTGATTTCTTCCTCTTCATCCTGTTTTAGAACAATAAATATTCTGTCAAGAAAATCAAAGTCTTTAGTAGGATTCTATATTTTATCGCCATCTATGTCAACTATATATTAAGTTCTTTCTTAAGTTTATTCCTCTGCTTTGCTAATCAAGCACAACTATTATATGACATGACTTTCTTTCTTGACTACAAAGAAAAAATTTACTAGACAACACATGGGCAGTCCAAGGAGGTCTTCTGTTTGTACGGCAAACAGGCATGGCACGCAAGCTGTTGGAAAAAACACACACTTCATCCCTTCACCCAGAAGAGATCAAGGTAGACAGGCTATTGAGATAAAATTCACTCTAGGCCTCTGGGAACTATGTCCGTTGAGTACCTATCACAGACCATATCTGGTATAGGAAAGATTGAGGCAAGTGAAAAGAAAAAAATACAGGCTCTTAGAATTAAAATTGGTTAGGTTCATTTTCTTTGAAGCCTATTTTATTGAAGTGTCTGACTGAAGATGATGAAAGTCAGATGGGAAAGTAAGGGTAAGTTCCCGAGATCTGAGGAAGTTCACAGAGCAGGAGTACCCATCTCACCTTGGAAACTAACCATGAAAAGAAAGGGGAAATGCAGTAGTGCCGTGAATGTGAAGAGGTAACTCTCCTACAGAGTAAGTTTCCTAATTCAGGCTGCGTTCATTCTGAGCTTCAATTTGGAGTCCACCAACATGGGCCATTTTTAGAGGCCCTGCCATCACTGGTGGAGAGGTATGTGTTCTCCCATAATTTCATTTTGATAAGTACATATCAGTTAGACTGCAAAACAGTATTTTATTTTGAGGTTGGTGGGGAAAAAAATCTCTCTCCCAGGAAGACTGTTTCAGACACAGCAGAAGGAATCCCTGAGTGTAAGATGTTACATTACCATGATCTGAAAGACCACTCATAGTGTCCCTGTCTGTGCCCTTGCCCTCTCCAGCTACCTGGCCTCCCTCCAGTGTCTCTATATTGCTGGGCTCTTCTGCAGTCTCCCATGTTTGTCTTCTTCCCCTTTCCTCTTCTTCACATAATCTCTACTCATCATTCCTGATTGAGTTAAATTGACACCCCTCAGGGATCTCTTTCCTAATTCTCTCCGGCAACGTCAAGTCCCCCCACTGTATCTTGTTCACTCCCTATACTTCACATGTGCCATATTTCTTGGTATTGGTATAGAGGTATGGGTCATACTGTATTATAATTACCCTTTTTCTTGACTCTCTTCTCCATGGATTGTAAGCTCTCTTCTGCCTTCAGATCTCAGTTCCAGAGTCTCTTTCCCAGCAAAGCTCTCTGATCTGCCTGACCTAGCTCTAGACCCACAGATCATCACATGTTTCCTCCTTTTGCAATCCACATTCATCTCTCTAATCATTTGATTAAAGTCTCTCTTCTCTATTGGTCCATAACAACTATAAACACAGGGATCTTGCCTGCTTTTGCTCTTTATAACATCCCCAGCACCAAGCAAGTACCTGTGAATAAACATGAATGAAAGAATGAATATCTACAAAGGGCCCAATAGCTTACAGCAGTGTTAGTGATACTGAAAAGAAGTGCTAAAAATAAGATGAGGAGAGGAGTGAGATGCTGCCATTTCCTGACCACACACACACACAAAGTTTTAGGAAAAAACAATGGAGTTTTGCAAACCTAGGAGAACTAAGCATGTTACACATCACGTGACTTAACTATGTCGAAGACTGGGTAATCTCAAAATAGAAAGTACGATTGGGATGCTGAGCTAAGGATACTAAGCATGTGGCCCTCACAGTGGAGGGGAGCAGAGGGGTAAGGGGCCGGGATGGTGGCTGAGGGAGGGGATGGCATACTGCTGACCAACGAGTTCTTCCCAGCAGCTACAGGAAACTGCCCACACCTTCAGCCTTCACCGCAGGTCTAAGAGAGGACTGACCTTCAACTTGTCGAAGGGTCCCTGCAGCGTGCCTCAAATGTCTTACTATGGTGCTATTCCAAACTCATGATGTGGGGCCAAATAATTGTGAACGAATGTCAAACGTGAGCGGACATACTTTAGAGAAGCCTAAATAGAAGGGGAGAAAACACACCTGAGAGTTTCTGGGGGCAGCCTGGCATCAACAGCTGCTTGGATTAAAGAGGCAACTACACGAGCCAGTAGAACACCCACCACTTCCCCATGGCAGCCTGACAGTCTCAGCTTCAGCCATTCTCTGTGAGAAGTCGGGCTGGTTCTACAAGGATGTGCTGCGCGTCTCCTGGGTTCTCAAGAGGATGGTGGGTGACGTGGGAGAGAATTAGAGGGGAAAAAAGTGCCTATAAAAAGCTTACCATATCGTTAAGAAAATAAGAACTCATGAAACAGTTAAATAACAGTGTAATTCAATATATAATTAAATCCAAAATAAATAGGATTGGAGATCAGAATGAACTCAGGACTTTCCCCATCACTTTGCAAAGGTAAACTGAGGCAATATGATAGTGAAGAAAGCATAAGCATCGAGTCAGAAAAATGAGGGCAGGCAGGTGGTGTGCACATTCAGTCTGGGCTCCACTCCTTTCTGGTGGGTGACCTCAGTAAAGTAACCTACCTTTTGGAGTCTAAGTTTTCTCATGTATAATGAGATACAGATTTTATAATCATATTACTATATGTCCCAGTCTTTTGTGATAATTAAGTGAAGTATGTGAAAGTTATAATGTGTAATACAAAATAAACATTGCTATTAATCTTCTCAACCACAAAATAAATAAATAACAAAGGCAGGAGGGCAACAATGTAAGTAACTTGAATTTTAGGTTTAAATTGCACTGTTTCCAAACACAATTACGGAACCACTGTGGGTCATGGTTATGTAACTGTAATATAGAACCTTGATCTTGATCTTACATGACCTTGTAAGTGAGCAGGCAATTTATCAGATCTTCAGGGTTACCATTTATCAGATTTTCAGTCTAGGGCAATGATGGCAGCAAGTTATTCAGTAAATTGAAAGAGAGGCACTGTCTATGACTACAAGAACTCACTTAACCATTCCACAAGCTGTCCATCCTCTCACAAGAGGGCTCATCGAAGGAGATGGCTTATGATGCTTTCAAAAGACAAAGATAACAACTGAGGCTAGAATTAGATTACAAAGTTACAAGAGAAGGATATCCTCTATTTTGTAAATGGATTATTCTTATGTCTAAAGAAGCACACAGATCAAACTCACTGGGAAACTGATGACCACTGGGTCATAATGAAAAACAAAGTAATGGTACCAAATTGTCACAAATTTAAAAACAGAGTAATTTTAATAAGCCAAGTCCAGTATTCTGGAAAGATGCATTACTTCAATGAGAAGCCTTCAAAACCTAGTCCAAGCTGATTCATTACGTCATCTGAAGCACGGCACTTAAACTCTCAGTCAGTTATTTTGTAGTTATTTTGTCAGTTGTTTCCCACCTGTAAACTCAAATAAGAATACCCATCTAAGTCACCTCTCAGCCTTAGAAATGGTTAAGTGCTTATTTGAGCCTAGCTTTATTATCGGCATGAAGTTTTTCTTTCAAGATCATAGGAATCAATTTATTGCTGGGTATTTGTGCTAGACTGAAAAGAAATGGCCATGGTATTGGGCAGCCTCCCTCATCAAGAGGAAGAGTCCATTTCCTCTCCTTGTCTCTGCAAGTGGCCATGGGACTTGCTTTGGCCAATGGAACATTAGCAAACGTGATGCAGCAGAGGCTTGAAAAATTCTTGTGCATTGAGGCAGCCCTCTGCTTGCAGAGAACACTTCCATGTGAGAAACCAGGACTACCAGGACTGGCCTCCTGGAGGGTCACAAACTGTGCGAAGGGACAGTGGTTTTCTCAAATGCAAAGAAATGGATAATTCCAGGCAATGCTTTTAAGCCACTGACTACCTCTGATGACGATATGATGATCGTAATTGTGGTTATAAAACATAGCCAAAGCCAACCTTACAGGATGTTCACCATGTACCAGAGGTTGTGTGTGTATCATCGTATTTAACACTCAAACAGTTCGATGAAGTAGATGTTCTTAATGATTCTGTTTTACAAATGAGAAAAATGAAATGAGAAATGAGAAAAAGTTTCAGAGTTTACGTTTGTTTTCAACATTAGAGCTAAGAGTTAAAGCCAGATTTGTCTCACTCCAGAGCAGGTGTTCTTATTCTATACTGAAAACTCCAAGACAGAGGAAGGGCAATTAGCCATGGTGGTAACACCAAAGCTGCTAAGCACGAAAGAAGAGTTTAGGAGCATCTTAAGGCAGGACTGAAGAGAAACCTGCCTTTGGTCCTCCAATTAAAGGAGCTTGTTAGCACACAATAATATTTGCTTATGAATGATTTCAGGAGATAAAGGAGGGATGTTAAGTCGCATATTTATTACACAGGGGAACATACTTTAAGCGCCTACAATATGCTAGGATTTAAAAATGGAATTAATAGGACATTTTATATTACTGCACTCCATAACAAAGAGTTTGCCCAACATTTAGCTCTCAATCCATGGAACAGAAATAAAACTGTGTAATTCTTGTAACAATCCACACGACTGGTCAGTTTATACTCTAGAAGGAAGCATGAGGTGTACAGACTCATAAACGCCACCACCCACTAGATGTAGGGACACTGACTAGAGGCGCTTCTGCTCCTGCTCACCTGCCCTGCGTCCGTGGCAGTTGCTGGCATTAGGCAGGTGTTTGTGCTAACTGATCTGATCTGTGTTGACCGAATGTGACCAAAAGCAGAAGACAATTTATTCTTAAAAAATCATAGGCTATTAGAATTGGAAGGGATTGCTGAAATTTTTTAGGATGAGATTAAAAGAAATTTTTTTTAATAATTTGTAGTAGTGAAATCTCTTCCTCCAATAGACATTTTATTCAGGATGCCAATATACAGCATCAACAAAAACCAGCCTTTTTAAATTATTAACTACGTAATATCTAGTTATAAAGTTAATCAGTGACAACAAAGAGGCTGTTGTAGTGAATACAAAATTAGAATTTTTAAAAGAAATTTAAAGTCACATATCAGCTTCAATATCTTATTAATTTTTGGTTCTGTTTTGATTCCAAAAGATAGACAAAATCTACACTTCCTAAGATAAGTAAATTGCAAATGGTAACTTCTTTTTAAAGAGCATGCCTTGAAATTTCAGTGGAAGCTTCATAGTGAATGACATTTGCACACAAATGGAGTAACAAATTGAGACACTGCCATTTTCCAGTGCATTCAAAGTTGGCATATGACACACAGTTTGAGGTTTGTTTTTTTAAATCACAATTTATTAAACGTTAAAATATACTAAAAATTAAATGATGATTAAGCATGTGTGGGTTCTCTAAAATTATCTCAAGGTGAAATTATGTACCTGTGAACTATATTTTTACAGGTCTAAGGAAACAGACTCAGAGTGTCTGTTTAATGAGTTGCCAAAGCCCACATCTCTTTATTGCAGCATTGATAGAACTCACGATTTTACCATGACATTCTGCAGACAGCACCTGAATGTGTTGTATATGTTAACCCTAAGCTAAATGAATTCATTCAACAAATATTTAAGTGCCTACTATATCCTAGGCACAATGCCAAATGCTAATAATGTAATAATACAAGAATGGGCATAACAGATTCAAACTATCGTCTAGCGGGGAACACAGATGGAAATCAAAGAATGACACAGATGCATGCAAAATTACTAACATGAGAGGTATGGATAGCTCATCTAATTGGGGACCTCGGGGGAGACAGCCCTGAGAAATTCAAATTTGAGCTGTATTCTAAAGGCGTTGTGGAAGTTACCCATTTGGGGGAGGAAAAGAAAGCAAGATGCGGTGTGATAGAGGAGCAAACCATTTTCCTGGCAGAGAAGCAGTGATTGCCAAGGCGCTGTAACTAGAGGGGATACGGCATGTTGTCTCCTTTGGGGGTCATTAGTGAGATGGAAAGAAAAATGAAAAATGTCTGCAAGAGACACCGATAATAATAATAAGATGCACTGAACATTGTATTCTACATATTGTTTTCAGATGCTTTATAAATAATGATATTTACTTCTCACACTAACTTTATGAGAGAAGAGATATTATCCACATTTACACATGTGAATAAGGGAAGGTTAAGCAACATGCCCAGGGTAAGAGAGCCATGAAGTGTCAAGACTAGGATATATCCAGAAGAGGGTGACAACTTGCAGTGTCTTCTTTACTATTCGGCCAATCTGCTGTCTCTTACCAGGAAGTGGTGTCCCTCAGAGAAACAGATGACACAAGTCTGACATCCACCTTTCTCACACTTAAGCCTGCGCTGATGTATGACTCCAAAGAAAATCATAAATTAAAAGAAAGACCTGTGTTCAAGTAACCCAGAAGCAAATACGTTTTAACCCTAGTAATGTTGTCATTCATTTGGCTAAATCCTACTGTAAATGAAGTGGAGTACAACCTCAAGAATCCTAGACCTACAATTCAGCTAACAGCCTACAGGAATTGGAATGAGTCTTCTTTTCTGATGATATTAACAGTGTAATGGATAATGTCTCCTCTTTTGGCTTTGGTTACCAAGAAAAATAACTATGGAGTTCTCTGTGAGTTGTAATTTGGATTTCTTTTTCCTTTATGTAGCTTTCTACTTTTTATATTTTCTCTGGTCTCCTGTTTTTACAAATATGTTATCATTTTGTGTAGTATCTACTATGTGCCAGGTTCCAGGTTAGCAGGCTCTGCAGGAGGTACAAAGATAGATAACACACAGTTCCTGTTCCCAGCTCATTAAAGTAAGTAGGCTTTAAATGAGTAACAGAGGACATTTTATGAAGGGAAACCAAAAGGTGAGTTTCAAGTCATTAAGAAGAAAGCCATTTGCAACAACATGAATGGACTTTGAGGGTATTAGGTTAAGCGAAATAAGCCAGACAGAGAAAGACAAACACTATGATTTCACTCATATGTGGAAGATAAACTGACACATGGACAAAGAGAACAGTTTAGTGGTTACCGGAAGGGAAGGTGGTTGGGGGGTGGGTAGAAGAGGTGAAAGGGCACATTTATGTGGTGACTGACAAATAATAACGTACAACTGAAATTTCACAATATTATAAACTATTATGATCTTAATTAAAAAAACAAGAAAAAAGCCAATATATTGATGAGGAAGTCAAAACTCAAAAGAGCTCAACAAGATAGAACCTAGTGAAGTCAAAAGAGGGACATAAATGTGAGATGGAGAAGGTGCGCTCAGTGCAAAGGAGGGGACAGATGTACAAAAGGAGACCCCACAGTCCACCACTGAGGAGCTTGGCTGCATATCGGGATGTGAACACCCTGCTCAACGACTCCAGGCACCCCAATCTCTGTGTGCCAATTTCCTCACCCACATGCTTCTCAAATCCACTAGGGGCTAAGAGAATTAATTATAGTTTTGAGCAAATGCTTTGAGGTACATAAATGAAAGGCACTGTTGGAAACAAACCATCATGATGGAAAAATATTTTTAAAACCTAGTGAACCTAAGTGCTCATCTCCATTAGAGGGTAGAGAACAGTAGTCTTCAGGTCATTTTTTGCTCTTGAGTAATCTCTCTAACACTTGTACACACATATACAAGAAGCCTACACATCCAGGCTATACACTGAGCATGCATGCACATATGCAGAGACCCCGAGAGACATAAGCCACCAAATGGGCATCATCAGTATGGAAGGTAAGAAGAGATGCTGAAGTGTGCATGGAGTGGACAGCTCAGCTCGTTCATTTTTATAATTCCAGGAGCTTTCCAAGTTCTTCACGCTGTACAACACAGTGAACTAAAGCACTGGACATAGCCCCAAAGGTGGAGAGTATCATGAAGACCAAGAAACAGTTGGCTTTTCTCTGTTAAAAGTTCTCCTCATGTGCTTCATCATACTGGTCTGTCTGCTAAAGACATCTACCTGAACAGCCACAAAGGAGAAGTCCCAAAGAGGTGTCCAGAAGGGTCTCTGTGGCAGAAGAGCCTGAGGCGGGCACTCAGAGGCTTTGCTGAACCCATCTGAGCATCAAGTGCCCACAGCCGCAAATGCCCACCTCCCAGCCCTCCCACTGTAACCAATATCACCTATCCTATGGATCTCACATAGTTGTCACTTTATCAGGGAACATACTGGCCACCCAGACAGGTCAGTTTCCTTCTTAAATTCTCTATTAATACTCTCTACACACTCCTTGAAAGTTAAAAAGAACTCTGATTAAGCAACCGTTCAACTGTTAAATGTCTTTCACGCATGTTGGAACATAAAATTCCAGAAGATAAGGTCTGTCTTATTCACTGCTATCATCCCAGAGCATAGCACATTCATTCATTCTTAAATAAATGAACGAATGAATTATTGTGATTTCAGTCTTCAGCTTCTGGAGTCTAGCCCTACTTTCCTGGATCCTGCCCTACATCAAGTCTTTTTGACAGCTAAATATTATAGAGAGTAAGATGAATAACTTTGTAACTGAGATGGTGAAGACGGCGCTGAGTCAAACTATTTACGTGTATTAACAAGTAACCAACCCACGTACGGTGCGTAGACCACAGCACAGGCTACCGTCCCCATACAGAACTACAGAAGTTCAGTGCACACTGTAAAATCCTCTTTTCATTCCGATTGCCTACCCCATTCAGGCATTCACTGTTTCTTACCAGGACTAATAACTGAAATCATTTATTGAGGAACTATTATGTGCCAGGCACTAGATATTATACAACTTTAGTCTCAAAACAAGTTTGCAATGTTTGTTTTCCCATCTAACAGATAAGAAAAGTGAGACTCATAAAAGTTTAAAAATTTGCCCAAGGTCACAGTGAGTAAGGAGAGGAGTAGGCCATGAACCCAGCTCTGTCTGAATCTGAAGGCCACACTCTGCAATGCATCGCCTGCCTCATTCTTATAACAGGGCTGTGGGAGCCCGGGAGCACCCTGCCTGGCTGGACTTGAACTCCGACCCTGCCATTTACTGTCTGAGGGGCTCGGGGAAGTTACTCAGGCTCTTTGTGCTTTCAATTCCTCTTTTTTTTTTTTTTTAAAGATTTTATTTTTTCCTTTTTCTCCCCAAAGCCCCCCGGTACATAGTTGTGTATTCTTCGTTGTGGGTTCTTCTAGTTGTGGCATGTGGGACGCTGCCTCAGCGTGGTCTGATGAGCAGTGCCATGTCCGCGCCCAAGATTCGAACTAACGGAACACTGGGCCGCCTGCAGCGGAGCGCGTGAACTTAACCACTCGGCCACAGGGCCAGCCCCTTCAATTCCTCATTTGTAACATGGATACGATAGCAGTGCTCCCTGTGGGAGATGTTTTGAGGACTAAATGAGTCAATACATGTTGTACTAAGTCCTAAGAACAGTGCTTGGCACATAATAAGCGCTCAATCGATGTTAGCAATTTTTACTTTGACCACGGCTGTTACTGTTGCTATTACTATTAATAATATCATGACGTGCTGTGTTACTATAATCCCTCCACTGAACTGCCTCCCTTTGGGAGGGAGGAACCCAATGTGCTTAGAGCAGTGTGTCCCCTGACTCCTCCAAACAACCCAAGATGAAAAGATGGTTTTTTTTTCTCTTGGTCCAGTTTCAGCAAACACTCACGGAGCCAATTAATTGCGTGCAAAGCACTCCAGCAGAGGCTACTGGGAGGGGCCACTTCCTGAGGCTTCAAAGAGACGTGCAGACTGGTGAGAAGCTTCAGCCACAGAAATTCAGTAAGACAGACATAGACACTCAGCCAAGCAGGGCCTACCACGGATCCTTCCAGCAGGCAAATCCTATCATGTCACTTTGCTGTTCAGCTTCTGGCTCCCACTCTGGCTCTGGCAGTGGTTAGGGGAAGGGGCCAGGACTTACAGCCTCCACCCCTTGTAAAGAAAAAACAAAAAAGACCCCACAAAAAACCCTTATATCTCTTTCATATCTTGGATTTTTGCCTAGGACTATTTGACCAAAGTGTCCTGTTGGGAAAACCTCGCAAAATCCTTGTCATGGTATTCAGTCCCTTCGTGACCTCTCCTTGTCCAGATTCATCTTGTATTGCTCTCTCCTCAGCACTTTTTAATCTTAAAACTAAACTATGTAATAGTTTCCAGAACTTGCTCCACGCTCTCAGCCCTCATGCTTTGGCACAGGATGTTTCCTTGGCCAAGAATGTTCTCATCCCATTGTCCTCCTGGGCTTCAGGACTGCCCCTCACTGTCACATCAAACTTTATAGGTAAATTTATTTATGAACATTTTAATTTTATTATAAAATGGATTTGCATTACTTATAAACATTAGGGCAAGGTTGTGTTATCGTGAGCTCTCCTTCAGGCAAAGGACCACTCTTTCATCTTTGAATTTCCAGTGCGCGTCATAAAGTAGATGTTTAGTAAATGTTTATTGTATAACTTAATGAAAAAAAATCACACAAAATTAAACACAAATACTTCCATATTAATTGAAGACCTATAGCAAAGTGGTTAAAAGGATGGACTTAAAAGATAGAGTTAAAATGCACAAGTTGAACTACTCCACCATTTACATGTTACATTGAGCAAGATACTTAATATGCCTGTTTTCTCAGATCTATAATGCGATTAATAATGGAATCT
Organism: Equus przewalskii; assembly: GCF_037783145.1. Classification (NCBI taxonomy): domain Eukaryota; kingdom Metazoa; phylum Chordata; class Mammalia; order Perissodactyla; family Equidae; genus Equus; species Equus przewalskii. Next base: position 13,182,818 of record NC_091848.1, read on the forward strand.
GTTTTGTAGGTTGTTGAGACTAAATGAATCAATATATGGAAAGTATTAAAAAGAGTTCTGGCACACAATAATCATTCCATCAATGTTAGCTATCATTATTATTATCTTTGGCTGAAATATACAAAATGTAACTAGAGAGGTACTTTAATTAAGGACCAAATCAGTTTCGAACACAGCCACCATAATCATATGATATCTCAGTACTATGATTGTCCTGGTTTTGCCTTCCCAGCGTCCTTTCCACTCTTTTCTCTAGTATCTCTCAGGTTTTTCCTTGAGGAATCATCTTCCCAACTCTCAGTCCTTGTGGTAGGTTTCAGGGCCAGGCACCCAACCCAGATGCGGCTGAAGAGAAACAAAGATTGGTTCGGGGAGGGTGACGTGACCCAAGCTGAGCCATGGACATTCAGACTGGCACTCTTTCTGGGACTAAGCGTAATAAAGCAATGAAAACATGAGCCTGGAGCTGCTGGTGGGAAGAAAGCAGAGCCCAGAGATGGAGAGAGACAAAATTCCCAGTCACATCATGTGACTTCCTGGATGCTACAGAGCTTTTTCTTCTTCTTTTAAATATTCACAAGCCAGTAAATTCCACAGTCAGCCTCGTTCAGTCTGAGCGGGGCTTTGGCACTACAACCCAACATGTCCTGAGTCATAGGATCACAATCATTCACCGTAAAGGTGAGAGTCTATGATATTATGTTAGTATCGCATTAAGTCCTATATTGTAAAGGGACTAGTTTTCACTAGGAATTTTTGTCCAAATGAAGATGGGGATCATTTACAGAATTATCAAAGAATCACAGTCTCCTCACACTTGGTGGTCAGAGAGCAGTAAACGCAAGACCATAGGAAAGTGCTCCCCAGACTTGGGGTGCGCGATGCTCCTTGAGGAGCTCGTCCAAAAGGCAAGTTCTGTGACTCCACCCAGAAAGTCACAGCAGGCCCAGGCATCTGCATTTCTCGTGAACATTCCGGGGTGCTGCTAGTCCGCTGAGGCTGGTAGTCCACTTCGAGAAACACTATCCAAAAGACCCGATTTTGTTTAGCTGTGGCAGGCAAATCTAGAGTATACAAACCTACCTGGGACGGAACCCCCAGAAACAGCTGAAATATAGAAATTCCCATAATTATTTCAGGAACTAAAAGAACTTCAAAGATTGAGTCTAGTTTCAGCACTAATTCTGAAGCAAATATTAGCGACTTTAGAAGTGTCTCAGCTCTAAAACAGGAAAGATATAAGCATTACTTCCAGTTCTCTCTGTGGATATTTTCTATTAAAAAAAAAAAAAGAAGAAGTGGTATAGAACAAAAACAATAATTTAAAAATTGATTTCTTATAGCTTTATCAATTTCACTACAATAAACTATAGTAAGTTTGCAGATCACCGCAATTAACAAAGACGACCTTTGAGAATTCATCTCAGTTTTTAACAGAGCAGCTATAATGAGCACAATTATAATAATTGGTAAGAAGCTTTCGCAGCATTCCATAATACACAAAAGACAACATGCCAAAATGAAATAGATTGTTTTCTGAGGGCACCACATGAGTATCACAAAGGAAATCTTATGTTGACTGTGATGTGTAAAGGGGTGATACAAAAGTCATTGGATGCTGTATCAGACACCATGGGAAATAAGAAAACCATTTCCTGATGTGAATCTGTGTTTGCCTTTGTTAGGGGTCAGTGGTTACATAATGGTCAATGAGGTGCCTAAATCAGGGAAACTGTCCAGCTCTTTCAACAGGGGTCCCCCAAGAGAATTCAGCGTAAATACTATAAAGCATCCATTGTACGCAATGGATTGACTCTCTTATGCACTGAAAATGGGGTTAGCTTTGTACCATGCTTGGGGGAATTGAGAAAACAGTCTCTCCAATCATTTTCTGTAGGGCTTAGTTGCCTTGTGAAACCCAGTTCAGAAAGGCTAACTGACACTCCTTAAAGTGAAAATATGTACTCTGGGATAAATTGCCGGGTAACATTTTTGATTCCAAGCAAGGTGGTCTAGCAATAGTAAGTGGTTCTTTGAGCAATTTAAAGTCTCACAAATAGAACCAGGAAAAGTAATATTCAGTGCTCTCAAGTCATACTTTATGCCTCAGTATACAACTTTGTGCTCACTTGTGCGCTGAGATTAACGATGTCAGCGGAGCTCAGCTGTAGTTCCGTGGAACCACACAATAGAACTTTACAGCACGACTGTCTTGGACTCCATCCACTACCATTCGTTGTTAAACTGCCAAGTGCATCACATTATATGGTGATCCTATTCAATCCAAGGAAAATACAGTAGTATGACTTCAGCAGAATTGCAAAATAAATTCTGATGTGCTTTGTGGCGGGAGCTTTGTAAAAGATAGACACATTTATACAGGGTTTCTAAGTAGAGACTGATAATACTTGGTCTTGATTTTTGTGTCAGACCCTGTTAATTGACTATACAAGTATCCATTCTCTCTTCATTCCTGACTAACAGAACCTGGATTAATGCAACACATTGGTAGAATAAAAGATTACATTTCCCAGCTTTCCTTGCAGCTAAGTATAGCCAATGAAAGCAGAAGTAAGTAGAAATGTATATAAGTAGAAAAGGTTTCACCAGAAGGGGCTCTCTTCTGTACCCTTCTGCTCCCATCAACTCTCCCTTTTTTTTTTTTTTTGCCTGCCAGAGAATGTGATCAATGAAAATCTGACAAGCACCTTGAATCATGGAACTGACCTTAAGTGTGGCAGCTGTGTATCAGAATGATGGAGCAGAAAGACAAAAACATCCTTCTTCTCCACCACATTGTTGCCACACATCCCTGGGCTGCCGACTCTTGACTCCTTTAACACAAGAGAGTAAAACACTTCTACCATTCTTAAGCCTCTGATACTTTGAAATTTCTCCTCTAAGTGGAAGAACCTAAATCTAACTAATATAATCTACATGCAGATTCTTATTTAGTAAGGGCCAGTTGAATTAATAAGCTAATTGGGATTAAATATTTGAACTTGCTTGTAACCTCTGCAATGTGAATAATGTATTTAGGACAAATAAAAAGAGGTACTACTTTATATTAGTGCTATTAAACATACAGAAACAAAATTTTTTTTACTGGTGAAAAATGTATATAATTTAAAGGGGAATTCAGATCAATAATAAGTAAGGAAAGGAAGTCAGTACAATGTGTGGTTTAATGAAAATTAGTGAAATTAGTAGGCAGATAGTGAACCATATAATACATACTTGTCAAAAGTAACAAATGAGCCAGAAGAGGCATGGATTCAAGTCTGACATACAGACACACTGTGTGCCTTTCTTATTTGTATACTGGTTCTTGATACCTTTGTGTGACCCATTCATTCTATGTTTATTTACATTGAATAACCCACTTCTGGGCCGAATGGAAGACTTTGGTCTTTCACCTTTTATGTACAACAGACAGACATCTTAGAAAAACCCCCCAGGACAACAGCAAACTATTAACACGCTTTTGATGTCCAGGGACTCCTTTCCAGTCTGATTTTTGCTCTGTACTCTTGAAAAGGCATTAAAATATTTTAAATAGACCTAGCAAAAAGGATTGAAAGCGTAAGATTCTATTTAAAATAAAGTCTATTCCTTAGATTGTTTTTGATCATCCAGGCAGAAATTTTGTTTCAATCATAATAAGAATCTGTGATTATTGTGATGATTTGGTCAATAATATTTTGGGAGAGGAAAATATTCATGTTAAATACCCTAACACAATCTTCGAGCTATCAAAACTCTTGTCTACTTGAGTGTTAGGTGGACCTTTGGGAAAATTGTTAAGACCCATCTCTTTCTGTGTAATCTCAGTATTATTCTTTTAATATCTTCAAATCCTTGTTCTGTGTTCATATGCCAATATCCTTGGTTGTGTTTATGTAAATTACCAGCACACATTATTCTTCCTCTAACTGCATAGGTACCTAATTTAATTTGAGTAATTTGCCCATGGTCTTCTCAGTCAGCTATTGAATATTCTTACTTCTTTACGTTAAGCACAAGTGGGGAAAGATCTTAGATGTTTAAGAAGATTTTATTTCTGAAAATGACTTTTTTTAGTCCTAACTTCTCTATTATAAACATATAGCTATTGAGATGGCAAGATAAAGATACGTTACCCCTGTGACATCCATAACCTTAATGGCTGCAAGCTGGCCCGTTTTGACATGACGACCCTATAAAGAAAAAAAGAATAAAAGACTTTAGTTCTGATGAGCAATATTAGCATTCAGTTCCAACTAGAGAAAACAATCACCTAGATCAGTGTTACAGAACGCCAATGGGAAAGACAGAAACACACACACACAGAAACCTTAAATGCTTTGAAGATCAATTTCTATGTAGCGTTTATTTTGTAAAAATCTCCATCACTTTGTCTCTTGTTTGTTTTCACGGTGGTTGTCAAGTTGAATAGAAAAGGCAACATGGAATAACTTGGTTCTACCTCTTCTTGAGGGTGTTAGCTAAGGGCTTGTGTGAGAGGTCAATTCACAGGCAAGGGGAGCTAGACCCGGGTGGAGGAGACACAAGCATCTCCTCTGTCAGAAAATACTCAGTGTGTGAAGAAACTTGAGTGTTCTTGATCATTAAAATAGCTTGTACTGTCACAGTCTCAACTGGATATGATTCTGCTATTATTCACTTGAGATTGTTCATTTGTTTTTACCATAAAAGGGGGCCTAAAATAAAACAGACAGCAACTCACATTTGTGATCAGAGATATTGTTGAGCATAAGCACCTGCTTCCCCACAGTGGGCGTCTTCGGCCTTTGGAACCACAGTGAAGCCTCAACCACACAGAATCAGAAGAGAACAGGGTGTGGTGAGCGAGGCAATCCCAGAAGAGAAGCTTTCCCTCCGCTTGCTCCTTGACAAACTTAAAGTGTACCTCTGACTCTCAGACAATAGCAAAGATGGTAAATACCCATTACTTCTAAGTGCATTTTATATATGGCTTCTGAAATACATTTTACCTACTACTGCTATCAGGCAGTATAATATAGTTTCCAAGATCAGCTGGATTCAACTCCAGCTGCATGACCTTAGGCAAGACCTTTAACCTTCTAGGCCTTAGTTTACTTATCTGAAAAATGGAAATAATAGTAGTGACTAACTTATAGTATTGCAGTGAGGATTACATGAGGTAATGTATATGAAGCGCTTGTCAGTGCCTGGCACGGATGAGCTATCAGCAGAGGCTGGCTATAATTATTTATGGCCCTGTCTTGCCATTAATTTTAAATGTCTTCCCCTCTAGGCTATATGTTTCCTGAAGGCAAGACCCATGTCTCATCATTGTATTTCCAGTACCTGGAACAGTGGGTGTCTATCCCATAGATTGGTGTGGCGTGTTTATGACTTAACAACAGCAGGTCACGGAGGCGCGTGCACTTGTAGTTGGGAAGTGGTGATAGATTTGGTGCTGCTTGCCCCTTTCTCATATATCTCAGCTTTTCTACATTTACCTTAATTCTAAAAGTGCTTCCTTTACCTTTTGACCCCTATTCCACTCCCTGTTTCCTCCAACTCAGGAAAGAGCTCAAAGAAGGAGACATTAAATCAGTGCAGTCATGTGTCACTTAAAGACGGGGATGCGTTCTGAGAAATGCATCATTAGGGATATCGTCGTTGTGAGAATGTCATAGAGGGTACTTACACAGCCTAGATGGTATAGCCTACTACACACCTAGGCTATATGCTACTAATTTATGGGACGACCGTAACACATGCGGTCTGTCATTGACTGAAAGATTGTCATGTGGTGTGTGACCATAATCCAATATGGTCACTGGCACAGCTCCTCAAACTTATTTCAACTTTCAAGAAATCAAGGGAAGGCGCTGGAGACCTGGACTGGAGTTCCAGAGGCCTGGTTCTTGTCCAGGTTCTGCCCATGATCTTCTAGTTCATCTGGGACAAGTAATGTAACCCATCTGGGCCCAGGTTTCTCCATTCACAAAATGTGGAGAGACTGGGCTTAGTGATTAGGGGTGAGGGGAGTACATATCATTGTTACCATCACCCCTTTCCATCCCAAGCAGCACTTGGAAATTTAGTTTTCACAATGACTGAGTGGGGTCATGTACAGCTACTGCTATTTACGGCCCTGGTGCCAGGAGTACCGCCTTCCTGCAGAGCACAGGTCAACCTCACACAAGGGAGAGGTAGCAACAGCGCCCTCTACACTGAATGGCCTCCAGGGTTGTCCAGATCCCAGTAAGAGTCTGTGATGCAGTAATAATGACCTTAGCAAAGGATCAACAGCTTCTCTTTGGGAACATAAAGTCTTTAAATGAAGGGCCATAAATCTTAGCTTAAACAATGGCTGTTTCTCTAGGAAAGCACTGAAGGAGGGTAGGGGAACTGGAGACAAAGACAGAAGGCCAAGCTGATTCACCTTGAAACTTTTAATGGTGCCATACAGCCTGATAAACGCAACCACCTGTGTGCGATCCCCTAAGAACTGGCCCCTTTCTGCCACACCCCTTGGTAGGCTCCCATCTACTCTTAATCTGTGGTCCTTGAGACTAAACCTTGCTCTCCAAATGTGCTATACTGTTTCTTACCTCTCTGACAGTGCGTTTTCTTGGCCTGGGACATCCTTCATCTTCCGACTTCCCAGTAAACTTACTCTTTCTGGGCTCAACTCAAGCATCACCTCCTCTGAAACCTCACTGTCAATTGCTCCTCCCTCTGCGCTACCAACAAACACATCCCTCTTTCTATTATTGCATTGAGCCCAAAGGACCAGTGGGCGACCACTCTCCCTCTCTCTTTTCCCTTCCTTCTCTCCCTTTCTTCCCCTCTGGCTTCGTTTGCAGCAGACCCTTCCCCCCACCAAAAAATCTTAAATGGAATCCTCCTGTTTCAAGCAGGGGCTTGACCAGCAAAGTCCAGTCGGCTCTGCCTCCCAACTGCCCCTCCTCCCCCATGGGAGTCCCTGAGGCACCTCTACCAAAACACAATTTGAGAAAGTTGCACTTGATTTTTAACGCCCTAAGAAACAAAGAATCTTCTGAGTCAATAATTTCTCACAAGGACACATCAACACCCAGTTCCTTCCATCAGCAGCCTGGGAGCTGAGCAGACCTAACCCATGGTACTGGCACAAGGCCAGGGAGCAGACAGGATACAAGCAATTCACTTTCTACTTCAAATGCAAGGCACTGGGCAGGTCTTGGTTTGAAATACGAAGTAAAATATCTGCTACTTTTTTGAACTTAGGGTACACGGTTGTTTCTGGTTTTAGTCACTGCTGTAATGTCCTGGAAGGTAATATTGGAAGAGGAAACAAACTACTCCTCTGCCAGTTTAAATTTCACTTCCAAGCTGAAATAACAGTTCTCAATGGGTCTGACAATGATGGAATAATACACCTCAGGGCTGGCAGTTTGGGCTGAAATGAGATCCTGGAGATGGAACAATTAGCAGCCTCAGCTGCATCCCGGGCAAAGCTATCGCCATGCTCTGGAGCAGGAAAGCTGCTGAGCTGTCCACCTTTGATGCGGGAGGGCCACGGAGGAGGCTGCCCACATGAGCTGCCTTTACATCCCTGGAGAACGTCAAACCAAATCAGGATCCAGATTAAGGGGGACTTTGAGGGAACGGCCAGGAGTCAGCTGATCACTAGAAACCTGAGGCACAATCACGGTTAAGACAGCGTTTAAAGAGGCAACTTCATAAAATCACAAATAAATGGAGCAGGAAGAGCCCTTAAGGCACCCAATCCAACCCCCTTCTTTCAGAGACAAGGCCAAAACCTCACAACTAAGGAGAATCGAAACCCAGGCCACTTTCTCCTCTGTCCCACTTCTGCCATCCAGCTCCTGAATTAGGAATCCTTACCACTGAAATTTAAAAATAACTTTCCAAACAAACCTCCTTTTCATATTTTCCTTAACTTGAGTTAAACATTGAACCATTCATCTCTGTTTCACATAGGATTTTTTAAAATTTATTTTTTCGACTTGAGGCAGAGCAATGAGGGAGGATGTTATTATTACAGGAGAATTCTGAAGTGGAAATTTAATATTACTCCTAATTTTAATTTATTTCCACTTATGAGAGAAATTAATTCAATTCAATTCATATTCAAACATAGGCACCATCTAAATTTGGATCTAAAATACACATTCAACCAAGGACTAAAAATCAAAATTTGGAAAAAACTAACCTCTAAAGGGAGAGAAAAGAATTAAAAAATTTTTTTCTCCACAAAAATTAGAGAAATTGTCCCATCAGCTTTCAGTTGCTGAGTCATTTCTCAATAAAAGAATAAACTAAGATTTCTTTCCCACTGAAATAACCAACAATAACAAAAATAACAGCCTAAATCTAGAAAGACAAAATTAATATTCCAGTAGGACCCAAAACCTAACGTCCATCACGTCCCCAAGCATAAAAAGCCTGTCCCCAAGAAAGGACAGGGAAAGGCATCAAATCAGGATGCAGAGGGTGGGGGTCCCTCGGAGCTGGCGGCCCAGTCCAGCCTGGTCCTCAGACACACTTCCAAACCTCACTCGGCAACTCTTTCCCCTTCTTCTACCTCACCACTGAGGTAAAGAACTATGCTGATTCATGTTCCATACAAATAATTCAACACTAAATCTAAACTACTCAAGGATTATCGTGCTCTACCCTTTTCCCTCCTCCCTAAAACGAATGCAAGAGAAAAACAACAGTTTTGTCTGAAATAGCCATGGAAGCCTCAGTTCTGTTATTGCTGCTATTTTCTAAGGAACAGCAAGATGGCTTTTGAGCTGCTAGCCTGAGGCTAGCCTGGAAGAGAGAGTACTTTCATTTCTAGGTCACTGAAATACATTTGTTTCCAGCAGAGCACAGAAGCAAACTGGGGTTGTGGAAAATGCAGACACTCCACCTATGATTTCCTTCCCCCACCCCCGATCCAAGGGCTCACACACAGGTAGAGAGTGTTTTTAGCTGTCTGTGTTTAGCTTACATTAGATCTCATCTTTATGGAGGAAGACTTCTTCAATTTCCTAATTGTGAGTGTGTGTCCTACCTTTGTGTTTCCACAGCATCCTAGACTAACCCCACCCCACTGATCATATCCAACACTGTGATTTCCAAAACGTGCATCATTAAGAACCATGAAAATAAATCAAATCAAATAGAAAAAAATCAGAGTGTAGAACATAGTAATGGCAGCTGTTGTTTCATGGATCAAATGTTACATTATATCTATCTCTCTGTTGTCTCTTTCTATCTATCTGTCTATTGTCATTGATGCTGAAGTGCATTACTCAGACTCTCCCTTCAAGACTGCAGCACCCATCAGGTCTCAGCCAAGGAGATCTATGGGAATTGCTCTCAGCCAAAAGAGTATTGCCCAAGGTCACACTCCCTCCTGGGGACAGCCATATCAAATTCCTTGTTGATACAAGCATATAAAGGCCCAGCTCTTGTCTTAAAGTGGGACAATTCTGAAGGACCATCTTAGCTCCTGACCTCTCCTAGGCATGGCTGACATCTTTGTTGAGACTGCATTGCAGTTAAACTCCTCTGCACAGTTCTATTTTCTTCACAGGTATAGATCCTGAGAATGCTCTCCAGTAAAATTCCTGCATGTAAATCTCCATCTCTGGGCCTGTTTCCAGGGAAACCCCACTTACGACAGTTGGTGTCAGGAACGGCCCAAGGAAACAGGCCCTAAGAGTAGCTGTGAGTGAAAACCCCATCGCTGGTGACAGGTGGCTCACTGATAGCCCCTGGGGCACCGTAGCAGTGTCACTGTCAAATGTTCACTAGTGGGGAACTGGAGTAAGATACAGGTGCAAGGGAATACACCAGTGAGTCCAATATTGCAGACTTTTGAGAGGTCCAGAAGAAACAGTAGTTTAAAAAGATGGAATCAGATGGCTTTTGCTGAGAGACACTGATATACAAGAGAAAGACAATGAAAAGCCAAGGGTGATTAATCATCAACTAAAAGCAAAGGGTGAAAATCACAAGGGAGGTGAGGTCTGTGCATGGTCTTCAAACAAGACGGGAACATCGCTCTGCAGGCTCAGAGGGTCCAGGGCATCAGGGATTTCAAGCTTTCAGGTGCATCGACTTGTCTCCCTTCCAAGTTTCAGAGTCTCATACTCCTTCCCAATTAGGCTGGAGTTGGAGAGTCAACCTTTTCTTCTACCCTGATAATTAATTCCTGGGTCTGGTCCTCAGCTTTGTCTACCCTGAGGCTGTAGATGATAAGAGTCTTTTTAAATACTATCCAAATTTTTTGGTAAATGGATATCAGCAGCAGTCAATCTTGAGAAAGATGAGCAGGAGCTCAGACTTCTCAGGAACGAGGATCTGGGTCAGCCCAACAAGTCTGCCATATAGACCAGCCAAGATGCCAAGCAAGGGGAGGAGAAGTAAACCGGGTACTGGAGAAGGGAGACAATGAGCATCAGCTGCAACCATTAGACAATACGCAATGTTGGGGGCTTCTCCTTATAACTCTGACAAGGAAAAGAGACCAGCCAGAATACTAGAGGAGCTGTTTCCAGAACTTATTAGACAAAGCAAGTAGATCCATGGGACAGACTATAGTGGACGATGTGGTGTGCCACCCAGATCCCTCCTTCAGTGCTGAGGTACTCTGAGTCTCTCTCCAGGAATTGCCCTTAGACAAAGAGAGCAGCTGGACCCAATGTCATGGTTCCTGCCTAAGGGAACGCCCCTCACCTGGAGGCAGCAAGCATTCAATGACCAGTTGATGTAGGAATATAAGAGCCTACATTGCTTATGTCAAAGTGGGACAACTTTGAAGGGTTATTCCAGCTCCAAAGCTCCTTTGTGGGATTGCCTGGGGCCTTGTCACTGCATTCAACTCCTTCTTCTGCCTAAATCTGTCTTCATTCTCTCACAGGCGTTGATCCTGAGAGCACGCCCCAAAACACTTCCTACAAGCAAATTTCTGTCCTCAAAATCTGTTTCCTAGGAAACTCAATCAAGGACTCAATCTATCTATCTATTTATCATCTATCTACCTTTCTGTCTACCTATCTATATGGGTGTTCTTGATACTAACATAATATATTTCTTACTGGATCTGAGGTGAAAATTTTTACAAAAGTTCTGACCTAGAAGACGAATAGAATAAATTAAGTGAGGCATTGGGAAGTATATTCTAGATAAAGGAAACAGCATGTTCAAAGGTCCTGTGGTATGGTTATTAGAGCATTTCAGTGACTGAAAGCAGGCCAGTGCACTGTAGTAGAGAGTAAGTATCTAGCTAGTTTATGCAGGACCTCACAGGCCAATTTGAGGAGCACCGTCTTTATCCTAAGACCATTGGGCAGCCACTCAAGAGTTTGAAGTGGTGGGGTTCAGGACAGGCCACCCCAAAGTATGCCATTTTGGCATATTAATTATTTTGAATTAAAGTTACTTAAGAAACAGCCAGTGCAAGAAGGACACTGACCCTCCTCTGTCTCCCTAAAAGCAGGAAATAAATCTCCCATGTGAAATGTACCCTCCCTGTACCAGAAGAAAGAGCGACATCTTTATCGCTAGAGATGGGGAATTCACAGCCAAAAAGGCCGTATAAAGAAATCTTGTTACTTCTTTACTAATTTACTACTCCAAGCCTAAACCCCTTTGTCTTGTCAATTCTTCACAAATTTGTTGTTTCCTTGTTTAAAAGGTATAAAAACTGCCTGCTTTGGTCACTTCTTTGAGTCTCACATTTCTATGAGCTCCCATACATATGAAATTAAATTTGGTTTTCTCCTGTTAATCTGTCTCATTTCAATTTAATTATTACCCAAAGAACCCAGAAGGGAAGAAAGGAAAAGGTTTCCTCTCCTACAGAACCAAGAGTGCAAAGTCATCAAGTTTGCATTTGAAAAGATCACTCCAGGGACAGGGCAGAGAATAGAGGAAACCAGCAAAGACAGAAGAATAACACTTACAATGCTACTTAGTAATCCAGATGAGAGATGATGGCAACCTGGACTAGGATGGAGGTAATGGAGAAGGTGAGAAGTGGATACAGTCAAGAGATATTCAGGAGGTCAAATCATCAAGACTTGGGAATGGATTGAATATATATTTAACCTGTGCCTCCCACAGTGATGAGCACAGCAGGGATAAACAACAGACTGAATGAAGTAGCAAGATTTGAGGGTTGTATTCAAGTTTTTGGTCAACACCATCCATATGTCCACATCGGTTTCTCCCATTCCCCCCATGTCTATCCAGGCACAAAGTATATAGGAGCAGATGGGGTGATTGCGAGCAGGATTTACTGTAGCCCTCTCTTATCCAAGGGGGATACATTCCAAGACCCCAGTGGATGCCTGAAACCTGGGATAGTACTGAACCCCATAGAGACTATGTTTTTTCCTAACTAATGGCCTAATAGGCAGGTAGTGTATACAGCATGGATATGCTGGGCAAGAGGATGATTCACGACCTGAGTGGGACAGAGTGGGGCAGCACAAGATTTCATCATGCTACTCAGAAGAGCACACAATTTAAAACTTATGAATTGTCTATTTCTGGAATTTTCCATTTAATATTTTCAGACCACAGTTGGCCAGCTGAATTTAGTGGAAGAAGCTCCTTTAAACTCTATAGAGAGGCCAATTGACTTCCCCTTTCCACACATCACAGATACTAGAAGTTGGTTTTAGCTTTCCCTCCGAGCTATAAGGATGAGAGTGAAGGGAACTCTGATTTAGCACTCACAGTTCAGGTTAAAGCCTAGTTAAGCCCACCAATCCAGATGTCTTCAGGAATGCTGCCTTTCTTTGACAGAAGGTGCCTTGACACAAAGAGGTGGACAGGACAACCTTATGAAAAGACTCCAAAGATCCTTAGATCCAGGAGCATGAATGTTCACAGAATATACTTGCCACAGTGTCTACTCCTAGGGTTTGCCCAGGTTAAATGGGGCCTCTATTTTTCCGTGATTTGCATGTGCCATTCATCAGTAGTGATACTGACCCTGATACGTTTCCCTACATTAAACTCAACATATATGGGGTTAAAACCAAAACACTCTTTCCCTGCTTACTCCCTGGCTTCCTGGCTCCAGAATCCACTATCCTCCATGGAGACAGACACCACCAAGGACAAGCACCTGGATTCATTATCTCCTCCCTGCCAAGAGATACAGGCTGGTGGGAACGCTCCGACCAGCAAGGCTATATGCTCCGCCTACCCTACCTAAAACCCCAAATAAAAACCCTTCCTTTTAGCTTTTTGGGGAGTTTGGGATTTCAGCATTAGCTGCCCTCTCTCCTTGCTCAGCGCTGTGCAATAATAAAATTACCACTTTCTTCCACTACCCCCAGTGTCAAAGATTGGCTTGCTGTGCAACGGGTGAGTGAACTCACTTCAGATTCAATATCAGTAGCTTAAAAAGTCTTGCTCTCCATATCTACAGAGCTGTGTATCCAGCCATCACTGTTCCCAGACTTGTGGCAAAGATGAAGCAAGGTACCGATAGAGGACAGTTCCCAAGCAACAGCTCTCCATCTCAACACCACTCCCTGTGAATTCCTCTGCTTGGCACCTCTGAGAGGCAGAAAATGGACTGTTTTCAAGATTGCTCAGGGCTGGGCCAGCTGAGGACTGAGGCTTGCTCACAGACAAGGAGTGGGGAAGAAAGACTGTGTCTTGTTTTTCTTTGTTAGAAATTAGGATTCCTCTGTCTTGATGGCAGCCAGTTTGGCTTACTTTATAAATCAAAAGGGATGATTAAAGGAAAAAAATCCAATAGTGACAATTTTTAGCAGATAATAGTTAATCTATGCAGATTCCATGGCAGGGAGCCTAATGTCTGTACCCAGGAAAGGCATGCACAGCTGAAGTGACAGCAGTGACAAGGCAGACAGGCTGTAGGGTGATGAGAGCTCAAAAACGTGACAGAACCAGTCTCTTGGCCATGGCCTTAGGCCAAGAACGCATTTCCCAGTAACCTCCTCTCTTAACCCAAAAACTGAGCACAAAACCAAAGATCTGACTGGCTCTGGCTTAATTTATGCCACAGAATTACCACAACCATTGGTGGCTTTCATGTATTAACTTCTGGGAAGATTAGTCCTCCAGAAATTTGAACCCCTCAGATGTGGGGGTTCAAAGGATGGGGACAGAATACGCACATGCAGCCAATTCCTCACCCTCCTCAATATTCCACCCCTCCCACCCAGCCCCTCAGCCTTCCCTATCTCCCCAGACCTGGGGACAGAGATGGCATTTAGAAGCCCTGGTTCCTGGACACCAGGCCAGGATGAAATTTATGCTCAACTTCAGTAGAAGGAGAAAAATAAGAACCCTTTGGCAATTTTTTTCAGAAAGCCAGAGATTCAACTTAAGCAGGCTTCTTTAAGATTTTTGGTGTAAAAATGTCCATTAATGAAATGTTCTTAATGTTTCAAAAGTAAAAGTAAACAACCCTATGTTGGATCCCAGCGGTTGTTTTCGTTTTTTATTGGGGGTGGCTGGGTGAGATTTTAGTACTCTATGACATCTGAGAGTCCAGGCACAGTGTTTGAAAATACATAGGTATGGTACCGTAGAGAGGTCAGTAATCTCCCGAAGATACACAGAGAAACTGTTCTTCATGCAGTCTATAAAAGTGACATGTAACAGCATACAGCTCTTGATAGCTTACAATAGGCGGTGTGAATTGTATTGGAACCAACTTCTCTCCTCTGAGTTCCCTTACTCCCTGTCACCTTGAGACTGTCAGTTTGTCAGGCACATGGCTTCTGCACGCTGGAACCAAGAACTCCTCAAAGGCAAGGACTCTGCCTTACGTCTGTTTAACCCTCTGATGTTGCCTAGGACAGGGTCTTGCAGAATAGGTGCTAAATAAGGCTGGGAAACATGGAGTTCCCGGACCTGGGGGACCTCATAAACTGCCTCAAATCATAGTCAACAGAGAGACTCCAGTGATCCATCATGGCTTAACCTGGGAGAAGCTTGAGATAATCTGAGGAAATGCAGACTTTTAAGAGTGGTAGAAAGCTTTTTCTCTTAAGAAATAAGGAACTATAAGAACGGCTCATGGTATCGTAACTGGAGGAAAAAGCCATATGGTCTAACGCGTGTTTTGCTGAAGAAGATTCTGCTTTTGCTTTCTTTTCCAAGCGTTAACTAACACACTGGGTCACCGGAGCGAGCCCGGAGGCTTGAGCAGATGGGGGCATCTGCATTTCACAGTTTACCTGAGGAAAGGGTCAGGGAGAGAAGGATACAGCAAGAGAGAAGTAAGGCCCAGACAGTGCCCTGCTCAGGTTCCTCCATCTCTGCCTCCCCTTTTCCTGAGAGAATACTAACTGGAGGCAGGACTGCTCCTGCTGTTCTTGGAGAAGGACAGCTCATTTTTTCAGACTTTGAATCAATAGCTCCCTCTCTATGGACTACTTTAGGAGGCGACTCTGTCTTCCCCTCAGGACCTCAAGCAGACACTCTGCTCACTCCATCCATCCCAGCTCCCAGCAGCAGATTAAGAAGATATATGATGTCCTCTCCCCAGGCCTGCAGAGGTTTGTCAGTTACAGCCAGATACTGGCCCCTCTGGTCAGAAATTTACAACCACGTGGGCGGGAGTGGGTGGGGCTGGCTTGGCACCAGAGGCAACTGTGCAAAGATAAATAATAATAATAATGATAAAAAGGCAGTGCTGCATTTCATTTCACCTAATTTATGGCTTCAATAGGAAGCCAGTCTACCCACCGTACTGTCTCGGTCACTTAATAACAGAATGTCTGTGGCAGCAGCAAAAGCAGGTCTGGAAGCTTGGAGCTAAGGGGGAAGAGAAAGGACAGCACTGGTGTGATGAGAAATAACAAAGGGAAGGGACCACAGTGTTCCCAGCTATCATTCTTGGGGTGGCAGGAACACAAATAGGGACCCATTTGACTCTTTCTCAGGGCTCATGATGAATAAACCCTCTCCCACAGTGTCCTCAAACCTCCAGAAGTTTTAATTAAAACAAAAGAAATGTCAGCAGGATAAGCACTGGAATATAATTAGGGCACACCAAATCTAAAGTAATATGGGGAAAAAAGACTAGTAATGAAAGGGAAGCTTTCCTGTTCTAACTGAATCCCAGCTCTGTTGCTGACACAAAAATCAATTTCAATAGGCTTTAGTTGTATCTGAGCAGGAATGCAGGCGACAGATGAAATTTAGTGAGCAATCTCCTGCAGTCATAATGATTCCCATGAAAAAAGACTACAGTGAGCACTCCCAACCAAATGCCCCTGTAAGAACTCTGTAAGAAGGTATGTGCTGTGTGTGTGTATAGATATAGGTATACACATATACATATATGGATGCAGATAAAGATTTGGGGAAGATGGAATTTTAAACAATTATATAATTTTTATCCTTAAAAAATGTAGTTCAAGTTTCTACCTCACACCTTAAGGGGCAATTTTGGCTTCACCCCCAGGAGATATTTGGGGATGTCTGGGGACATTTTTTGATAGTTACAACTGCTGCTACTGATACCTAGTGAGTAGAGGCCAGAGATGCTACTAAACCTTCTATAGTACACAGGACATTCCCCTCCCCCAACAAAGAATTATTGGGCCCAAAACTGGGGTCAATGGGGGCCAAGATTGACAAACCCTGCTTTAAAAGAATTTGACAATTAATAGGTGCTCAATAAATGCTGAATTCTACTAAATGTCATATACCCCAGAGGCACTAAGGTTACAAAGATCAAAAGATAAGGTCTTGCCCTCAGGGATCTCTGGAGGGAGGTGGGTATTGTTCTTTCTTGGCTTAGCAGCATTTACTAGTGAGGGGCATATTTCTCAAATTCCAACACCCATGGCCTTTTAAAACACAGGCAATACCCAATGGCCCATAAGACCACTTTCCATCTGGTTTTTGTATATGTAAGAGGCCAATTACAAGATCTTCACTGTCTCCTAATGAAGTAGCATTTTCTAAATTTAAAAAAACCTGATAAAGTAGTATTGGGGCCAAATAAAATTTGGTTTATGATATTTAGACACAGAGGTATAATTTTGCCAATTACATTAATTTTGGAAAGCTATTCTATTTTCATTTCTCAACAATTTTTAGATCTTCTCAACAACTCTTTATACAGTGTGTGTGTGTGTGTGTGTGTGTGTGTGTGTGTGTGTGTATGTTTCTTTCCATCCTTTCAAATGTTGAGTTATAGTTTTCAACGATTGGCAGCGCGATTCAGGAATACATTATTTTGTTTGATTAAAATATAAATCATGATGAAACTTTATGCTTAAAACATAGGGGTCAACTATATGAGAATAAAGGTGTTTGTCTTTATCCAACATAAGTTCTCCAAATAAAGGGAAATAGGAAATCTTGTCATTGCTGTAACTGATCTGTTTCTCAGAAATAAGGAAAGCAGAATTCAATTTTTTTAGAAAGAATAAGATGAGCAACATTATTCTATATTAGTGACAACCATTCACCACCTTTTAGGTACTGGAGGATTAAAGAATTCAAGTTTCTCAGAAGGGGCCAAGGAATAGCATCCAAATATGGATCTTGCACAGCGCAGCAAACGATTACGGCATAGCACTGGTTCCACCTGCAATAGTGGAAGACCCAGATCTCTGCAAAGCTGCAAATCTCTCTGCCCCCAAACACAAGTCCTCTGTGTCAGCACAGACTGCATTACAATTGTGCTTTCCAAGCCAAGGCCTGCAAATCGTTCTTTGGGTAAGAAGGCGAAGAGGACAAAAAGGACATTTGAAAACTGAAAGCCATTTTATAAATGCAGGACAGCTCTTACATATTCATAATCTTTCAAAGTGGTGGCAACACAGGCTACAGCAATTTGTCAGCAAACACATCCATCCCCTGGAAGCTCGCTGCTGGGAGTAAGTACTCACATGCCTCTCAGTAACCTATACCCTCCCTCTGAAAACAATCCTGAGGATAATTTAGTCAGAAATCTTGGGGGAGGAGACGTGGGCGAAATATGATGATACCCTGAGAAAGAACGAGGGCTCTTTTAAATAAATGTGACCTGCACCAAGCTCTAGGCAGGCTGGAATGGGTGGGTAGCTGACTAGTTAGTGAACGCATTGATTCACAGCTAAATTTAGCTGCAATCCAACTGTGACCTGTCAGGTAGCTTCCTCTCAAGGAGGGCGCGAGGTTTCCCAGATGCCAGTGAAATTCTTCTCTCCCATCAGTTTCATGCCTCTGGCTTGGACTGACTGTTGGGGACTGTGAGAAGGGCAAGGACAGCATCTTGCTGACTTTTCTGACAATCTTCTCTTCTCAAGCAGGAATTTCCCCTAGGCTAGGAGAGAATCACCCATCTGTGCTGGAGCCTGGCAAGCAGTACAGATGGGTGTGGAAGAGGAAAGGAGGAGGTGTGAGGTGCCCATGTGTGATTTACTGGGTCTAGAGTTACTTTTGGTCTATAGTTTCCTTATCTGTAAAACGGGTATAAAATAATAAGGATTAAATTAATATATATGAGAACACTTGGTATAGTGCCTGGGTAAATGATGATGACATTGCAGTGTTTTTGGTGTTATTATGAGGTCTATTTCTGACCTCATCTCCGGCTTTCCCCTGACTCCCCTCCCTTACTCACACACTCCCGGCACAGCACCCTCTCCGTTTCCTCCAACATGCTTTTACACTTCTCCTCTTGCTCTGCTTGCCTGCTTGCTTCCTTCAAATCTTGACTCAAACATCACCTTCTCCAGGAGTCCTTTCCTGGCCATCCTATCTAAAATTTCCACTCTGTCTGAACTCCTACTCTCCTCCTTCCCTGCTTTATCATTACCTAACAAATCACGTTTTACTTCTTTATCATTTACATTGGACATCTCTCTCTTGAATGGAGGCATCCTGAGGGCAAGCATATCTCTTGTCTTGTTCGCTACTCTATCTTCTGTAGCAGATCCATGAGCACTCAATCGATACGTGCTGTAAGAATGAGTTCCCAACCTCCCTGTGGAAACACTTTTTTAAGTCCCTCTGTCTTGTTTTAAAAAATTATAGCATCTCTTATTTGAAGGCATAACAGCTGATAGAACAAGGACAGTCATCAAATGAGGAAACTGAGGCTCAGAGAAGTAAGTGGTTTTTTGTTTGTTTGTTTTTATATATATATTTTTAAATTTTATTATTTTTTTTTCCTTTTTCTCCCCAAAGCCCCCCAGTACATAGTTGTATATTCTTCATTGTGGGTCCTTCTAGTTGTGGCATGTGGGACGCTGTCTCAGCGTGGTTTGATGAGCAGTGCCATGTCCGCGCCCAGGACTCGAACCAACGAAACACTGGGCCGCCTGCAGCGGAGCGCGCGAACTTAACCACTTGGCCACGGGGCCAGCCCCAGAGAATCACGTGTTTTGCAGGTCAGATTTTCCTTTCAGATCAGCCTTGCACATAAGTAAACCAAGTAAGAATGGATCGTCTCCCTCTTTTTTAATTCTATTTAAAATTCTTCCTAAAGTGTAAAGGGTAAGGAACAGAGCTCTAAATTAAAATGCCTGACAATCAGAGCATATTTTGTCTAAGAAGATTTGTGTAATTATATGTAATTGTTTTATTTAAATATTAGCAACATGGCTTGAAAAGTTATATGATGTAGAGTACTGAAAAGCTATAAAGTATAGAAGTAGAGGTGAATGCATCTTCAAATTTATATTCCTGTCAGCAGCAGCCAACAGATCAACTTTACAGATAGCAATTAAGGATGAGGCTGTGCTTTTTGAACCAGAGAACGTTTGACAACCTTTCTTTGACATAAATGTGGAAAGATGGAGCTGGTAACTTTGCCCAAACCTTTCAGACCTCCATCAGCTAAGGTCACCTGCACAAAAGAATGAAGAATTGCCTTTCCTTCCTCCTCTTCCTTTCCTTCCTCATTTCCAGTTGTGCAATGTGTGTTGGCATATGGCCAAAGACTCAAATCTCAGGTCTAATTTAAACTTAGTTGCCAGAAACTGATTTCTATCACCTGGGGCCTTAGGGACTCGCCTGCTATCCAAAAGATCAGTGTCAATTTATGTTTCTTTGGCATTTAACCCAGCAATCTTGTGTTTACAATGTTAATGGTTTATTTCATTGGTAGCTTCTGTCTTTAGAAGGGAAAGGAAGAAAATCAAAATGGTGCTCATTTAAGCGACTAATGGGACTGAGAGTTTTTAGTATTAAAATATACCTTAGGATATCTCAGGTATCCAGAAAATTTGTCTCAGATTTAAGAAACCATTATATGATAGTAATTTAATGCCAATAATAATACAATGTATTAATTACTCATTGATGCACATTCAACAGTTTATAGATCTGACTATTGAAAAATACATAAGAATTGTACATATGTTTTAAAAGCTTGGATTATACTTTTTTAAACACATCATGTTTCTGATTTTACATTTTTAAATTTTTTTTAATATCTTTTTGAGAAGAATACATTTTAGAAAACAAATTCAGAAGCCATGAAAAAAATCTTTGGAAGATAGTATATACGGTAAAGCTGAAGGAGTAAAAATATATAGATGCTATTCAGAATTTGATCAGTTTTCAATTTTTCAGTAAGGCTCTAGGCAAATCTCTTCAACTTTTCATGTATTTTATAAAGAAGAGAAATAGAAATACTTGCTATGCCTGTTTTCCTTTACAGAACAAAAATGCAAACAGGAACAACCAGATAGAATGAGTTCTTATGACTCATCTTATTGAGTCAACATTTCATTGTGTTATTCAGGACAACTTCCAACAGAGTTGTCTAACCTTGACAATTTCTGCTCAGGGACTCACAACATATCATAAATACAATCAGTACAATATTCCACTATTAAGCAAAATGAGTCAATAAAAAACTTTCCAAAAGGCACCATTTGTATAAATTGAAATGAATATTAGTGCACATTGGAATGTGGTCAAGTTTTTACAAAGAAAGTTCTTACGAAAAAAATCTAATTTCACCTAAAGTGGGCATAATAATTCTAAGACTAAAAACACCTTCTTACCCTAGTCATAAGTCACATTGTTTGTTACACAACTCTGAGAAACACCATTCCCATTCTTTTCTATATGAATGGAATTTCCTGGAATTGAACAATATGGCAGCCCTGTTAAGTAACATTTAAATTCACAGGCTACTTACTGAGCATCTGTTATATATATAAAGCACTGTGTCTATCTCTGAGGTGTCTGGACAATAATAATCATAATTATTAAAAGTCTTAAAATTTCTTGCACTAGTTTAAATATCAGTTTAATAGATTTTACTCCTAAAGAAGATTTATAAAAATATGGAGTTTTCCCCCCTATTTGTTTCATTTTCAGAGGCTTCCTCAAGTCATGGCATCTTATTTTGAAAAGGACACCATTAGAAAGAAAATCTCTAATACATGTGGTCCTTACAAGACGGAATAATTACCTTAAAGAAAATAGCAAGAAAGAAATCCACCTTATCTCATTGAGAGAGAACCATTTTTATTAGATCCGGAATATTCTTCCCTAATTTACTTTGCAAGGTCCTCCAAGAACAACCTTATTGCAGAAAAAAATTGAAGAGGATTGAGATTTTAGAGAGGCTGTTTTGTTAAGGCCATGATAACAATTTTAACTTTGTGGTAGTGCTATGCTATTCTCAGCAAAGATACTCTTTTACTCAAATAATCAACATTATAATAATTCTCAAATATACTCACTTATCCCAAAAAAAAACAAAGCTTTTCTCAAAGAGTTTAAAAAAAAGGAACTTCCTACCTTCCCAATCTATATTTAGCAATACAAAATCACCCTCTAGTCTGGTCACATACTATTTCTGCCAAAGCTTTAGGTGAAGAAACTATTAAGAAAAATATATGATTCAACTTGAAATTTAATGTACTGGCCTCTGTGCTACAAAGGTCACATGGAAATGAACTTTATGATTATATTTTATTAATCAACACACCCATATTTGATATACTTCACTTACTTGAAAAATTAATTCAGTGGCAATAGGATAACAACAACTTACTGATTCTCTCTCTATATGTCCTAGGTGCTTGTCTAAAGAGACCTGAAATTACTATGCGATTATGAAAAAGGAAGTTAGAAAGATTTTTATAAGCTTCTTAACTATTTTGCATTTAACTACACCAATAATTATTTATGAACAATTTCTTTCTAGATTACTAAGATTTTCAGATACTCTTAGGAAATATAGTATTAAAGCAAGTGACTTGGAAAAGGAAGTAAGAATGAAAGGAGGCAGGAGTTCAGATCTGTTGAACTTCTTCCATCGTACACAAAGGAGCCAGCAGTGTAGGGACGGGGGTCCTACGAAACGAAGACCACAGACTCCTACTCTTCAACGCTGCACTTAGGTAAAGACTGTAATTAACATAAACTTTACAACCTAAATTGAAGTTAGAGAAGTTAGAGGATCCTGTGAGAGTGATCTGAAGGATCTGGGGAAGGATGTCAACACATTTATAATATCACAGGCTAAGGAACAGGCTGAGGAAAAAATACAATAGCAGACATTAACTACAGAAATGTCACTAGAACAGTTGATCACCTTTTTATATTAAAAATAAAAGAAACAATAGATTTAAGCCACAATTTAAAATTTTTAATTTTCATATAAAGTATATTTGTGAAGGTGATTAAAGGGTCTGAGTTACCTGTGAAAGTTGGGACATCGTTTTAAGATACTTTTATGACAACAGAATTAGATCCTCAAGATTTTGGTATGACGAAGATATTATAGTACTACATAATGGAAGAGGGGAAGGCTAGATTAGATGTTAAAAATCTGATTGGTGATTTTTACAGATTATACATTTCTTTCCCATAGATAATCTCATTTGCTTTGGATAACTTTCCTCTGAATACCTACTCTAATACATATATGAATGAAATGCTATTTCTTGCCTTCATGGAACAGTCACAGCTTTCCTTTAACGTTTTTAATATTGTGAATATTTTAATTTAAGTAAATGAACATCAAGTCCTGTCAGAAATAGTACGAAAAAGAGAATTGGAGGTGGGAGCAGAGGTAGGTGTTTGTAGGGCAGCCTTGAAACATAAAGGAAGCAAAGGCAAGGAAAGCTGGATTGTGGACGTCAGGTAGAGGGCAAAGAGCTGTGTGTGCGAATGAGACAGAAGATGTTTCAGAAGAGGTTAACGAAGCCAGGTCAGCCTATTCCGCCACATTCTGGATATCACAGGCAGAGCTAATCCTGTGCACTGGGAAAGGCATTCAGAAACGCATACTAGGCTACTCTGAGCTGAACTTGCTTAGATATACATCACCCAACTCTTCCCAAGTCCAATAAAAAGGTACATCTTTGAGACAACAGTGGAAACTAAGAGGACTCTACGGCTGTGAGTAATAAATTAGACCCCACGGAAGACTTGGATTGGAGAAGCAAAGAAAATGTCTTCATAGTCACACTTCAAAACAAGACAGACTCTAATCACCTCAGTAAAACTAAGGGGACTGGAAATAATAAACAGTATGTGGCAATCATAGCTGGTAAGTGAAAATTATTATTAATAGCTAACGCCTACTTAGTGCTTACTATATCAGGCATTGTTTTAAGCATTATTAACTCATCATTACAAACTATGAGGTAGGTCTTATTATTATTATTATCCTCATCTTACAGACAAGGAAATTAAGGCACAACTAAGCTACATGATTTATCCAAAATATCTATTATTTAAGATACATAGCTTCCCGTTGGTGTTCATTTCATTTACTGCATTTTCTTTATGGCTTCATTTTCAGCAAACAAAAAAATATTTTGCAGGGTTTTCAGGAATTTACTTGCAACCTTAGTCTTTCCAGCACTAGTTTCTCTCCCAAAATGTTTTCAGAAAGTCTCAGCTTGAGAAACTATTATGATGGACAGATGCCCAAATATAACAGAGAATAGGAGCTAGAATAGCCCACTCAGACAGGCCTGGGCAGGAATGGTAGTGAAGGAGGACCTAAATTCAGTACTAAATGATCAAAGGAACTCGATCAGGAGAAGGACAGGGAAGGGCATTTAAGGCACTGAGCATAAAGGTCAACGTATTAGGAAGAGCCAGAATCTGTGTATGGCTGTGACATCATATGTGTACGGAAAACAGCACAAAATAAGGTTGGAGAAGTAGACAGGGTCCCAATCAAGAAGAGCTTGCCACGTCATGCTAAGGAATATGACATTAAAAGGGTTTATGCAGGGAGTTACAGGATCAGATTGGATTCCAGAGAGGATACCCTGTCACTATCTTCTACACCCCTTCCCCGCCTCCCCATCCACTACCTTTAGCTCCAAGATTGCAGTTCACCCATCTTCCACCAAGATTCAGAGACTATTAAACAGTCAAGGTCTGAAAAAAAGTCTGTGGCAGAGAGGAGAATGGATCCAAGGAATAAAGAAGCAGTAGAATCAACAGGACTTTTATATGGGGTGTTGGAGAACTGAGAGAAAAGAACCCTAGGAAGAAGCTGACATTTTCAGGGCGTACATCTGGGTGGATAAGGGTTCTATTCGTTGAGACAGAAGACTCAGGGGAAAACATGAAGAGGGAGGAGGTGACTTTAGTTTGGGACATAAAAGGTTTTCAGGGGCCTGATGGACATCCAGACACGTGTGTCCAGTAGGCAGCCCAGTTGAGGGAGCTAAGCTTCAGGGGATTAAGCTGGTCTTATGGAGACAGAAGGACTCACAAAGGACACTAAGAAAAAACAGCCAGATGGTGGGAAAAGAGAAAGTGCAGTGTCAATGGAAATCAAAGAAGGAGAAAAAAAGAGGAAGGAGAAAATTTCAGAAAAGAGGGTATAAGGAGTTTCAGAAAGGAGGGTATAGTCAGAAGCAGACACTACAGGAGACCAAGTGAAATAAGAACTGAGACGGTCTCTTTCAGTCTGGCAATTATGAGGCCCCTGGGGATGGAAGCAGGGATTAGGAGGCAGAGATAGAAACTGAATTGTACAGAAGGAAAGAAAAAATGGGTGACCGAGTGAAGACAAAGAAGGTAGAAAAAGGTCGGCTCAGTCTAGAAAGAGATGGAAACTGATACTGAGGTTTCATTAAAGACGTCTGAGTGCTGAGAGGAAAGAGACAATGCAGACAGAAAGTTGGGAGATATCAGGAGGAGGAGGGAGCCCACGCCCATTGAGAAGGATGAGTCTTGAACAGAAGGAGGGAAAAGTATTGCACCGAGACAGGCCAGAGGATAAGAACGTGGGTGAGCATAGATGAGTTTGTGGCGGGAGAGAGGGGCACTGTGGGATAACTGTCCGACAGCTCCTCTTCTCTAAGAGGCAGGCAAGAAGGTCCCCTGTGGAAAGTAATGAAGACGGGGGCAATGGAAGGGAGGAGAGGTGAAGTTTTGGAGTAATTCTTCTAGGGAACAGGACAAAGAGCTGAGCAGGTACACACCGTAGATTATTAAGCAGTGCTGAGTGTCTCGCTGGGGTTGGGGCTTGCTCTTTTCCCTGAGTTGTGTTGTACAGCCCACCTGCAGAAAAGGGAAGCAAACGGCTGGACTGATTTTAGGCAAGGGGTCTGCAAGGTGGATACTCTGGAAGAACAAAAGGCAAAGGAGATAGCACATGTTGGCTTAAAATGATTAAATTAAGGAACCATGGGGCCCAAGGCTGGACGGACAAGTTATTAAAGTTTCCTGGGGACTGAGAGACCTGAGGGCTTATTCAACATCAAAGAGTGGCTGTGCAGGGGGCAGGGAGTATAAACCCGGAGAGTCAAAGGCTGTGTTCTGAGAGTGGGATGCTGCAAATTTCCGATTTTAAAAGCAGAACAGACCTGGGTTACGATAAGTCCAGGGTGTGAGTCACGAGAGTGGGTGTCATTACAACTATGGTATTGATATTATTCCATTTCACTAATGAGCTAAAGATTAGGTGACTTATTCAAAGTCACAGCTAGTTAACGGCAAGGCCAACATTTTATTCCAGACCTTTGCTGCCAAATCCTGTGATCTTTTCATACAAAATCATTTCATTTGGTACCTTTTTCTTCCAACCTTTGAATAAGAAATAATAAGATGGTGATTTTGCTTTCAAGCTAGAACCAAGTTATAAATGAAAGAAAGTGATAAATCTGACTTAAAATGCAAGTGAAAGTGATAGTTTTATTTTCAGTGTTCTGCTTATTACCTCTGGTGTGGAAGCTTATGAAATCCTGTTAAAATGTATCTTTGCATAGTGTTTTCTTATTATAAAAGCATTAAAAGTAAATAGCTATCTAACATGGCAACAAAAATAGTTACAAACCATTTCAGCTCATAAAACATAAATCTAGCATGAAGTGGCATGTCAGCCATTATTCACTACACTGTACTCCACTAGCTATCAAATACCAGGCTGATTTAGGAAGATTAGGAGATGTTACACCACATATTTTCACCCCAGGTACGTTTAGGCATATACCCAAATGAGAACATCAGATTTGTTCAAATGTAAATAGGGCTGTCATTTTCTTTAATGAAGAATCACTCCAGCCCCCAAAGACCATTACCAGACAATCTTAGGAGGTTGAGGGTGCAGGGGCTAGGGTGGAGATGGCAAATTAGAGGCAGTAGTTACTGCTAACCCCATCCAGAGCAGCCCTTAGGACGTTCTGCGTTAAGAGGCATATTCAAATGGAATGATAGTGGTAATAATTCAACCTGGAATAATTCATTACAAAAGATGAATGAAAAAATGTCAAATTTGCTCCCTATGACGTTAGCTATTACTGCCCTTTACTATATATTAAAGTGACGGGCCTGCAGGGAAGCATACACTTCACACGTTCTCACATAGAATTATTCCACAGCTATTTATGTCACCCACTCTTGAAGCAGGCAGGGATTTCTCCTGTCAGCCGAGGCCCATCCAACCCAACCCACCAAGACTCTCCAACTATTCCTAGGCTTTCTGCTCTCACTATTAGTAGCTAATAGCTTGTTTTCCCTGAGTATTTATTTGCCAAGTTAGGACTTTAGATGGATAACGATTTAATCCCCACATCACCTATGTGAAGTAGATACTGTTACCTCCCCATTCTGCAGATGAGGAGAGTGAGGCACAGTCACAGGGTCACACAGCTGGTAAGGCCAGGCTCTCAGCCGTGCCCGCATACCCTCTCCATGCCTCTGCCTTTACTACATCCCCATCCAAACTTCACCCGGCTTCCACTCTACAACTCAGATGTCATGTGTTCAGGAAGACTTCCCATCTACTTCGGTCCACACTGGTCTCCCCCTCCTAGAGGGAGCTCATCCATGCCTGGATGGAAGCTTGCTTTCTGCCAGGATCAGCACCTTCTAACATTCATGGGGAGGACCTTGGGGAGACCAAATGGCCCAGTCTGCCTGGGAAACTGGTGTTGACACGGAAGAGACAACTTCTCCACAGAAGTAAGGTTTGGGTTAAAGAGCTTCAGCACATTAAAAATTCTAAGTTGTCATTCAAGCCCTGGCTCCCAAAAATGTTCCAGGATGGGGATTCTTAGAAATGTGAATGATGCCTTTTCTTTAATCTCTTGTGTTAAAATCTGGTAGACTTGAAAGACCAGAAAAGAATATTAGAGCTGTTAGAGACATTTGCGCCCACAGATATCAACCCCTTCCATCCTACTCCTCCCAGGCCACGCAGCTAACTTAGAAAAGCAAGGACTCCAACTACTTCCACTGTGGGAGGAGGAAGAACACGGCTCCTGTGCTCAGAGACCCTTGGTTCTTCGCTAGGTGCTGTCACCCAGCAGCTGGGTGACCACAGATGGGCAAATCACTTGAATCTCCCTGGGCCTCAGTTTCTATTAATAAAACTAGAGGAATGATACCTACGACTGTTATAAGAATTAAATGAACTGACATATGAAAGTTTGTAAAATGCATAATGCTCTAAAAATGCTACAAATTTCTATTATTACTTTACATTTGGGATTCCAGACTCTCATGTTGGAGATTTTTTTCTTACAATCCTCTGTTGAAGTAATCATCAACTGATGGTGTCCAAGACCACTGTCAAATACGGTGTACAGTCATGTGTCACTTAACGATGGGGACACATTTTGAGAAATGTGTCGTTAGGCGATTTCATCATTATGCAAACATCATAGAGTGTACTTACACAAACCTAGATGGTAGAGCCTACTACACACCGAGGCTATACGGTACTA
Organism: Equus przewalskii; assembly: GCF_037783145.1. NCBI lineage: Eukaryota > Metazoa > Chordata > Mammalia > Perissodactyla > Equidae > Equus > Equus przewalskii. Next base: position 13,210,951 of record NC_091848.1, read on the forward strand.
ATCTTATGGGACCACTGTTGCATATGTGGTCTATCATTGACCAAAATGTCATTACATGGCATGTAACTGTATCTTGTTCAAAGGCACCAAATAACAAATGTGTTATGGTGCATCTGAAAGTGTTTGTGTGGCTGAAGAACAGCTGAAGCTCATCTAAACTGCAGCAAGAAAACCAGCAAAACCCAACAAAAGGTATCACCTATACACATCAACTGCCAGACAAATTAAAGGTGGGCAGCAGTGTATTGGAGATGAGCCTAAACCAGAACACATGTTGCAACCTGCATATAGTCTGGGAAGCCCTGGACCAACAGCAGAGACCAAGAAACACGTTAAGAACTTGCTAGGAAGTGACGAGTCCTTTAAAAGATTATGTTTCAAGAGTGTCAAGATTGCTTTAGTCTGTTCCAGCATGAGGCTGGCCACTCCTGCCATTGAAGGCCTGAGATGACGTCTAGCATGTCTGGGTCATGGTTTTGATGACATGCACTGAGAGCTGGGCCCAGAAATGAGAAGTAGGAAATGCCATCACAGTTATCAACCTTCCTGCCACTGCCTTGGGATAATTTCCTGTGGCCTGGGCAGGTCAGCATCCTAGGGCTGGGGTGGGAGCAGGGCACAAGGACATTGCAAAGATGCTCTTTATTATGAGATTTTTCATCTAACTCAGATCCACAGAATATATGCACTTAGTTGGGGCCTAAATTATCAAGAATTTGAATTCCTACATAGACAATTTGCTATTTAATATAAATAACTGTGTGCAATTTTATTGAATAAAACTACCAGGACTTGCACTCAAAATGAATTTTGTCTCTAGACTCTAACAACATTCATGTATAAATCATTTTGAAATGGGCTTCATCACATTCCTCTGAATATTGAAAAAGAATTATGATCCATCTTTATTTGTTAGAGAGTATATTTGATTTTTTAAATGAGTTTAATGTCTTTCCAAACAGGTAAGAAAGGAAGAAAGTCACATTGGCTAAGACCCCTGGACAGCTAGAATGATAAGTGACCAAAAAAAGCAACTTTGCAGTCTTTGCACCTCATCACCACAAGATGCAGGTCCCCAAATATGTAGGGCTATTGCATCATTTTTGAAAGAAATAGGTACAATCTTCTACTTTGAAGGAAGGACATTCATTTACACAGATAAATTCTAGGGTGTCTATGTAGTCTCTTAATAGATCACCTAAACACACTTTAGTGTTACTCTCTAGTTTTTCTTTCTTTTTCTGTAAATACATCTTCACTAAGCAATGTATGGGGGAGAGAATGCCTCTACACTCTCCCTGTGCCCACCAGTTGGCTACAGCCTAGTGTTGGGCATATGGGAAGTACTGAATAAATGACTGACTAGGCCTCAAAATTTAACTCTAGATAAATGCTCTGAACACAAGAACTAGGAAAACGAAGGGGTTTGGGCAGCTGGTAGAAAATTAACATGTAACTTATACAAGTAGATGATATTAAAAATTGGGCTGAGGGGGAAAATAGGATATAAAGAAAATCATGGAAAGAACGTGCACCTTATATACAACATTGTACCTGAAAGTGTCACCTCATCACCAATTTCCACTTATTTTCTGATAATTCAAGATGATCAGAATCAAGATAATTACAATTATCTGCATATTAAACTCTAACGGTGCTAACAATGCCTTGCTCTCTCCACTTAGAAGACAAAGTCTTGAAGCAAGCGCGTGGCCTGCCAGCGTGAATTAAACTACAGCAGTATTGCACATCATTGCAAGAAATCAGTTCTTTGATGTGCACAATGCAACTTTGATGTAAGAAAGCCGTTCAGTTAGTTTATCTTTTTTTGAGGGAAAAAACTAACTGGGTTTTGTAAGAAAGCAAAAAAGGGATTGGGGGCGGTGGGTTAGGAGAGCACTAGGTCCCAGTGACATCATCCAATCCCCTAAGAAAGTGAAAATCAACAGCTGGGATTGTACCAAGTAAGACAGAGAAAACAGAAATTTAAAGAGAATTTAAATGCAGTGAGCGTGTGGTGAAGCATTTCACATTTTAGAATACATAGTTTTCCTGGGGCAGCAGAAAGCCACTCTTCCTCAATTTTGTGAAATAACTGAAGCATCTGGGAATATTAAACCAGGACTCCAGAGCAGTCCCTCTGGCAGCCGGAGGGAGGCTGGGAAGGTCTCCGATTTCAGGCCCCTCACTCTGCTCCGTTCTTTAACCCTCAGCTTTGGCTTGTCTGGTAAATTCAGCTAAAAGCAAACTCTGCACTGAGACCTTGACTCCTCTGTCACCCTAACCCTCACCTTGAGCTTGTGACCTTATGGCTGTCTTAACATTCTTTCTCATAGATCTCATTTCAAGAATATAAGAAATCAAAAGATAGTTTGTTTCTTTAAAATTTTCTCAAATGCCACAACTAGGAAGAAGTTTAGACTGGCAGGGCCACCAAGACCCTAGAGCAAATGTGGGTGAAGAAGCTTCCCCATCACGCTCCCCAAAGGGAACTCAGATAAACAGAATCTACCCACCCCCTCCCTTAAAGAACAAAGCCCACAAAATTAAGTCAAAAATGAGTTATTAAAGATTGGAAAATAGCAAGAAATGTCTTTTCTATTCATAAATACTTCTGGCGAAGTTAACAGAACAAAGGCTGTAACTATCTGGCTTTCCATTGTTTAATTAACTGCTTTATAAGAACTCACAATTGGCAAAATTATGAAGCGTTTCATAACTTTCAGGACTTAGACATGGCTCGGACAACCAGCCATCTCAATCTCTCTTCACCCTTCATGTTTTTAAAAGACCCTGCCCTTAAATCCTCAGTTCACACCAAAATGCAAATGACTAATAACTACACTAAGTATCCTCTTTCTTAAGGATATATTCATTTTAGCAAGAAATAATAGTAACCTCTAGCACTTGTAGAACAATACAACAAAGATACTCCATAGCTCTTTATACTCATCTTCTTAATGTAGGCTGTCTATTATTAAAGGCATTTTAGAGAATAAAAACCCCAAATAGTCTCTAAATGAAGTCTTTAAATGAAATAAAGATGAATTGACTTTCTTAAAGTCCATTCTCCAATTCTTCTGACCCCAAAGACAGCCCACACTCTTCCTGTCTCAGGCTGCCCAGCAGGAAGAGCTGAACTAATTTACAGAATTTCAGGCTTTACCCAGACTACTGGAGAATCCTGGGGGTTTTAATATTTGCCCACCCCTCCTCATATAAACCACAGAGTCCCACATAAAAACCCCGATTCCCTGCAACTGTAAATTCTGTTTCAGGGTAAATATTACCAAAATAAATTAAGTCAGATACAAGCATCACCCAGAATTTTTGCACTGTGCTGATATTAATCCCATAAGCCTCTCTTTTCGGTGGAAAACAAAAAACCATACCATTGCTAATCAAATTTCTATTAGTGGGTGAAAACTCTTAACTACCAACTAATACAGACACATATATCTGCCCATCCCTGTACAACTAAGATGCAATGGCTAATTGCAAATCCTAGTTTTATAGCATTAATCCATCATTTTTGTGATAAAGTTCACAAGCAGATAATATAACAAGAGAGACCCGTTGTTTTCATTCTATTTCATAATGAGAAAGAAATGATATGCAAAATAGAAGCACAGAAAAGCTACTTGCAGAAAACAATATGATTTTTCACTGTTTTCAAACAAGCACGATAAACATGTTTTCATTTGAAGTTTGGTAAGGCTTTGGGAACTGTGTTCTGAGAAGCAAAATGGAAAGGGATTTAGTGTGTAGACTAATGACACGGCTTTTCCAAATTTCCAAAATGAGAAAACCATTTTTAATGTATCTGAAAATCCCTTCGAATTTGCAGTGCCCGCCCCACCTCAGCCTCGCCCCTGAACTTTGGTTCATAACTACATCTTATTCTGCTGGGCTGGTTTTGGAGTTGCACTGTGCTTTATTGGATGCCAACTCAATTTAGAAAATAAAGGAGTGGAGTTCTTGAAAGAAACATCTGGCCAACAACACCTGATATGGGCAGAGAAACTATTAATCATTCCTTTGGTTTCTGGAAAATCCCAGGTTCAAATAAATGAAAAAGATTCCTCAAGTTCTAACCACCCCCACTCTCCATGAGGAAACAGTAGATTTTTCTAAAGCTGTCTGGATGACAAATGCTGTCTGGTTATACACGATGCTCCGTGGCTTAGCTAGAGCAAAGATGGCTTCAGAATCAAACTACAAATCATTTTGAAAGTTCCCTGTTTTGCAAACTCCGGATACAAGCTTTAGCTATTTTTCTATTCACTGCCTAGACACCACCTGCTCATAAAACATCTTGCAGTCGCAAATTTCCAGAAAGGTCTTCACAGGTAGCCTAAGTACTTATCCACTCTTCGAAAGCAGCAGAGAGTAAATACAAACTTGTCTGATAACCCAGGAGGCAAGGAATTCAAGCTGAGGTGCTGGAACTCTGGCAAAGGAATGGTTTGTGTCACAGGCCCAGAGGAACAAAGCTGATGCTGCTGTACATCCTCAGGAGTCACGGCTCCTATCTGGGAGTCCTTTTAGAGACCATAGGTGTGGCCGCTGCTCAGCGTTGCAGAAATATCTTTCTGTTGGAAGGACACTTAAAAGTCATAAATACAGCAAGAGTTTGCTCTCTACTTGCTAAGCCTTGGATGGTTTTGAAATTGTCGCATCTCCTTAGGTTCATATTCCGAGTGAGTACAGGGTAGTGGGGGGAGGGGGACAGAGATCTAGTTCCCTAGGTGGAGCTAGAAGGAAGGTGGTTCTGTGGAACCACAGAAAGGAATAGAATTATACAGGAAAGTATTCTGCGCAGCCAAGAAGACAGGCATTTACTACTTTGCCACGTAAAGAAAAAAGAAGAAAAACAAACCCCCTCTTTACCCCTGTGCCTGTTTTGAGCATGGCTGTTGTTTCAGGCTATTTCCAAGTTTTGTTTTCTTCCTCAGTTATCTTCTCTGCCTCCTATGCCTACTTCATTATGCATGAGAACTGAAAGCAAACTATTAGAAAATCTCACACTGCCAGAAATTCAACAAATCACTCTACAATTCCCAAGGCCCAGGGCGTACAGAAATACCAGCTGAGAATTAAAATAAGGAGAAGAAAAAAATCTATAAAGAGG